>NC_043964.1:7474954-7555893 GCF_902148855.1 Sphaeramia orbicularis
CAGGTTCTATGTAAATCCTTTAACTACCCATCATGCTTTGCTCCATCTGCAGTCTGTTCAGTCTGAGGTGAACCCTGGTCCTGGGTCTGAGGATCCAGTCCAGACTCTGAGTCCGGAGGCGTTTAAAGTGGGTCACATCAGGAATACAAAGGATCCATAGGAAGCTTTTAACAGGGACACAAAGACCGGATCCTGAATGAGAAGCTGGTCCTGGACCAGGTCTAGAGGAACTGAACAAAACCCTGAATATATGAACCGGAATGAGGTTAAAGGACGGAGGGAAAAAAAGAAAAAAAAAAAATAACAGAGAAACATTGACTAAACATAAAAGGATGAAGACGATAGAGAAGGATTTAATGGATGAAACAGACGATTTAATCCAATTCAACTTTATTTATAAAACACTTTAAAACAACCGCAGTGGACCAAAGAAGAATAAATAAAAACCAAAATAAAAGAATAAAATACAAGAATAGATTAAAAAACATAAAACTGTAAAAACCAAAACAAAAAACAGTGGTGTACGGAAGAATAAATAGAACCTAAGAAAAGAATAAAATATAAGAATAGATTAAGAAACATAAAAAGCTGTTCAATTAAAAACAATAAAAAAATAAGAACATTAAACCAATTAAACCAAATAAAACAATAGAATAAAAAAAAATACATTCAAACATGAAACAGATGAAACAGATCAGTGTAAAATACAGTTTAGAACCACAGGAAAAATGAATTAGAAACAGTGTGACATTCAAAAATGAAAACATGTTAACAATAACCAACAAATAATATTCAATATAATGTGAAACTTATTCAATATAAACAAATTTATTCACAAGAAAAACCTGAGACTGAATTTATAATTTTAAGAGAAAAAAAACCCTCAACTGTCTGAGATTATAATCAAACTGCAAACTACATGGTCTGATGATCCAAAAGGATGAAATATTATTTATATTCATTTAGTAGAAAATAAAAACATAATAATAGAAAGATTGTGTTGAAGTTAGAGTGTTGGCGCCCCCCGATGGACAAAACCATGCATTACAGCATCCATCAGTCTGAAAATGGAGACACTGGAGGTTTAAGACGATCAAGGAAACAGTGAAACAGAACATGTTACACTGACTAGTATTTATTTATTTACATTTTATTTCAATTAGTTTTATTAACAGATAATAAAACACAGACACTAGGGGTCAGTGGTGTACGATCCGAATGATGTTTCACTTTTCTTTTATCTCTTATCTATTTTTAATCTTTTTTCATTTATCTTGCCTTTCATTTGTCTTAACTCTCTCTTTTTAATTAATGTGCTGTAATATATTGTTTGTTTGTTTGTTTTTTTACTGTAATACATTGTTTTTTATGGTTCCTGTTGTCATCAGGGTGGGAACTACAGCATGAAACTAGACATGTTGGATAAAGCTGATCCTTTTTTTTTTATCAGTGTATTTTTATTCATATTCAGTCTTTCAAACATACAAAAAGTAAGAACAAACACTCAGATATATAACAGAGGTATAAGACACTACCATAAAGAGAAAAAAAAATAAAAAAATAATAATAATAATAATAATTATATATATATATATATATATATATATATATATATATATATAAAACACCACACTTACGCTACTGTGAAACAAAACTGACACTTAACATAATTTCACCTTCTAACCTGTATCCACTGGACAACTGGACCCACCACCATCACCACCCCCACACACACACACACACTGCTCCATGGCCCCCCCACAAATGCTGGGCCCCATGAATTTGTCATGTTTACCCCCCCCTTCCCCTTTAACGGTGCCCCAGTGTGGACCTACATCTGAAAATACATGAATGTAAACATATTAGTGAAGGGGTCTAAGATGGTGCCCTGAGGGACCCCATTACTGATGGAATCAAACACAGATTTATGATAATAATAATAATCAGATACTGATCAGAGGTTTACACTACATTCACACAGCAGGTCTAATGCACAATTTGGATTTTTTGGTGAAATCTGATTTTTTTGTGTGATGGTTCATATTCCACATTAAATGCAACATCTATCAGTTTTGAGTCTGAACTGAATGTGACCCTGAAGTGACCCACATGCACTAAAGAGGTCCTGATGAAATACGTGACCATGCAGACACACACTGTGTTTACAGAAGGGACTATGGTTTTCCTCCGCTCCTCCTCCTGGGACAAACAACTGGGATGTTTGTCTCATTTCAATGAAGTAAAGGTCGGATAAATGCAACCTGGACGTTCAGACTGAAGTCATATTGGAAAATATCAGATCTGTATCAGATTTAGGACCACATATGAAAGTGGTCCGGGTCAGATTTAGGACCGCATATGAAAGTGGTCTGGGTCAGATTACTGCTGTTCAGACTGTCTGGAACAGATCAGATCCAGGTCACATATGGGTGAAAAAATTGGATTTGTGTCATATTTGAACGCAGCCTTAGTGTGTGTGGGTTCTGTCTCATCTGTCAGCGTTTGTCCAGCTGCTGCTCGTCCTCTAAACATCTACTAACGTCCACTAATGTCCGCGAACATCTACTAACGTCTGCTAACATTTACTATCGCCTGCTAACGTCTGCTATCACCCACTAATGTCTGCTAACGTCTGCATGCTAACACCACGGCCCACGGTGAGTGTCTTAACACCTGGATCTTAAGCTCCGCCCCTTTAACCTCACACTAAAGGAACTTCAGGGTAAATCCAGTCTCATGCGTTTCCTGTTTCTTTCAGAGTTCCTGAGTGATCTCCAGACCTCCTCCATCCTTCCATTCTTTTCTTCTTTGACGACACAAACCTGTCGTTTGTCGACATCGAAGCCACTCGTCTTCCTTCAGTTTCAGTTTTTCCACCAAAGTGCCTCCGTCCATCTGCTTCAGAGTGTTAAAGTTAAGGGAAAAGTGTTGAAAAGGAGTCGTTTCACTCTCAGACACAGTGTGTATTTGTAGACGAAGGACCGCCCCCCCCTCGTTTTGTTCATAACTATTAAACTGCGATCTAAACCCACGTAGACGTTAGCTTTTATTGTCGGCCTTAATGTGACTTAAATTAAATCCACACAAGGAAACGACTCCAGTTTTTCATTGTTTTTGAGTTTTTTCTTCTTGGTCTGAGTTTGGTTTCAATGTTTAACATAAATAAAAGTGTGAATCTCATGTTGTTGCATGAAATACTCCAGAGTTTTTCTTGGACTCTGAAGGATTAAAGACATGTTTGTTTAATCCGACGCCTGTTTCATCCTCATTGTTCAGTCACTTTTATTTTGTCGTTGTTTTAATGCAACTGTTTTCATTGTTTTCATCTGGTTTCGTTCAGATTCTGGTCTTTTCTTTGTCTTATTGTTTCATGAAGCTGAAATCAGTCCAATAGTCAACAAACCTGTTTTTACAGACTTAGAGTTAAAATGGATCCGTTTACCTTCAGGAACCAAACTACAGGTCTGTGGTTTTCAAAGGTTCTGTGGGTTTATTTATTTATTTGATTTAAACTTCAGTATCTGGACCCTCCAGTCAAACAGAAACCACCCCAGTTCAAATCTGTGTTTACGACACTTTTATCACATTATTAATAATCATCTTTTATATTTGGCCTTTATTCTGAAAATCTGAAAAGCAAAGTATATACAGTATATAATCTATACAGTGACGTGCAGTCAGAGGAGGCAGGGGAGGCAGAGCCTCCCTTGTCAATCTTGAAAAGAAAAAAAACTTGACTATAAAATATAATAAATGTTGATAGTTGTCAGCTGGTATGTCCTATAAACTCATTTTCCGTTCGAATCCGATATTGTTATTTATTTTTTTTTTTTTTGTCAATTAGAATAGCAGAATTTCCACATGCTCCGTTCAAATACAGGGAGGAGATGCGCCGTGAGGCAGCGCTGTGCTGTGCCTCCTGGAGAACTGTCTCCTCCCCTCATGAACTCTGCTGGTACCCGATGAAAATACTGTGTCGCTGTCCCTCTGTATGTCGCAGTTAAAATGCTTTCAAACACTCTGATTATATGCTCTATCCTTCCATAATCTGCATAACGTATGGAATGTATTTCCGTAATGTGTTTAGGCTCGCAGATTAATCCTAAAACCGCAGTGAAAAAGTCACTAGGGGAGGCAAACAGTACCCCTGCCTCATGATAGATGGCGCCAGTGAGTCCACAGATTCATGCGCCTATAATCTTCTTCGTTCTTTTTTATACACTTTAATTCACCTCATCAAAAATGGAGGATTACATTTCATGTACAAATAAAGGTAAGACCATAAACCTTTTTTTATTTTTAGCTTGAAATGGCTCTTTTTGAGGGTTTCCTGTTGAGTTCCTGCCAGTCTACCTATGCTGACTTGATGCAGAGTCCCATATACCCAGGCCGTTCCTTTTGTTCACTCACTCTATTCCAGTTTCTCAGGCCACCATGTATTTGTAGATCTGGCTCTGAAAGAGTCAGTGCCTCCCCAGCCATGAACCCCACTGCACGTCACTGAATCTATAATATATAATCTATTATATGTAATCTATAGTATATGATCTATAATATGTAATCTGTAATATATAATCTATAATATGTAATCTATAATATATAATGTATTGTATATAATTTATAATATATAATCTATAATATGTAATCTATAGTATATAATCTACAATCTATAATATAAAATCTATGATATATAACAGCAGTAGGACAATGTCCACTTCCATTTAGTTAAGTGCTTTTCAATCTTGGGGTCGCCTGAAATTTCTAGTAATTGATAAAAAAACCCAAAAAACTTTCCTAACATAAATTTTTCCATTCAATCCCAAATGCGCTGCTGAGTTTCCTTCTTCTGGTAGATGTCAGTGTCAGTCATTCCATAAACATGAACATAAATCTGTGTTGTTTTAAATTTAGAATGCTGGTTCCTCCTCTATCTGCTACTAAATTCTAAACTGATGTGGTTTCCTGGTGTGTCCACACATACACACATGTTTGGGTTCAACTTTTCTTCTTCTCTTGTTCTAACATCCATCAACATCTGTTTGTTTTGGTCATGTGACTCCAGTTGGACTCAAAGGTCTTTGCATTACAGTTTTGGGTCATATACCAATTGAACTATGAAAAAACACCTCGAACAACAACAACTATTCAGAGAAAAACTAGAGTTTGGGTGAAATTGTGTTTTTTCTATTATATTGACACAGTTTGAGGGTCAATGCTAAAGAGACTAAAGGACCAATGAGTGAGTTCTGTGGTTTTACTGTTGAATGGATCAAAGGTTCACATGTAATTCTGTAGAAAATGAATGAATGTGGGTCATTTGGACCCAAATATGGACACTTGGGGTAGTAAAACTAAAACTATAATGACATCAAATCTATTATCTATGGAAGGTCATAATGTCAGTGACATGTTTTTTAATGAAAACCTGGAATATGAAATAACTTTTCAATATAAAAATATTAAAATAAATCCAATTGAACAGGTCATTAAGGCTCCGTTTACACTGAAGGGAAATGTGTCCATATGTGACCTGGATCTGACCTGTTCCAGACAGTCTGAACAGCACTAATCTGACCCAGACCACTTTCACATGTGATCCTAAACCTGACCCAGACCACTTTCACATGTGATCCTAAACCTGACCCAGACCACTTTCACATGTGATCCTAAACCTGACCCAGACCACTTTCACATGTGATCCTAAACCTGACCCAGACCACTTTCATATGCGGCCCTAAATCTGATCCAGATCTGATATTTTCCAATGTGACTTCAGTCTGAACGTCCAGGTCGCATTTATCCGACCTTTACGTCATTGAAATGCGACATAGGTCCCAGTTGTTCGTCCCAGGAGGAGGAGTGAAGGAAAACCATATTTCCTTCTGTAAACACAGTGTGTGTCTGCATGGTCACGTATTCCATCAGGACCTCTTTAGTGCATGTGGGTCACTTCAGGGTCACATTCAGTTCAGACTCAAAACTGATAGAACTTGCATTTAATGTGGAATATGAACCAACATACAAACAAATCAGATTTCACCAAAAAATCTGAACTGTGCATTCAGACCTGCTGTGGGCAGAGCCGAAGGGTTGTAGAAGCCAATACCGTAATAACAACCGCTAACGTAATAACAGCTGACAACGTAATAAATTTGCCATTTTTAAAAATGTAATAGGCCAATAAAGTAATAAAAGTCCTGTACCAATAATATAATAACTTATTACGGGGGGGATTTTATCACAATTCTATCTATTAAATTAAACTTAAATACGGAGATATTCATATATTGTTACGTTATTGGCTCAGTTATTACATTTGCAAAGAATTATTTTACCAGGCCGATAACGTAATAAGTTATTACATTATTGGCCAAAAGTTATTACGTCATCAGTTCAGGACTTTTATTATGTTATTGGCCAATTAGACAAGACAAATTTATTATGTTATCGGCCGTTATTACGTTATCAGCCGTTATTAGGTTATCGGCCGTTATTACGTTATCAGCCGTTATTAGGTTATTGGTCGTTATTACGTTATTGGCCGTTATTACGTAATCAGCCATTTTTACGTTAGCGGCTGTTATTACATTATCGGTCGTTATTATGTTATTCGTCATTATTCCGTCTTTGGCCGTTGTTACGTTATCGGCCATTATTCCGTTATCAGTTGTCATTACGTTATCAGCTGTTTTTACATTATCGGCCATTATTACATTATCAGTCGTTATTACGTTATTCGTCATTATTCCGTTATTGGTCATTATTATGTTATCGGCAGTTATTCCGTTATCGGCTGTTATTCCGTTATCAACCATTATTCCGTTATCAGACGTTATTGCGTTATCGGCTTCTACAAGGTTAAAGTAAAACCAGGTGATGAACTGTAAAAACGTCTGAATCCACAAACATGTTGACGTCTGCGTTCTCTGTACGTTCTTTGTGTTCTAAACACATGCTCCTGTTATCGTGCGTCACATGTCGCAGTCGTGTCACTCTTGTCTCGGTTGACTTCCCAGGGTGCAACAGGAGCAGCTGGCGGCCATCTTCCGTCTTCTGAGGGAGAACCAGGAGGCGCTGGGGGAGGTGACGGAGGGCGACATGGAGGAGCAGCTCAAACTCTACTCGCTCTGAGGCCGGAGCCGGTTACCACGGCAACGCTGCCCCCCCCTCCATGTACAATACAGTAGGTTTTTAGGAAACATCTGTATCTATTTTATCAGTTTATCAAAAATATACGGAAACATCACTATGAAATAAGGACTAGAGGTGGAGTCTGGACCTAAAACCAGGACCACGTCAAGAACCAGGTCCAGTTCCAGATCCAAGTCTGTAACGGATCATGTTCTAAGTTATATTTAAAACAGGAAACTAACATGGAATCACAGTCATGATGCTAACACGTAGACATTTGAGTTCCATCTGTAAAGCTGTGGTCATGAGGCATTCTGGGACCCATGAGGCATTCAGGGACCCATGAGGCGTTCAGGGACCCATGGGTTGAATACGTAAACAGTAGATGATGCTTTTAGCTGCGATATACGACTGCATTCACACCTACAGTCTGCACTGTTTCAGGGATCTGTTCATTGAATATTTACTGCTAATCACATAATGGTAGGTCGACGCCCATAAAGCCTCATAGATCGGTGTCATTTTCACTTGTTTTGAGTCTGACCTGTTTTCACATTTTAAGACTGAGCCATGACGTAAAGTTCAATTATTTCTTTAATGACGACAAACAGCTTTGAATAATCACAAACCAGCTTTAATTCTGTTCATTTTGTCGCTGAAAACATCCAGATTTCATTTGTGTGACTCACAGCTGGCAGCGGCGTCTCCAAACTCCAAACTGATGCTCATTCCTGTCGTTTCCACAGCTGTTTATATGATGAAACTGTGAAATAATGAGAAAAATTTTACAGTGAATTTAGTTTATTACAGGTCTTATTTTATTTATTTTAACATTTGCTTATTTTTAGACCGTTTCATAGAATTTACCGTCACTGTTTGTTGTCATTTTATTCTGTAACTTCATAGCTTTAGTCATTTTTAATGTTTGAATTTTATTTATTTCAATAATTTCTTATATTTGTGTTCATTCATTGTCCCGTCTGATCCAAAGATGACATTAACGGTGTTAAATAAGATTGTGCCTTCTGAAAAAACTCTGATTTCATTAAACTGTTCTTGTTTCGACTCGTATGAATAAATTAATCTGATTACACAAGTTTTTGCAAGATAACATTTATTTAAAGGAGCGACTGGACTGTATTTAACCTTTAATTATTACGATTTTTTCCTCTGAATATTGCAAATAGTTTTGTTAATTGTCTTTATTTTACTCTTTAGGAGCAGCCGCATTGTTGCATTCTGGGTAATGTAGTGTTTTTCTTTAGTTCTTTTGATGCTTTGTTGGTTTTCTTGTTTTTATAGATGAGACTGGATTTATTAACATATTTTAATGGAAATGTTGTGACTTTTTCATGACAATAAAGACAAATAATTAATAAATGTTTCATTGGTGCTGATTTATATTTAATGCAAATACGTTCGATTGTTTTATGTAAAAAAAAAAAAGATGCTGTTTTTTTATATTATAGATGGTTTTATGTGATTTATAATTACATTCGGTAAATTAATCCAGTTATTCCTCCTTCAGAAAGGCAATGTTATAGATTTTTAATGCACAGTAAATGAAACATGAAAAAAGTATTTTATTAAATGAAAATGTCAGATTTTTTTTTTTATTATACATCAGTCAATACATTTATTTGGTAAATGTACAAAAAAAAATACTTTTCCATAATTTTTCCTGTAATACGCCACAAAATGTTATTATTATTGACTTTTTCTTTTATTAACTGTTTTTTTTCCAACAAAATATGATGCATTTTTATGTTTGAGTTTTTACAGAATATTAGGACTTTATTATTATTATTATTATTATTATTATTATTATTATTATTATTATGACTTATTTATCTCCAAATGCAGTGACTTTTTCTAATAATATTGTGACTTTTTCCTCCAGATAGTTTTTTTTTTTTTTTTACTTTTCAACCCCCTTTTACCTAAAAATCTTTTTTCCTGTAATTTCATGACTTTTCTTCCAAATTTTATAACTTTATTTCTATTTCTGTTTTGACTTTTTGTGACTTTTAACTCCCTTTTCTCGAAGAAAAAAAAAACCTTTTTCCTGTAATTTATTGAGTTTTTCCTTCAGATATTACACCTTCATTCTTACTATACAGTTTTGTTTTTTTTTTTTACTTTTCAACCCCCTCTGCCCTAAAAATGTTTTTTCTTGTAATTTTAGGACTTTTTCTTCCAGGTTTTGTAACTTGATTTCTATTCTATTTTGACTTTTTCTGACTTTTAACTCCCCTTTCTCTCAAAAAACAAAAAAACAAAAAACTGTTTAGTGACTTTTTTCCTCCAGATATTACAGCTTTATTCTTATTATACAGTTTTTTTTGTTTGTTTTGGTTTTACTTTTGAACCCCCTTTTCCCTAAAAATGTTTTTTCTTGTAATTTAAGACTTGTTCTTCCAGGTTTTATAACTTTATTTCTATTAGATTTTGCCTTTTTCTGACTTTAACTCCTTTTTCTGTAATAAAAAAAACAACAAAAAAACAAAACCTTTTTCCTGTAATTTAGTGACTTTTTTCTCTAAATGTTGTGACTTTATCTCTTAAATCTCTGTTCTTTTCTCATATAACGGTGTTCGTTTTCGTTGTGTATAAAAGTCTCAGTTCATTGCCAGGTTATTCAGGTTGTTCATGAAAAGGGGCGGGGCTTCAGGTCAAGCTGAACCAGTTTTACTTTGATGACACAGATTCACCTGTTCTGCTGGTGTCTTTCATACCTGAGCGGCTCAAACTCCACCCACTGGACTTCAGTCTCACCTGATCCACAACCATGAAGGAAGTGGTTCATTTGACAGTAAACAGGAACAATGAAATCCAGCCTCAGATGGATGATTCTGCTCATGTGCAGCTTGGCCGTCTTTATTTCCTGTGTTTTTATGGGATGTTTCAGCAGCAGGTAAGCCTTTATTCTCACCTGATTCCTTAAATATTCATCATCTGGGTTCATTAAGTTCAAACACATGTGACACTCATGAACCTTTTACAGCTCAGGGGTCAAACATACGGCCCGGAGGCCAAAACCGGACCGCCAAAGGGTCCGATCCGGGCACTGGAACCATAAAACTAAACTGAAGAAATTAACGATTAAAGGAGTTTAGTTCAGGTTCTACATTCAGACCAATCTGATCTAAAGTGGGTCAGAACCAGGAAAATAAATACTGTCATAGTAACATGTAAACAATAATAAATACTAAGGTTTCGGTGTATTTTAGTGTAAAACAAAAAGGAAATTACTTGAAAATCTTTACATTTACAAACTGTAATTTATCAATAAAATATGAACAAATATAAAAGGTCTGAACAGAAACAAAAACAAATTTAATATATTGTTGTTTCTCAAACTTTTGTTAATTTTTGAGCATGTTTCGTTCTTTTTTTTTTTTTTTTTTTTGTAATTACCCCCCCCCCCCCCCCCCCAAGAGCAGGTAAGCGGCTATTGTTTGTTTGGTAACACTTCTTTCCACATTTTTTTAAATGAATTTTTTACAGCTGTAGTGCAAAAAAAAGTCTAAACAATAGGAATTGTTGTTGTTTTTATACAGATATATACATATATCCCCTCACCGCAGACGTCTCTTCAACTCTTCTCTCTTTCCTCTTTGTGTCTCAAGTGTCAAACTGACTTTGGAACCTTAACTCATAGTTTCTGGTTTTGTCGTAATCTTAAAACATTGGTTTGAAATTGTTTGTGAAATTTTGAGACAGTTTTTCATACTGATCTACAAATGGACCCCCCACATGTCCCTGATCCTGGGTCTGTCAAGTAAATATGTGAAAACAGCAGCTGGAAAAAGACGGGATAATATTCTAACATTTGCAGCAACGAAAACTATTCTTTTCTTCTATTATATTTGAATATTTTCTTTTGCAGTGGGTCAGTGACCACATTCCTTCTGTCTGTTGTTGGTGTAAAATAATTTTTGAACTGATCCCCTAGAACATCAAACCAATATCAGAACAGTGTAGTTCAGTTCTACAGAATATGGTGTCCATATTTGGACTCTATTGGACCGAACCTCTCTTCTACCCCCTTAAAGGACTGTTGTGAACTTAGATGATATTCATAAATCTGACTCCGTACACTGTGAGTCTGACCCACCAACTTCTGTATTCAACTGTGTTTGTGTGGTTTTGTGTTGTTGTTGTTTTTTAATTTGTCATCTAAGAGCTGTCGTGTATGTTTTGTTTTGTATCTAGTCTTTTGAAGACACTGTTTTGTTGAATGAAAAACAAAAAACTGCAATAAAAACAATAGGTAAAATAAAATAAAATAAACTGTCAATAAATAAATAAATAATAAACTGAGGCTGAATATTGGTAAAATTAAATGATTAAAAAAAAAAATACATATAGGGTTGTTGATGTTATTCCCATTTTTACGGAAACTTATATCGATGTAAACACTTTTTTTAATGTCGTTTGACTTAAATTGGACTTTCTTCACAGTTTGACACTTTTGTCCTGGTTCGGCCCAGTTCAGATCAGAATGGTTTAAATGTGGAACTTGAATAAAACGTCTAATAAATGAAGTAAAACCATGAAATAAACTCACATTTACTTTGTGTCTTTAACAAGAATCAAACTTTATTATGATGGAATTCACTTCATTTACCTTCACATTCTTTACCTTTGAGGTTTTGCAGAATTATATAAACTATAATCAATAAATAAATGATGGTTCATTTAAACGTGTTAAACCTGGAGAGAAAAAAGGAAAAACAACTATCTGATATGAGAATAAAGTCATAATATTTGGAAAAGGAACATTTTTATTTTAATCTTTTTAACATTTTCTCTTTTAATGTTTTTATTTTCAGTGTGATTCTCATTCATATATTTTTTTAACTATTAAAAACTAAACAACTATAACAAGTATTTTTTTCTACTTGTATTATTTCATTTAGGTTCTAATTCTGTTATATTTGACTGTTTGAAGCTTTTACATCTGAAACTTTTTAAATCAAAGTGTTTGTTTGTGTCGTATTTGTCGTTCATTCGTTTCCAAATGTCTGTGTTTTGGTTTATTACCTCCGCCAAGGAGGTTATGTTTTTGCCAGGGTTTGTTTGTTTGTCTGTTTGTCTGTCCGTTAGTGTGCAACATAACTCAAAAGGTTCTGGACAGATTTGGATGAAATTTTCAGGGTTTGTTGGAAATGGGATAAGGAAGAAATGATTAAATTTTGGTGGTGATCGGGGGTGGGGGGGCCCACGGGGGGGGCCACTGATCAGCCTTGGCGGAGGTCTGCGCTCTCCGAGTGCTTCTAGTTTCCTTTAAAATCTTCCTGAAAATGTTTAAACTTTAAAATGTGTGTTTGTTGTGTATCAGTGAACAGACAGTAGAGGGCAGCACTGAGCTGACATGGACGAAGAAAACCACAGAAGAAGAGCAAGGGGTGAGTTTGGCTCTGCAGGAGCACTCTGCTTTACATTGAACTGTTTCTAAGTGTTTGATCCACATTTATTCTAATATTTTCATCTGTATTTAGTATTTTTTTCTGTGTAAATCCTGTATTTTCTTATCCTTAATTCACTGTTAATGTAGATGTTCATTAAACCTCTGAGTAAATTCAAAGGTTATTTTTGTCAAAAACAAAGAAAAATTTGAGAAAAAGTGACTTTTTCAGATTATTAAATTAAAAACAAAAGTCACACATTTTTGATGAGAATTATCACTGACAAGTCAAAATGTAATGAAAATATAATAATAATAATAATAATAATAATAATAATAATAATAATAATAATAATAATAATAATATTTTTATGGTTGAAAAAATGTCAAAAAATAACGAGTTTATAAATGAATGAGTGAATAATTCAAAGTTCATTAAAAACTGTGTAAACAGATTAAATAATACAAACCATTAAACTGCTGTAACACTGGATAGTTCCCCTTATCTGATCTGATCTGATCTGATCTGATCTGATCTGATCTGATCTGATCTGATCTGATCTGATCTGGTCCTGGACTGGTCTGATCTGGTCTTGGACTGGTCTGATCTGGTCTGATCTGGTCCTGGACTGGTCTGACCTGGACCTGTTTCTGAGACTAAATGGACCTGAAGAGAACTGGAACCAGGTCAAAGTTCTGATGTTGGTTTGACGTACTTCTACTTCCTTCTTCATCATAAACATTGTAAATTTTCAGTTCCCGCCGTTGGAGGCGTGTCCTCTCAGGTCGGCGGTCCAGAGTGATGTCCTCCTCAGGTCTAGATTCAGGTTCTCGGTTCCAGTCCTGCAGTGGGTCCAGAGTTTCTCTGCATCGTCCTTGACGAAGTTGAACCAACGGGCGCCGCCATATGGTTGGAAAGGACTTCCTGTTGACGGTAAACGCAAAGGGCTCAATGGTACAGTTGAGTCTCTAGGCTCTCATAGGCTTTTATTGGAGTCAGCCCTGAATACCTGAATAGGCACCAAGGAACACAGGTACCTGGGAACATAGGCACCAGGGAACATATGGTACCAGGGAACACAGGCACCAGGGAACACAGGTACCAGGGAACATATGGTACCAGGGAACATATGGTACCAGGGAACACAGGTACCAGGGAACATATGGTACCAGGGAACATATGGTACCAGGGAACACAGGTACCAGGGAACATATGGTACCAGGGAACATAGGCGCCAGGGAACATATGGTACTAGGGAACATAGGTACCAGGGAACATAGGTACCAGGGAACATATGGTACCAGGTACCACAGGTACCAGGGAACACAGGTACCAGGGAACGTATGGTACCAGGGAACATAGGCACCAAGGAACATAGGTACCAGGGAACAGTGGTACCAGCGAACATAGGCACCAGGGAACACAGGTACCAGGGAACATAGGTACCAGGGAACCAGGGAACACAGGCACCAGGGAACATAGGTATGCTTCTGTTTTTATGTCGTTGATGCTCATTGATGTTGTTTGAGTCACATTCAGGTTCTTGAGGTTCTTGAAGTGTTTGCAATAAAACTTCCTGATCTCCGTGTGGCTGAAGGTCCAGGTCGTCCCAGACTGATCTGATCCTACTTCCTGTTCTTCCTCGTCTGCAGACGTCCGATCCACCCTCCTCCTCCTCAACAGTCCTCACCTGTTCACCCGTACCTCACCTGAGCGATGCGTTCGCTGCGCCGTGGTTGGAAACGGGGGAATCCTGCGAGGCTCAAAAAAGGGCAAAGAGATCGACGACCACGACTTCGTCTTCAGGTAAAAATTTTAACTTCACAAACTTCGACTGAAAACGCGTAAAACTCAAAGTATGTCTGATCAGGATGAACGGAGCAATGATCAAAGGCTTCGAGGAAGACGTGGGGACGAAGACCTCCTTCTACGGGTTCACCACCAACACCCTGAAGAATGCCCTGATCCTGTACCGGAGGGACGGGTTCACCAGGATTCCTCAGAACCCGGTGAGGACTGGCCCGGATTAATCCGTCCTCCTCAGGTCCTGGTTTTACTTCTGTCTGTTCTTCTTCTGCAGTCGATCACATACGTCTTCATCCCGTCGAACCTCAGAGATTATCTGATGATTTCTGCTGCGATTAAAGGTCGACCCGTCGCCTCCGGACGAGACAAAGGAGACAAGTGAGTCTGAAAGACGATCAGACAACAGAGGATGTAAAAGACATAAAAGACGTAACAGGACGGTACCGATGCAGCCCCACACCATCACCGACCACGACAGACCGAGAAAAAAAACACATAAAGGATGAAATGAGATGAAAAGACACAACGAAATGAACAGGATGTAAAAGACCTGATCCTTCACGTCCATCAGCGTTAATGTTGTTTTCTTTGTGTTTGTGTCTCAGACCTTGGATGTACTTTGGACACAAACCATCGCAGAACTTCAAGATTCTGCACCCAGAGTTCATTTCATATGTAACTGACAGGTGAGAAACTGGGCGGAGTCATTTAGGGACACGAGTCCACGTTGGTCCACCATGGTCTACACTGGTCCATGCTGGTCAATGTTGGTCCACGTTGGTCCACATTGGTCCACGTTGGTCTACGCTGGTCCACATTGGTCCATGTTGGTCCATGTCTCTGGTCCAAGTATCGTCTGTCACAGCTGTTTTTTTTTTTTTTTTTTTTGTTCCATTTTTATCTTTCATATTATTTACATTTTGTTTCTTCTGTCATTTTCATCTTGACAGTATGGTTTTGACCAGACAATAGTGACATGAGATAAGTTTTTTTATGATTTAGTTCAATATAAATAAAATTTGATTGATTGATCTTTGTCATGTGACGATAGGTTTCTCATGTCATTTGTCAGTTTCTTTTCGTCTCCTCTGCTGCACAACATCAGAACCAAACACCTGTACATGCCCAGCACCGGAGCCCTGATGCTGATGACGGCCCTGCACACCTGTGACCAGGTAAACCCACCTGTGACCAGGTAAACCCACCTGTGACCAGATAAACCCACCTGAGACCAGGTAAACCCACCTGAGACCAGGTAAACCCACCTGAGACCAGGTAAACACAAACTAAACTAAACGTTCTTCTTCTGTGGTTTGTTTTAAGTGTTTGTTTCTGTTTCCATGGCGATAACGTGCTGGACTCTTCTGACTGAAACTTTTTTTCATCAGGTGTCTGCGTATGGTTTCATCACTAAAGACTTCGCATCTTATTCCGATCATTACTTTGACTCGGTGAAGAAGCCACTACAATTCTTTGCAAACCACGACATGAAGATGGAACTACGAGTTTGGGCGTCGCTGCACGATCGCAAAGTCCTGACGTTGTATCAGGGACAGACATGAATGTTCACGACATTTCCAAAAGTTCGACTGAAAACAGCGTCGGAAACTTTGGGTTCTTTAATGAACACGTGTCTCAAAAAGTTTTTAAGAAAATGTTTCCAAAACCTGCATTAATCTGTTCAACTGTGTATGTATTTAACAGATAAATGTACAAATGTTGAATGCAAACACAGGAGTTTATTGTTGTTGTTATTGTTTATTGTATGTTTTAATGTTTCCAAAGACCATTTAATCACATTATGTATATGTTTTTATATAATATAATTTCTAATCATTCCTCATTTCCATCAAACACTGAACCTTTAGTTTCCTTATTTCTTTCTTCTTTTTGTCATAAATGTGGTGAACTATTCCAAAAGTGCATTTATCTGTTGAAAATGGGTTCAGTTGAATGGTCACAGATCCACACGAACCTGGGTCACATGAAAACCTGGTTCTGTTGAACTTTTATAAGTTAAATAAAGTTTCATTTATGATAAAAACACTGTCTGTTTAATGTTTGTAAACAGTTGTTGGATCTGCACCAGTGCATCATGGTCCGTCTGGTCACTGTAACGTCAGCGTCCTGTCAGAACCTCGTATCTGTCAACTCTGTATTTACAGCAAACCTAATCTTTTAATTAATCATTATTCAATAATAGTTCATACTGTTAATTTGATCAGATTATAATTTTAATGTGATAAAATTAATAATAAATGTTTTATTTTGTCTAAACCTTGATATGATTTATTTGATGAATGCCGTATTTTAAATTAAAATGAGTTAAAGCAAGAGAAAATTTTACCAAAAATATTGAGAATATTTGATATTTTTCACTTTAATGTTTGAAACTTTTCATTTTCTTTCTTTTTTTTTGGCAAATGTTCTGTTTTTTCCGTTAATGTGGTCTTTGAGTCCATCTCCTCAGTAAAATAAATTCCCATGATGCAACAGGAGAAGAATCCTCCTGGTTCTGGTTCTGCTCCCTGTTCCTATGTTTTATTTTAAAGGTTTCGGTTCTTGTCCTGGTTCCGGGGTTTTATTTTGAAGGTCCTGACCGGAAGTGGTACGCATCCAGCGCGTCCATGGAATGCTGCATTCAGGGTCCGGAGGGAAAAGCAGGAGGAGCCAAACGGCCCAAAGTTCAGCCGAGACGCGCAGTTAGTTCGACGGCTCCGGGGCTGGACGTCCAGGTCCTCCGGTACCGGGACCCCCTCGCTGGTCCCGATCCAAACTGGACTTTTTTTTATGGAAATCTCCGAACACGGATTACTTTGAGGTCTGAGTTTTCCGGAGATCCGGGTCCGAGGAAAGTCCGGATCGGATCCAACCGAGGTGAGTCTAGTTCGGGTAAAAGGATTCCAGTCCGGTACTAGTGGGTTTTGGGTTTATCAGAGCCAGAGTCCGGTCCAAAGGTCTATGGAGATGGTTTTAATGTTTATGGGTCCGGATTCTGGTCTGGATCCAACTTAGTTCAGGTCCAACTTTAAAACTGTGAATGTTCCGAAAATCTGCAGAAAACGGACTTTAACTGGGTCCTGAAGGTTCTGAACCCGGATCCGAACATCTGATCCAAATCAGAGTCAAACATGTGTCCGGATCGATGCGGATCCGGATCAACGCGTCTGTTTTCATCAGTTGCCAGGTTTATTTCAGGTTCTGACGGAAGCAGAACTTCCAGAACCAGGTTCCGTTTGAGGTCCAATGGATTCTGGTCTGATGAAGATCCGGACCCGGTTTCATGTAAAACTCAATGTGAGGCCTCGGTCTGGACTCAGAGAATCCGGCTCAGTTCTTCAGAACCGGACTGAACTTCATATGAAGAACCAGAACCAGAACCAGACCCTGTACCAGACTCAGAACCAGAACCACCACATCCACATCTTCATCCTGTTTTTTTTTTTTTTTTTTTTTTTTTTTTAATTTTCTTCTTTTTTTTTTTTCATTGATTTAAAAAAGTTTTGCTTCATTTTTACATTTTTGTTCTTGTTTTATTTATTTTCTTTTATCAGTTTTTATTTTTTTTTAAAACATGTTTCATGTTTTTCTTTAATTGTAATTTTTATGTTGATACTTTTTGACTAATAACTGTTGTATTTGTTGTTTCATATTTTCGTATTTTTGTTTTTAACGTGTTTTTGTTTTGTTACATTTGTCTTTTGCATCTTTTTACTTTGAATGTGATGTTTAACATTTTGTAACATTTTAGTTTTATGTTTTTTTTCTTGTTGCTTTTTTTGTGTCTTTTCCTAGTTTGTTTTCGTTCTTTATTCAAGTTTCCTTTTACACCAGTTTATGTCATGTATATTTTTATGATCTTTTCATCCTTTAAATCTTTTCCAGTGATCGTCCGAATGTCATCATCAAATCATTAATTGTTTATTCATTTATTTGCATCCATTAAATTCATGTTGTCTAAATTAATAATTTTAATGAAGTTTTTTTGCTTTTTTTTTTTGCTATGTTTTTATGTCTTTTTAGTCATTTTTATGCATTACGTCTTTTACATTGTTGTCGTTTTGTTGAATTTTATAGTTTCTTTTACATTTCATGTTGTAATTTCAGGCTTTTTTGTTTTATTAAAGTTGCGATGTTTGTATTTTAACCTTTTATGAACTTTTATCCAGTTTTGTGGTTTTTATCTCACTACCTTTAAATCATTTCATCTGTCGTGTTTCCCGTTTCTACCTCGTCTTTCAATTTTTGTTTTTCAAGATTTTCCAACATTTTTTTTTTGTTTTTATCTTGTTTCGTGGTTTGTAGTTTTTCTTTTGTCTTTTTTGTTTTTTGCATTTTGTTACGTCTTTTACTACATTATTTTCTGTTAAATTTTTTTTTTACATATTTTACCTGTTTTTCTTTTTGTTTTTATGTTGTTTTAGTGATTTAGTTTTTCTTTTGCGTCTCTTATGTCTTTTCTATGATGACGTTTTAGGGCCACATACAAAAATAAAAACACTGTCACTACAAGAATAAAGTCATAAAATATCGAGATAAAACCCTAAATTTTACGAGAATAAAGTCGAATACAAAAAGAGTAAGAATTTTACCAGAATGAAGTCGCAATATTTGGAGAATAATGTCATAGTTTAAAAAAAAAACCCTCATAATTTAACGAAAAAATGTTGTACGTTTATGAGATTAAAGTTGTCATATTTTGAAAATAATTTCATAACTTAAAAACAGGCGGGAAAATTTTTTTCGTAATTTCCAGAATACAGTCGTACCCACTGGTAGCATAATGTAGAACTGGAACATTTTGTGAGGTTCTACTTTCATTTGGGGTTTACGCACAAAGGCCAAATACTGAGCCTATTAGCCCCGCCCACCAAATACTGAGCCTATTAGCCCCGCCCACCATCAACACATTAGCATTAGTTGTCCACTCCAACAGAAGTGAAAGTTGATGCTTCGGCATCAACAAGGATTAAGGCTTACGATTTATAAATGATGACTTTTTATCGCACTGTTGAGAATTTATTTTAAAAATATTCCAACTTAAATCTCATAAAAGTACGTTATTTTTGTTAAATTATCAGTTTTGCTTTTGAAACTACAACTTTATTCTAATAATATTACAGGTTATATCTCAATATTTTACTACTTTATTCTTGTAGTCTCAGTGTTTTTCTTTTCGTCTGTGGTTCCTGATACTCTGTCGTACTTTTACTTCAGTGTTTCGCACTGCCGTCTTCGTGTCCCTCCGTCCGTCCATCCTCTACCCTGGTGTAAACGCTCCATCCTTTTCCTGTGCTCTGATTGGTCGGAGCTCCGTCCTGTCGTGTTGTTGGTGGTGGATGAACACAAAAGGCCCGAGGCCGTTGGAGGCGTCGGAGGCAGGGGCGACGTGGCGGCTGGAGATGGAAATGACAGCTCCGTTCTCCGCCTGGTTACGTAACAGCACACGTCTGAACCAGCAGAACCGGGCCGGGTTAGGGTTTGGGTTTGGGTTTGGGTTTGTCTCTGATCCGGCTTCATACAAACACACTCATGTTTATGTAGAAACAAACGTCTGCAGGTTCAGGAGTTCAGGTCTATAAGCAGGGATGTGGGTCATCCTGGTCCTGGATCTGGGTCTGGATCTGGATCTGAATCAGGGCCTGGATCTGAATCTGAGTCAGGGTCTCGGTCTGGTCCTGGATCTGGGTCTGAGGCTGGGTCTGGATCAGGGTTTGTGTCTGAGTATGGATCTGGATTAGGGTTTGGGTCTGGATCAGGGTCTGGATCATGGTCTAGGTCTGGATCTGGGTCTGGGTCTGGGTCAGGGTTGGTCTGGATCTGAGTCAGGGTCCTGGTCTGGATCAGGGTCTGGGTCCTGGTCTGGATCTGGGTCCTGGTCCTGAATCTGGATCTGGATCAGGGTCTGGGTCTTGATCCTGGTCTGGGTTTGGATCAGGATCAGGGTCTGAGTCTGGATCTGGGTCCTGGTCCTGGTCCTGGTCCTGGTCTGGGTCTGATGGGGGTGCTGGTCACTGGTCTGGGCCCTGGTCTTGGTCCCGGTCTTGATCGTGGTCCTGGTCTGGGTCTGATGGGGGTGCTGGTCACTGGTCTAGGTCTTGGTCTGGGTCCTGATCCTGGTCTGATGGGGGTGCTGGTCACAGGTCTGGGCCCTGGTCTTGGTCCTGGCCTTGATCCTAGACCTGGTCCAGGTCTGATGGGGGTGCTGGTCACTGGTCTAGGTCTTGGTCTGGGTCCTGGTCCTGGTCTGATGGGGGTGCTGGTCACTGGTCTTGGTCTGGGTCCTGGTCTGAGTCAGGATCTGGGTCCTGGTCCAGGTCTGATGGGGGTGCTGGTCACTGGTCTGGGCCTTGGTCTTGGTCCTGGTCTTGATCCTAGTCCTGGTCCTGGTCTGATGGGGTTCCTGGTCACTGGTTTGGGCCCTGGTCTTGGTCCTGGTCCTGGTCCTGGTCTGGGTCTAATGGGAGTGCTGGTCACTGGTCTGGAAGACTTTAAGGAGCCTGTTCTAATGTATGAGGCGCCTGAGGGCAGATGTCAGGTGGACGGACCAATCACAGCCCAGCGCCGAGAGGACGAGACGAGGAAGAAGTGAAACGGAGAAACAGAGCACGACAAATGGATGAGGAAAGGAAACGGGACGGACGGAGGGAGTTAAAGTAGAACCAGGTCAAACAGAACCAACACCAAACATACCTGTAGATGTACTTTAATAGAAAAGACGAAAAGAAGCTGAGTCAGTAGAGTTATTCATCTGTTACTGTGGAAACACCGTCATCTTCTACAACATTAATTCACCAGTAAAACCCATGGAGCTGGATCAATGACAGTGGATGGAATGAAGAAAACAAACAGACAAAATAATAAAGAATGTGAATAAAATAAGACACAAACTGAACAAAATTAAAAAAAAAAAAATGCAGGTGTAATGAAATAGAAAAGAAATAAAATAAGAAATGAATAAGAAATAATAATAAACAGAATGAATAACAACGAACAAAATGAATAAAAACTGAACAAAATAAGGATGGACTCATCTTTCAGTCGTGTTTCAGTCGTGTTTCAGCTGTGTTTCAGTCCTGTTTCAGTCATGTTTCAGCTGAGTGTGTGTCATCTTTGTCTTATTTCAGTTCTGTTTCAGTCATGTTTCAGCTGTGTCTGTCATGTTTCACTCCTGTTTCAGCTGTGTGTCTGTCATGTTTCACTCGTGTTTCAGCCCTGTTTCAGTCCTGTTTCAGCTGTGTGTCTGTCATGTTTCACTCGTGTTTCAGCCCTGTTTCAGTCCTGTTTCAGCTGTGTGTCTGTCATGTTTCACTCGTGTTTCAGCCCTGTTTCAGTCCTGTTTCAGCTGTGTGTCTGTCATGTTTCACTCGTGTTTCAGCCCTGTTTCAGTCCTGTTTCAGTTGTATTTCTGTCCTGTTTCATTCCTGTTTCAGCTGTGTTTCATTCCTGTTTCCGCTGTGTTTCAGTCCTGTTTCAGTTGTATTTCAGTCCTGTTTCAGGCTGATGCAGCAGGTTTTGTTGTTCCCTAAACCTCAGCTGATCTCTGAGCTGCTGGTGTTTGACGTGTGTGGTTACCATGGTTACATGAGCTGGTCCTCACCTGTGCAGGTGTGTGTGTGTGTGTGTTTGTGAGTGATTAAAGGCCGTTTGTTTCCATGGAAACAACCTGATGTTTACCTGAACTCGTTTTCATCCTTGTGTAAAGTTTTTCTGACAGATTGTGTCGTGTGGGCGGGGCTGCGTCGTCATGGCGATGTGCACATGTGGTGTCATGTAAAGCGAATGAACCCAGACAAGTCATGTTTCAGCTTTTCCTGCTCGATACGAGAGAAAAACCTCCTAGACAGAACCGGGTTCAGGGTCCAGGGTCCAGGCTTCATGGTCCGGGGTTCAGCGCTGAAACAGATGATGATGTCATCATCGACAGCTGATGTGCTTCATTAGTCTGTGCTGTTGAAGGTTCGATTTGTTTATGTTCTGTGATGTAAAGTTCATGAGAAAACGACTGAACATGATCGTCTTTCCTCTGACTGTGTTTGTCTTTAAATGACTGGATCTGAGTCTGAAACGGCTTCTGCCCACCGTATCCTAGGAAACATGACTGACACCAGCTGTCAATCACACCTGTCAGTCAAAGAGCCAATCAGAATTCTTCAAACCCATGATTGACTTTGTTCTCCTTTCCTTTAAGTTGCTCTGCTGGAGGCGGGGCTTTCAGGACAGGTGGGCGGCGGTCTCACCTGAGGCGGGTCCATGTGTCCAATGGGAGCTCAGCATGTGCTCTGAGGAGGTTTAACTGACGCTGGTTCTGACCCGAGGAGGAGGAGGAGGAAGAGGAGGAGCAGGAGGAGGAACAGGTGGAGGAAGAGGAGGAGGCGGCAATGGGGAAGGAGCAGGAGCTTCTGCAGGCGGTGAAGAGTGGAGACCTGACATCCACTCATAAACTACTGTCCAAACTACGACAGAACCGGAACAGTAAGTAACACACCTGGACCTGGACCTGGTCCGGTTCTGCTCAGGTCCAGAACCGGTTCAGCTGGTCTGAGTAGGTCTGATGGATCAGGTTGAAACAGTCCAGTTTCTATGTATGTTCCTGTGGTTCCAATGTAGGTTCTCAGCCTTTATTTTCTAAAGAACTTCTGGATCCAAACATGGACTTTAACCCTTCGATGCATAAATGGGTCCAAATGACCCGGTCCGGTGGGTTTATTTGAATATCATTATAATGAAAAGTTATTATTTCATATTCCAGGTATTCTTTAAAAAACATGTTACTGACATCATGACATGTACATTTTTAATTGACCTTTGATGGATTTGATGTCATTGTAGTTTTAGTTTTACTACCCCAAGTGTCCATATTTGGGTCCAAATGACCCACATTTATTTACAATAGAATTACATCTGAACCTTTGATCCGTTCAACAGTAAAACCACAGAACTAACACTGAGACTGAAAATGGAGGAAATCACACTTATTTATTTTAAGACATTTCAGGTTCTGTGTGGTTGTTCATGTTATTCACATTTTTTATTTTTTCATTTATTTTATTTTTTATGTTATTTGTGATAGACGGTTCGGGTTGGTTTGGAGTTGACATTATTTCTAGGTTATTATGGGATATTTTCCTGGTCTGAGCTGTTTTAGGTCGTACTGGTCTGAATGTGGAACCTGAACTAAAAGGAGTTTGACATCACTGATCAAAGCATAAATACAGAAACTCTCCCTCTATGCAGATGATATTTTGTTATATGTTATAAACTACTGTTTAAATCAGCTGAACTCTGTTATGAGTTAAAGTCTTTAAACCACAGGTGTCAAACATACGGCCTGGGGGCCAAATCCGGCCTGCCAAAGGGTCCAGTCCGGCCCTTGGGATGAATTTGTGAACAGCAAAAATTACAATAAGATGTTAACAAGCCTTGTAGTTCAGGTTCCACATTCAGACTAATTCAATCTCAAGTGGGCAGGACCAGTAAAATACTATCATAATAATTTATAAATAATGGCAACTAAAAATTTTTCTCTTTGTAAAGGTAAATATTTTCATGTATTTACACAAAAACAAAGTATAATTTTGTAAAAAAAAAAATGTGAATAACCTGAACAAATATGAACAACCTGAAATGTCTTAAAATAAGTAAGTACAATTTTAAGAATTTTCTGCCTGTTACTAAATGTTTTGTGTATTTGTAGAACCACTGTGATCTTTAAGTTAAAATGTGCATGTGTAAATGTTAAACTGAGGAAGAATATTGTTAAAATTACACTTATTTTTTTCAGTTTGTTCATGTTATTCACATCTTTTGAAAGGATAGTTTGTAGATGTAAACCTTTTCATAATGTAAGTTTACTTTTTTTGCTCTAAAATAGAGAAAACTTTGGAGTTGTCATTATTTAGATATTATCATGTTATTATTTTATTGGTTCGGGCCACTTCAGATCAAATTTCGCTGAATGTGGCCCCTGGACTTAAATGAGTTTGACACCCCTGCTTTAAACCAATAAATCAGATAAAACTGTGTAAATAATGCAATATTTATGTGAATGATGAGCAGGAGAAACCAGTTTACTGAACCATAAAGTAGAAAACCCAGTAAAAGACACTAATGCAGTCTGACATTTCCCAATCTCATGAGGACTATGAATGCAGCGTGCTATGTTCAGGGTTGGCGTGTGTTTTTTTTCTAGGGATGTTCTGATCCAATCGAAAGATCAGTATCTGCTGCCGATCTGGCATTTTTTAGACGATCGGATCGGATTTAGTCAGGAGATCGGGCTGATACGGACCCGGTTCTGCAGGGGGTGGGGGGTGCAAAAAAACATCCTGCCCCCTCAAATTACAGTTTCTGAATGTAGGGGAAAGCTTCAGAACAGTGGGAGGCTTAGAGGAATTAGTAAAGTGTCTATAAGTTTCACTTTCACTCTACGGTCCAGAACTGTTGCGCAAGTCTGTTTTTTTTTCAGCCACGGGACTTTAGTGGAATTAACCTGCAGATCCACACATCACTAATGTACGGCGCAGAATACACTTCCATATAACACCTGGACGGACCTGTCCATGAACTACAGCAGTGGAAAACAACTCATAATTTAACAAAAATAATGTTGTACATTTATGAGATTAAAGTCATAATATTTTGAGAAAAACTTTGTAATTTAAAAACAGGCTGGAAAAATGTTCATCATTTCTAGAATACAGTCGTACCCACTAGTCTGATAATGGTGAACTGGAAGATTCTGTGAGGTTCTACTTTCATTTGGGGTTTATGCACAAAGGCCAAATACTGAGCCTATTAGCCCTTCCCACCATCAACACATTAGCATTAGTCGTCCGCTCTGACAGAAGTGAAAGTTGATGCATCGTCATCAACGAGGATTAAGGCTTACGGTTTATAAATTAGAACTTTTATTGCACTATCGTGAATTTATTTTCAAAATATTACGATTTTAATCTCATTAAAGTACATTAATTTTGTTAAATTACGAGGTTTTTTTTTTTAAACACAACTTTATTCCCATAATATTACAGGTTATATCTCAATATTTTATGACTTTATTCTCATAGTTTGAGTGTTTTTCTTTTTGTCCGTGGTTCATGAGTTGCAAATTTATTTTCAAAATATTACATATGGTCCACGGGTCAAAACTGGCCGACCAAAGGTTATAATTTGTCCCACAGTATGAATTTGGACAAATGATCCTAAAGTTCTTCAGAGTCAAAGGTGTCATAGTTGTTTTAGTTCAGGTTCCACATTCAGACCAGTTCTACAGTAAAATAATAGAATAAAAACCTCGAAATAATGACTCCAAATTTAAATAAAAATTTCATTGTAAAAAGTATCTGTATCAGATCGGTATCAGCAAAACTAATCCCAAAAAAAAAATCCAGATGGAGACATCAGTAGTTTTTCCCTTTGGTTTTAAGGTCGTTCACTGATGGGACTCCTTCATTTACAGCTTCAGACCACATTTTATTTAAAGATTATGAGAAATTATGTGAAATGAAACAAGGTAAAGAAAAATTCAGTTCGATGTTTTGAACCGTTTTCAGACGATGTTTCAGCTCCGAAGACGAAAACAGACGTTCAAAGTAACAGAACTGTAGAAACTGAGTCAATGGAACAGTCATAGTTTTTATCATCAGGTTTTTAGACTCGATGTGACGTTAAAGAAGAGGCTCCTTGGGGCCAAAGGGAGGTCAGGCTTTATCAGGCCCATAACCTCCCACTGGTCACATGACAGTGACCTCTAACCTCTGGAGGTGAATGGAGGAGGTTCTGGATCTGACACCGTGTGACGTGAACTTTGACCTGGAAGATAAATGGACTTGAAATAATAAACTTAAACGGGTTTATTGTGTCTTGTTTGGTTCCTGGTGTTTACTCCAGCAGCTGTAGAACCCACACACAAGCGCAACATTTTCCCCAACCGTCTGACGGGTTTTAACACTTCAGTTCGAATCCGTCCTGATGAAAACAGTGGGTGTGTCCTTCCTCATTAACCCTCGGAGACTGTCACCACCGTCTTGAAAAGCTTATTTCATGAAATCTTACCAAGATAATTTTCACTTGTTTCACTGACATATTTTTTTTTTGCTTAAATTAAGCAAAGAAATCTTGAATTAAGCAAAAAAAATCTTGGTTTAACCAAAAAAAAAATCTTGAATTAAGCAAAAAATCTTGAATTAAGCAAAAAAATTCTTGAATTAAGAAAAAAATCTTGAATTAAGCAAAAAATCGGTAATTAAGCAAAACATTGTGAATTAAGCAAAATATTGCGAATTACACAAAAAAATCGTGAATCGAGCAAGAAAAATCTTGAATTAAGCAAAAGATAATTAAGACGTTTCATCCATAAAACAACCGTCAGCTTCACCGTGAGACGTGTCATGGATGATGGAGTCAAAGCGTCGTGTTTGGGTTTAATGACGTTCAGTCGGATTTGGACCAAATGAGACGCATCTGACCCAATAACGTCCAAATGACATTAAGACTGATTCGATTAACACAATGGATGCACCGAGACGAAAATAATGTTCAAAGACAGAAAGGTACGAGACACAAAAAGACAAAAACGATCAGTAAAAACAACAAAAAAAATTAAAATCTTCCAAAAGACGTGAAAGTATGCAACAAAACAAGAAAAACATAAGAAAAAATAACACAAAAGTGAATGAAAATGAGACGAATGTCGATGTTAAGGCCCTGAAAGCATCACTGAACAGATTGAATAATACCAATCAGCCTCAGTGTAACTGGAAACTGGAGTCTCCCTCGGTACCTGAAGGCAACATCGGCCACCTGTCGGCCTCAGGTGGATGTCGATACTTCCTCTGTCACACGACTCCGCCCTCTATCTCCACCTCATCTTCTTCCCTGATTCATAATGAGTCTGAAGAAGAGTGGGCGGAGTCTGGGGGAGTCGGTGGAGTCAGTTCTTTTTTTTTTTTTAGCTTTGTTGTTTTTTGTGTGACTCCTGATGTGGATTTCCAGATGGTGGAATCAGGATTAGAGAGAATTATGTGGCAGAGGTGGGAGGGGTCTGTTTACTGTCTGGAATCCAGTGGAATATTAAATTACCGTTAACTCACTAATCTGATAATCTGCACATGAACCTCTGGACTGACCTGGGAGAACGTGAAGGCGTTTTACTGCTCGGAAACTCCAACCCCCCCCGACTGCTCCATTTCCCTGTAGATAACGGGTTCATCAGGGTTTGAATGGGTTTGTTGTGTTTTATTGGTTCCTGGTGTTACTCCAGCAGCTGTAGAACCCACACACAAATGTGACATTTTCCCAACTGTCTGACGGGTTTTAACACTTCGGTTTGAATCCGTCGTGATGGAAAAGGTGGGCGTGTCCTTCCTCATTAACCCTCGGAGGCTGTCACCACCGTCTGTGAATAAGTTTCCAAACATTAAACCCCTCCCATTTGCTCTAAAAAGTTGAGAAAAGTGGAGTTTCTTATAATTCCAGGGTTCCACAGGGGTCTAACCTGGACCCGTTGAGGTTCTGTAATGAATGTGTTAAAGAATTAGCATCGACTTGTTATAATTTCTTAATTTGAGTCAATGAATGGCTGAAAGTTGCTTATAAAAGGTTGGATGAAGATAGAAAATCATTTGGAAGTAAAATAAAACATCTATTTCTCTAATGAATGTGTTTGGAACGAGCACTTTGAGAGGAGTCCGTCAGTTTATTTTCATTAGGGTTTGAATGGGTTTATTGTGTCTTATTGGTTTGTGGTGTTTACTCCAGCAGCTGTAGAACCCACACACAAACACGACATTTTCCCCGACCGTCTGACAGGTTTTAACACTTTAGTTCAAATCCATCTTGATGGAAATGGTGGGCGTATCCTTCCTCATTAACCCTCAGAGACCATCACCACTGTCTTGAAATCTTATTTCAAGAAACCTTACCAAGATAATTTTCACCTGTTCCATTGACAGATTTTTTTGCTTGAATTAAGCAAAAAAATATTGAATTAAGCAAAAAATCATGAATTAAGTAAAAAAAATCTTGAATCAAGCAAAAAAATCTTCAATTAGGCAAAAAATCGTGAATTAAGCAAAAGAAAAATCTTGAATTAAGCAAAAAAATCTTTAATTAAACCAAAAAAAAAAACAAACCCTTGAATTAAGCAAAAAAAATAAAAATCTTGAATTAAGCAAAAAAAACAAAAAAAAAAAAACGACATCTTGAATTAAGCAAAAAAAAATGTGCTAAAGGAACAAGTGAAAATGATCTTAGATTTGTTGATATCAGATTTTCCAGATCTATTGTCCTTTCATCAGTTCTTATAATTCAGTGAAAAGTTCCTCTTTAGGTGATTCTGTCTGATTTTAAGTGTGATGAGATATTTGGACTAGAAATGAGACAAATACACTTGGTCAGATTTAGATTTTTTCCAGTGTTGAATCATCAGAATCAAAGAAAATCCAGTGAAAAATGTCAAATACGCTGGAGTCGCTTTGATTTTACCATATGATGTGGTTGAAGATAAACTCTGGTCACAGTTCATCGTCACATTTAGTTTCTTTTCTTCATTCTTTTCATTTGCTGTGTTTGTGAATTCGGTCTGTGGTACACCTGCCTCTGTCATGTGTTTTCCATGATTTAAGGCGCTCCGAAACGTTGCCCTCCGTACGTGTCTTTTCCAGCTCCTCGTGTGCGTCGCTCATTGTTGCGTCTTTTGCTGAAGCTCATCATTATAAAGCGTCGTAAACCTGTCGACCCGCCGTGAAAAGGCGCCGTTAAAGACACAAAACAGCGGCGAGTGGCGTCTCTTAAACCTCCTCCGCCTCATGTTTTATTCATGGGCGGGTTTAAACTCCAACCAGCCAATCACAGCCTCCGTCCTGATGCCCCTGGTCCTCTGCTCATCCACTCCTTCTGTCTTCTCCTGTTGTTTCCAGTCTTCATTGTTTATTTCCTTTTATTACCTCCGCCAAGGAGGTTATGTTTTTGCCAGGGTTTGTTTGTTTGTCTGTCTGTCTGTCTGTTTGTTTGTTTGTCTGTCCGTTAGTGTGCACATAACTCAAAAAGTTATGGACAGATTTGGATGAAATTTCAGGGTTTGTTGGAAATGGGATGAGGAAGAAATGATAAAATTTTGGTGGTGATTGGGGATGGGGGGGCCCACGGGGGGGGGCCACTGATCGTTAGTGTGCAACATAACTCAAAAATTTATGGACAGATTTGGATGAAATTTTCAGGGTTTGTTGGAAATGGGATAAGGAAGAAATAATAAAATTTTGGTGGTGATCGGGGGTGGGGGGGCCACGGGGGGGGGGGCCACTGATCAGCCTTGGCGGAGGTCTGCGCTCTCCGAGTGCTTCTAGTTTCCTACATTTTATCACAAATATCTGTAGTTTATTGGGCTCGTGTTCCAAAGACGCTGTAGTTTGAAAACATTCAAGGAGAACTATCCTTTAGTTTACTCAGAATATTAACAACAAACATAATAAGATGAAAAAGGTAAAAATATCAGAGAGAATAACAAAATAAAAGACAAAACCAGACCAATGGTATCCCAGGTCGTATCCCAGACCGTATCTCAGATTGTATCCCTGACCGTATCCCAGACCGTATCCCAGGTCATATCCCACGTCGTATCCCAGATCGTATCCCAGACCGTATCTCAGGTTGTATCCCAGGTCGTATTTCAGACCATATCCCAAGCTGTATCCCAGACCGTATCCCAGGTTGTATTTCAGACCATATCCCAGGTCGTATCCCAGATCGTATCCTAGATCGTATCCCAGGTCGTATTCCAGATCGTATTCCAGATCGTATCCCAGATCGTATTTCAGGTCGTATCCCAGGTCGTATCCCAGGTCATATTCCAGATCGTATCCCAGATCGTATTTCAGGTTGTATCCCAGTCCAGTCTTTGTTCATCTCCATTGAAACGAGTGCTGGATATGAAGTCCAGATCCGTTGACCTGAACCGGGTCCAGTGTTTGAGCCCGAGGCCTGAACCTCTGCTGCAGTTAAAAGTCTAAAGGAGCCGCTTACATAAGGCCACGCAGAAAGAGGAGCCGCGCTGCATCGCCTCAAAGCGCATTCATTAAACCCTCCTTTTCATTTCAAAGAGCTATAAAAAACCGCCGTACGCTGCTCTGAGCGCGCTCACAGCCGTGGATTTTAGAAGAACCAGATCTAATTACAGCGAGGAGGTTCAGCATCAGGGCATCAAATCAGACCAGAACACCATGGAAACCACATCCAGGACTGTTTGGTTCCTGGTGTTTACTCCAGCAGCTGTAGAACCCACAGACAAACGTGACTTTTCCCAAACGTCTGACGGGTTTTAACACTTCGGTTCGAATCTGTCCTGATGGAGATGGTGGGCGTGTCCTTCCTCATTAACCCTCGGAGACCGTCACCACCATCTGCAAATAACTTTCCAAACATTAAACCCACCCATTTGCTCTAAAATGCCAGGAAAAGCGGAGTTTCTTATTTTTCCGGGGTTCCACAGGGGTCTAACCTGGACCCACTGAGGTTCTGTTATGAATGCGTTAAGAATTAGCATCGACTCATTATGATTTCTTCATTTGAGTCAATAAACGGCTCAAAGTTGCTTATGAAAGGTTGGATGAAGATACAAAAGAATTTGGAAGTAAAACATCTATGTTCAACTTTGTAAATGATAAAAACCAAACTTTCTAAAGCAAAAGCATGACTTCTTCACTGTGTTTGTCTTAATTTCTGGTAAATTTATTTTAATTTTCTTACAATGAAATATTAAATTATGACTCAAACTGAACCCAAATCAGATAATGATGAAGTCCTGATGTTGAAGGTTAGAAAAACTAAATCAACTAGTCTCCGTTAGAAATATTTTAATTAGTCAGTGTTCAATTTTCTGAAAATCACCATCAGCGTCTGTTTCCTGTTCAACAGTTTTTATGTGATGGGGGTCGTTTTATCTTCAGGTCATGGAGCCTGAAAACAATTAATTAAAATCCAAATGCATAATATTAATATTTCACCCAGTTAAATAAACAATAGTGTTTTAACTTTATTTAATGTTGTTCTTGGAAATATTTTTGATTTATTGACATCTGATGTAATTTAGATTCAGTGTCAAGGTGTTTATGGTAATTTAATTAATTAGAGATTTTAACAACAACAACAATAATAATAATAATAATGATAATAATAATAATACAATACCTTTATTTACAAATAAAGCTTTATTTGTAGTTATATGGATCTCCTCCTCCTCGTTTCCCTGTAGCTCGTCTCCTATTGGCCGTTGAACTCATAAATAAACTGCGGTTCCAGTCGGAGCAGATGGACCTGAGAACAGTTTCAGGACAGTTTCAGACCAGTTTCAGGACAGTTTTAGAACAGTTTCAGGACAGTTTCAGACCAGTTTCAGGACAGTTTTAGAACAGTTTCAGACCAGTTTCAGGACAGTTTTAGAACAGTTTCAGACCAGTTTCAGGACAGTTTCAGGACAGTTTTAGAACAGTTTCAGGACAGTTTCAGACCAGTTTCAGGACAGTTTTAGAACAGTTTCAGGACAGTTTCAGACCAGTTTCAGGACAGTTTCAGGACAGTTTCAGACCAGTTTCAGGACAGTTTTAGAACAGTTTCAGGACAGTTTCAGACCAGTTTCAGGACAGTTTTAGAACAGTTTCAGAACAGTTTCAGGACAGTTTTAGAACAGATTCAGACCAGTTTCAGGACAGTTTCAGGACAGTTTAGAACAGTTTCAGGACAGTTTCAGACCAGTTTCAGGACAGTTTTAGAACAGTTTCAGGACAGTTTCAGGACAGTTTCAGACCAGTTTCAGGACAGTTTCAGGACAGTTTCAGACCAGTTTCAGGTCATTTTCAGGACAGTTTTAGAACAGTTTCAGGACAATTTCAGACCAGTTTCAGGACAGTTTTAGAACAGTTCAGGACAGTTTCAGACCAGTTTCAGGACAGTTGTAGAACAGTTTCAGACCAGTTCAGGTTCTTCCTCTGCTTCGTTTCTTCTGCTGCTCTGGGTCTGATCTGATCCTGGGTCAGTGCAGCTGCTTCTCAGACAGCAGCCGTTCCTTTCCCGTTGTCGAGGAAACACTGCGGAGTCAGATTCCGTCCCCGGACGAGGACGAGGACCGGAGGTTTGTCCGTCCGAGGGTCCGCATTCCTGAGGCGTGACCTCAGCCTGGTTGCTGCGAACCCCCATTACCATGACGACGCTTGCAGCCGGCGGCGTCTCCCATAAAAACCCACAGACGGAGGCGTCCGACCACAGCTCCGCCCAAATGACTGTTTATCTGGATTCCAGTGGAACCAGAAGATCCAGGAGCAGAAGAAAAGCCCAGATTAGACTCAGAACCACGTCCACTGGGACCCGGGTCATCAGAACAAACACAGAGTACTGTATATTTATAGAACCAGGGCTGCACCCAGGTCTGGACCAGACCCAGGTCTGGACTAGAAGAACCCAGGACCGGACCCAGGTCTGGACCGGACCCAGGTCTGTGCTGGAAGAACCCAGGACTGGACCCAAGTCTGGACTGGAAGAACCCAAGACCAGATCCAGGTCTGGAAGAACTCAGGACTGGACCCAGGTTTGGACCGAGCCAAGGTTTGAACCAGACCCAGGCTTGGACCGGACCCAGGTTTGGACCGGACAGAGGTCTGGACCGATGATTCTGATTCTGAAACGTGGGTTCAGGCCCTGGATGAGGTCTGATCCAGATCAACCCTGAACCCTGAACCCACAGGAGGTCCACCATTAGTTCAGTCCTCCCACATTCAGATCCAGATCCAGGTCCAGATTACTTTTTTTTCTGGTTCTGATTCAAACCTGAGGCTGATGTTGGACTCAGGTCTCTGAGTTTCCCACAATTCCACTGTGAAGTGTGTGTGTGTGTGTGTGTTTAACCCAACGGTTAAATTCATTAATGAAGACAGGTCACATGACCTCGACAGGACACCCAATGCAAAACTGTAGAAGTTATAGAAAGACGCCAGAACAAACAACAAACAAAAAAACAACAAATAAATAAATAAATAACTAAACAGCAACAAAAAGACACTAAAGAAGCTAAAAATTAACTAAAACATCTGAGAATTTTACAGAAAGAAGCTCAACAGAAAATAGACAAAAACTAAAAATAAGCCAAAAAAAACAAACATTTCAGCCAAAATTTAGGTAAAATCACCACAAATTTCCACATTAAAGTTTAAAACAACTAACACCTGCTGAAAGAAACTGGAACATGAACTGAAACATCTAAGAGTTTTACAGAGAAAAAAAAACAGTAAAACCTGAGGTGAAAACTCCATAAATGATCCAGAGTAAAATGACAAAACCAGCTGAAGTTTGGACAAAGAAAATTTTAAAAAAAGAAAAACTGATTTGGCTGAACAAGACGCTGAAAACGAGCTGGAACAGTTTATGAGCGTCTGTTTTCCTGCGTCATGACTTTATTCTGTACATTTTAAAGCCAGTACATTCACTTATATTTGGAGAAAAGGAGGAGTTTGGATCATTCCGACCAAAACAGACATGATTTAAAGTTCTAACACGAGTAGAAGTAAAATGAAGTCCAACTCTGAACAAATGTTGATGAAAAACAACAACAAATCCATTTATTGACTGAAATAAATGTGTACATTTTCTTTTTCTGTTCGGTTTTCCTCCGAACTGTAGAAAACTCAACTCAAGATCACATGGTTCTGGTTCTGTTCAGTCCAGTATCTGAACCTAAATCTGGACTTTTCTTCTCCCTGACCTGTGGGTTTTTCCCCCTCCTGTCGTCTCTCAGGCTCATGTTCTTGTTGTTGGTGTGGCGTCGGTCTCAGGGTTCTGGACTTCCACTGCGGTCCCGGTCCTCTGGTCCAAACCTTGGCGCTGGGGGGACGTTCAGAGCCTCACGTTTCAGCCTCTGAAACTCGGCGTGAAGGCGATGTTTACATTCCTGCTGCGCCGCTGAGCATTGCCACCGTCGCCGTGGCTACAGGCCGGTCTTATCACTGTGGGACGCCGTTATCAGCTCCGGTCCGTTGATAAAATGAACGCTTAAGGGGGAGGAGTTAAAGTCAACACAGACCGTGGTTTATGACTTTAAGGATGTTTGGACCTTAAGGGTGTTTGGACTTTATTAGTGTTTGGCCTTTAAGGGTGTTTGGACTTTAAGGGTGTTTGGACCTTAAGGGTATTTAAACTTTAAGGGCTTTTGGACTTTATTAGTGTTTGGCTTTTAAGGGTGTTTGGACCTTAAGGGTGTTTGGACTTTAAGGGTATTTAAACTTTAAGGGCTTTTGGACTTTAAGGGTGTTTGGACCTTAAGGGTGTTGGACTTTAAGGGTATTTAAACTTTAAGGGCTTTTGGACTTTAAGGGTGTTTGGACTGTAAGGGTGTTTGGCTTTTAAGGGTGTTTGGACTGTAAGGGCTTTTGGACTTTAAGGGTGTTTGGACTGTAAGGGTGTTTGGCTTTAAGGGTGTTTGGACTGTAGGGTGTTTGTTTGGACTTTAAGGGGTTCTGGATCAGACTCAGATGAATACCCTCCTGGCACTGGACCTCAAACTGGATTTGTGTGAGTTTTTCTCCAATGTGGACGTGGTTCTGTTAGTTTCTGTTGATTCTGTTAGTTCTGGTTCTGTTTGTCCTGTTGGTTCTGTTGGTCCTGTTGGTTCTGGTTCTGTTGGTCCTGTTGGTCCTGGTTCTATCGGTTCTGGTTCTGTTGGTTCTGGTTCTGTCAGTTCTGGTCCTGTTGGTTCTGTTGGTTCTGGTCCTGTTGGTCCTAGTTCTGTTTGTTCTGGTTCTGTTGGTTCTGGTCCTGTAGGTTCTGTTGGTTCTGGTTCTGTTGGTCCTGTTGGTCCTGGTTCTGTCGGTTCTGGTTCTGTTGGTTCTGGTTCTGTCAGTTCTGGTCCTGTTGGTTCTGGTCCTGTTGGTCCTGTTGGTTCTGGTCCTGTTGGTTCTGGCTCTGTTGGTCCTAGTTCTGTTGGTTCTGGTTCTGCCGATCCTGTTGGTTCTGGTTCTGTTGGTCTTGTTGATTCTGTTGGATCTGGTTCTGTTGGTCTGTTGGTCTTGTTGGTTCCGGTTCTGTTTGTCCTGTTGGTTCTGTTGGTCCTGTTGTTTCTGGTTCTGTTTGGTTCTGGTCCTGTTGTTCTGTTGGTTCTGGTTCACCTTGGTACTGTTGTTCTGGTTCTGTTGGTCCTGTTGGTCCTGGTTCTGTTGGTTCTGGTTCTGTCGGTTCTGGTCCTGCTGGTTCTGGTCCTGTTGGTTCTGGTTCTGTTGGTCCTTGTTCTGTTAGTTGTGGTTCTGTTGGTCCTGTTGGTTCTGGTTCTGTCGGTCCTAGTTCTGTTGGTTCTGGTTCTGTTGGTCCTGTTGGTTCTGGTTCTGTCAGTTCTGGTTCTGTTGGTCTGTTGGTTCTGGTCCTGTTGGTTTTAGTTCTGTTGGTTCTGGTCCTGTTGGTTCTGGTTCTGCTGGTTCTGGTTCTGTTGGTCCTGTTGGTTCTGGTCCTGTTGGTTCTAGTTCTGTTGGTTCTAGTTCTGTTGGTTCTGGTCCTGTTGGTTCTGGTTCTGCTGGTTCTGGTTCTGTTCTCCTCTGTTCTTTTCTTTTCTCCTCTGAGACCAAACTCCAACAGAAGCTCTGAAAGTTTTGCTGTTTTTCTTCTTGTCAGTTTTGCTTTTCTTCTCTGTGGTTTCTGGTTTCCGTCGTCGAGGGGTTTGGCCTCTGTGTGTGTGTGTGTGAGTGTGTGTGTGTATGTATATGTGTGTGTGGGGCGGGGGGGGGGGGGGGGGGGGGGGGGGTCTGTATCTGCACCGACACAAAGGCCGAGCCTCCGACCACGAACAATAGAGTTAAAGGAAGAGGCCCCAGCCCCTCCCCTTCCTCTCCCCTCCTCTTCCTCCTCCTCCTCCTCTTCCTCCCAGAGTCAGGGCCAGGTTAAACCATGGAAAACTGCTGCACTTGAACGCATCACGCCGTGTGTGGTTCTGCACGTGTCAGGTTTAAGTCCAACAGAGAAAATCTGAAACTGTGGACGTCAAAGCCACGAAGAGTCTGTTCATGGTGTTCATGTACAGAAAACACTGACAGGAACGGGACAGAAAGGAGTGAATAAAAAAAAAAAAAAAAGAAAATGACAGTGTTTAATGAATGGGTTAAGTCTGAGGAATGGAAGGATTTAAGGAAAGAAAGTTACAGACAGAAGCAGAAACTGAACCCATGAAGAAGAGCAAAGTTACAAAAACCAACTGAAAACTGTGTCAGTCCAAAATGAGATAAAAAAAACTGAACAAATGAACAAGAATTAAGTTACAAACAACTGAAAACTGTCACAGTTTAAAACAAGATAAAAAATAAAGCTAATTTTACAAATCCTCCTGTCAGGGTTACAGAAAGAAGATAAACTGAGGAATTTTAACACAAAGAAGATCAAACTGAGGAAAACACAAGTTGAAAATAGTTTGAATTTCATAGAAAGACGCTTAAAAATGTGAAGTCTTACAGATTAAAGGTAAAATGAAAAAAAAACCTTAGAGTTTACTGATGAACGGCACTAAATCAAACCTACAAATTGAATGTCCGACAGAAGCAGCAAAAAATGAGCTAAAACCAGGTAGAACCCTGAGAATGGATTCAGAAGGAACATAAAAAAGGAACAGAAAAATAAGCTCAAACTGCTGAGTTTGATAGAAAAGAAACTAAAAACACTGTTTTCTGTCATTTGTTGCTGTTTTCTCTTGCATTAGTTTATTTTCCTTGGTTTGAAACCATGTACATTCGATCTGTACTCACAGAAGTCAAACTCATGTTAGTTCAGGTTCCACATTCAGCCCAGTTTGAGCTGAAGTGGATCAGAACCAGACAGCAAGAACAGATAAACTCTAAGTAATGACAAATACACGTTTGTCTGTTTTAGTGGAAAAAATACCATTAAATTGTGAAAAATATTAACATTTACAAACTATTCAAACAAAATTGGCCAGATTGGGCCCTTTGGGGGGGGCGATTGGACGCTTTGAGGGGTTGGGTAGGACCCTTTGGGGTGCTGGATTGGATCCTTTGGGGGTGATAACCTGGACCCTTTGGGGGGCCAAATTGGACCATTGGTGGGCCAGATTGGACCCTTTAGGGGGTGGGACTTGGACCCTTTAGGGGCTGGATTGGACCCTTTGGATGTTGGATAGGACCCTTTGGGGTGCTGGGATTGGACCCTATGATGGGCCGGATTGGGACCCTTTGGGGGGGTGAGTTGGACCCTTTGGGGGGGCCAGATTGGACCTTTGGGGGTTGGGATGGATCCTTAGGGGGTTGGGTTGGAGCCTTTGGGGGGTTGGATTGTACCCTTAGGGGGTTTGGTTGGACCCTTTGGGGGCTGGATTGACCGCCTGTTTGACAGCCCTGATCTACATTCACTGACGCTGACACAGAACTGCAAATAAAGAAGAAAAGTCATGTTTGCAGAGAAAATCCAGTTGTTCTTAATAATCATTTGGTGTTTTTCAGACTCAGTCGATGCTTTGGTTCATGGTTTTCGTCCCATATGTGTTGGTTTTATAATAATATTCTAACGGGTCAGATGATGGTACCATGGTCTTCTTCCATCCGTGGTGTCTCTGCTGATGGTGCTTCTAAATCTGACTCCAGCTCGTGCGTCTTCGTTGGTTCTTGTTTCCTTCAGTAATTATCAAATCCAGTCATTATCAAAGCAGCCAAACGAGCCCCGCAGGGACGCTTCCCGACATCACAAATACTTCAAAAGCTCCCGTTATTTTGGAGACGAAACTCCGCCGCTGTCGAGTTGAAAGGTTGCACACGCTCAGTTTAGTTTTTTTACTGGTAGATGTAGTGTTTTTATGTCACATGGACATATATTTTGCTCCGATAAACAGACGCTAAACCACACCTTTCACCTGTTTTACCTGGTGCGTCTCTTTCTACAGAGGAAGGTGTTTATATGAGAATGATCCACAGTTCCATCCCACAACAACCAGTCAAATATCTACCAGTCAGAGACGTCAGAGAAAAAAATATTACAGTTAAGGTGATAAAACACAGGAGACCAAAACTGACCCCAGAGGGACACCAAAAAAAAACAAATAGTTGTTTTTTTTTTTGTTTACTTCATTTATCATTTGTTGGCTGTTAACAGCAGCAGCCAAATCTATTACAACTGATGAATAATAGGTTAATCCATAATTATACCAACATAGTAAGCAGGTAAATAGTCAAATATCGACCAATCAGAGGCATCCTGATGTCATTTTTTTTATTCTAAAGTTCAACTACATATTAAACCAGATTACAAAATGTTATAGTTAGAGGTGTTTCCAGAGCTACAGATCTATCAGTACTTGCAGCCATAGTTTGCAGGTTGAAAAATAAATAGGCTACTATGCTGTACTAAAACACAGAGGACCCAACACTGACCCCAGGGGGACACCTAAATAACAATATACGGTTTGTTTGTTTGTTTGGTTTTTGTTTTTTTTTAACTTCATTTATCATTTGTTTGGATGTTAACAGCGATAAATCTATTTACAACTGATGAATAAAAAGTTAAATCCATAAATATATCAATGTCGTAAGCAGGTAAAAAAAATCAAATATCAACCAATCAGAGGCATCCTGCTGTAATCTTTGAGGATGTTGCGGTGCGTTCTTTCATTCAGGCTCCAATATTTGTGAAGTTGACACTTAACACAAAGACCACAAAAAGAAGGTCATATCTTCTACTTTTATTGTTTACAGGGGTGATAGAATAAGTGGGGCGGAGCTTAGACATTTTGTGTGCTGTTGCTAGGCAGACTTTATCAGCGCCGACCAATCAGAAACAGTTCGTTTAAAGCTTTGGCTTCAGTGATTGGTTCGTGGACTGTTTTGACAGGATGAGCTTGTGTTTGGGTCGTCCATCTTGGCTTCATGAAGATGGGAGATGCCCATATTTGGAGAAGAGGGCGGACCTAGAGACAAGCTGAGAGTGAAGCTAACCAAGCTAACGCTAACATATTAAAAACACTGACTCCATGTTTTAAGTAATGTAATACGAACATGTTTTTATTTTGTTTCCTCTCAATAGTTCTTATGTGCATCAGAATAAGGACCAGTGTAGGACCACAGCTGACAGATAATGACATCATCGGTTAATCTGTCAAGAATCTTATCAGTTAATGAAGTAGGTTTTTAGTAGGTTTATGAAATGAAAATGGTAAAGAGTTTCCATCATGACGTCACAACATCAACATCTGTATTTTACAGTAAAAGGAGGAAAAAAAGAAGGAAATATTTACATTTTAAAAAACAGCTGATTGTTTTAAAAGGTGGTGGATTAGCTGTCGCAGCTCGATGTCTGATTGTGTGAAAACCACAGGAAGTCGAAGATTCAGGTCTTTATAGATGAAACCGTGCTGAGGTTTTCCCTCCTGACCTGCGTGAGGAAATCCGACAGGGGTGAAAGGTCAAGACGCTTCCTCTGCAGCGGGTTTGAATTAACTCTAATATCTGGAACGGACTGGACTTCATCTGGTGGATCAGACAGAACCCCCAGTCCGGTCCAGAGCAGTCCAGTTCAGTCTGGTTCAGAACAGTCCGGGGCCAGTTCCCTTCAGACTATCCAGTCCAGTTCCTTCAGACCAGCCCAGTCCAGTTCAGCCTGTCTCAGACCGGTGTCATATAGAATTCTGACCCCGGTCACTTTTCTAGTCTGTAAAACTGACCAACCCCATAGGAATTTGGACCCCCGTCTATGAATCTGTGTCTGAATTTTAAAACAAATATTCTAATTAATTTTTATCATATAAACCTTAAACATATGTGTAGAATTTAAACGTTTTTACCAGAAATAACTGAATTATTCATTCATATTGTCTTTGAAGTAATAGTCACTTTTCCATGGTGTAGAAATTAGACCCATTGCTTATTTTTATGTTGCAAAAAATAAAAAAAATTGGGGGTTTGTCACTTTTCCATAAGGGGGTGGGGTGGGGGGCAGGGGGGCAGGGGGGCAGGGGGGCAGGGGCAGATTTCTATCATAGAGAAGTGAGGGTCATGGGGGGTCACTTTTCCATGGGGGTCACTTCCATAGGGGTCACTTTTCCATGGGGGTCACTTTTATATGGGGGTCACTTCTCCATAGGGGTCACTTTTCCATGGGGGTCACTTCCATGGGGGTTCACTTCTTGATCTCATCTCATCATTTAGGACACATTCATTCCTTATTAAAATCACTTCGAAACAGTTTTTTTTTTTTTTTTTTTTTTTTTTTTAATTTATTTGTGCTCTAAGTTATATATAAATTTATTCTTTAATATTGTCTTTATTTTATCCTGTCATTATCATTTTTTGTCATTTGTTAATATTCCACATGTCATTCCACTCATTAAATATGTAGTTTTAATACATAAACCGCCTCAGACTCATGTTTAGTTTGCAGTTTATGTAGCTTTAATTTTTCCCTTCTGTTACTCCGCCTCCGTTCACTTGGGCCAATCGGCTGCTGTTGCTGTGCAGAAGGAGCCAATCAGAGCTTTAGTCAGTTCTAAACACTGTTACATTGTTGCAAAAGCCCAGAATTTGAATGTTTTGTGTTTTCTTTGAATCTGCAGTTGTGATTGGATGTTTATTGGTGGGAATTGGAGTTTCTTTTTGCTGTTGTGTTTCTTTTTGTCAAACCGTGTCATGTGGTCTGAGATTGTCCGGGTGCTGGACCAGGACCCGGACCCAGGAGCAGGAGCAGGTTCTAACTGTGCTGTGTTCTATGTCCTCAGAGCTGCTGGGTTCCACCAAACGGCTAAACGTCAACTACCAGGACTCAGATGGGTGAGTGATGAGGTCATGTCTATAAACAGACCTGGTTCTGGACCAGGTCCTGCGGCTGCCGCCGGTAAAACTGTTTCCACTGCAGGCTCCCGCCCCCTCATCCACCTCTCTTTCCAAACTCTCCATGAGCCTGGAAGGTGAACGCTGCTGCGCCTCTGCTCATGAATATTTCTGTTGTTGTCGTCCTGGTGGTTTTACTCTGATCCAGTTGTATTTTTAACACCGGTTCCTCCGTGAGTCCAGATCAGATCCTGTTCAGGATCCTCCTTCTTCTCTTCATTTACCTTTTGTTGGTCGTTAACGAAGACAAAATCTATTTACAGCCGATGATAATAGGCAAATCCATCAGTATATCACGCAGTAAGCAGGTAAATAGTCAAATAGTCGGCCAGTCAGAGGTGTCCGGTGTCCTTGATGTCATCATTGAGTCTAGAAAGTTCAAATACACATTAAATCAGATTTTTAAAAAAAATGTTACAGTTTAAATGAAGTTCAATGAGCTACAAATCTATCAGAAATAAGCATTGCAGACATAGTTTGGGTTGTAAAATAAGTACTATTTCACGTCGCTAAAACACAGAGGACCCGACACTGATCCCTGGTGGGATGCCTAAAAAAACTAAATTCAACTGGACTCGGATCAGGTCCTGTTCAACCTCCTTCTTCAACTTCATCTAGCATTTGTTTGGTCGTTAACAAAGACAAATCTTATTTAACACAGTAAGCAGGTAAACAGTCAATATTGACCAATCAGAGGTGTACTGGTGTCATTTATTGAGTCTAAAGTTCAACTACACATTAAACTAGATTTAAAAAAAATATGTTACAGTTACATGTGTTCTGTGAGCTACAAATCTATCAGAAATAATCATTGCAGCCATAGTTTGCAGGTTGTAAAATAAGTACTATTTCACGTCACTAAAACACAGAAGACCCAACACTGATCCCTGGGGGATGCCTAAAAAAACAAATTCAACTGGACTCTGATCAGATCCTGTTCAACCTCCTTCTGCTTCAATGTCTGAAACATATTATTAGAAAAAAACAGAACATAAACATAGCAGATCCAGTCGACAGGTTTGTGGTTCTAGATCCGGTTCTAGATCTGGTTCTGGATGTGGATCTTGTGGGGTCCTGGTTTTAGTTGTTGTGGTTTTTCCAGTTCAGTTCATGACTATAGTGTTGATCCTCAGACCAATAAAGCCCAGACCTCTTCAGTCTGAGTCAACACCATCAGCAGAACAAAAGGCTGTGAAGGACCAGGACAGACCTGGACCTGGGGGGCGGGTCAGTGGGGGTCAAAGGTCAGGGGTCGTAGGGGTCGGACTGTGATGATTAGAGAGACTTAACCCCGTGAACTTGGGGCCCTTTCCTTTTCTTACAGAGTTTTAAACAGTGTTTAAAACCACATCGTATTTTAGTCTTTACAATAAGACCTTCTTCTTTTTCTTCTTCTTCTCCTTCTTCGTCTTCTCCTCTGTTCAATCTGTAAACTCTTTTCGTTCAAAGTCGAATCCTCGCTGCAGTGACAGATTTAACTGTGAATAAACATCAGGACACCAGGGGATTGTGGGAAACGGTGGAGACGCAGCGTGTGATTTCTGCAGTGGGTCACCGGCGGCAACCATGAATAATGAAAACCATGTTGAACACGGCCTCATCAGACAGTGATAAACCAACACTAGTCCACAACAGGACGGAGATGATCCCAGCTTCTGCTTCTACGAATCAAACCGATTCAACTGAAGTTCAGAACACGAGTCTGGACCGAAATGGAGGACAATACAGCAAACGCAACAGCCAACCTTCAAATCTACACAGTACATGTAGTTTTTATTCTAATTCACCAAGAAGTGAACGGTAGAGAACGTCAGAACCACAATTAAAAATGATGGATGATATAAAGAACCCATAGAACCACAAACACCTAGAGAACCAACTGGTTTCAGAGCTGAGTGTTACGTTGACCTGAAGCCTTCATAAACACCATGAACAAAAGGGTTCATGTAGAACCTTCAGGTCCAGCTGACCCATAAATAACCTTCATTCAGAAGCAGAAACCAGAACTGGAAACAAATACTGGGTCCACATTCAGGTTTTGGTTTAATGATGTTCAGGGTTCAGGTTTAGGGGGAGGATCCGGACCAGACTAAGGGACCAGGATAGAGGGAGGAGGACTGGACTGAAGGAGAAGAAACTGGGTCTGAAACCACAAGAACCCACAAGAAACAACAGGAAGAAACTACAGAACAGTTGAAACAGCTGAAATTAGTTGGAAACAGTTGAAAAAAGCTCCAACAGTTGAAAGCAGTTGAAAACCACTGAAAACAGTTTAAACAGTTGAATACAGTTGGAAACGGTTGAAACAGTTGAAGTGCCGTGTTTGTCCGTGTTGTATGTCGGGGCTGTTCGGTGTCTAACTGCTAAAGACCTGGGTTCCCATCACGGCTTTGATTGACAGGCCGCCATTCCACTGCCGTCTCCATAGGAACACATCCAAACACCAGTTTGTCTGCGGTGAAAGCTCGTCTGTACACTGAGAGTCAATAAACACCGTCGACCGCCCTGTGCAAACACCCTCCACAGCTCTGATTTACCCCACCCCGCACCGCACCGCTCTGCCCTCCCCCGCCTCCGGCCAATCACAGCGTCTCACTTGAGGAGGGGGTGGGCCTGCGCTTCCCACACCACGTCACCAGGCTGTAATTAATGCGAAGAATCTGAATCTGTCATAGTTTAATCAAAGTTTGGCCTGTTCTTTTATTAATAAATTAACTGAACATATATTTATTTTATTTTATTTTGTATATTGTATTAAATGTCAGAGGACTGAGGGTGATCCCTGAGGGACTCCGTTACAGCAGAAGATCTAGACTTGGAGTGTGTCTTTAAAGAGTTAACAGCTCAAATCAAACATCCCTGTCTCTGTTGGTTGACAGACCCCCCCCCCCCCCCCCCCCCCCCAGCCCCTCCCCTTCCCCTGTTGTCAGTGGAGGAAGCAGCAGAGCTCTGTGATTGGCCAGTTCGTCTGTAGGAATGTGACAGTGAGAGTAGGAATGTCAGCTGTAACTCAGTCTGTTAATGTGTACAGATTATGTGATGGTGTGGGGGGGGTCGGAGGTCAGGGTGCCTGTGGAGAGGGTCGTGACTTGCTGTGTCTGAGGTGGTGGAGGGGTCGGGGCAGGTGTGAACAGGTCTCAGACTGACAGGTGAAGGCGGTCGCACATGACAAAACACAAGGAACACAAAGACATGGATGGGACAGACTGACAAACTACAGCTCCCATGATGCTTTGGTGCATGTTCTACACACCCTGGAAGCTGCTGTACCTTCCAGAGTTGAATTCAGACTGAGATGAAGTGATGACGTTTGTTTTTCTGTCGGTTTTGTCATGAACTTTTTTAGTTTTTGACATGATTTTCTGTGATTTTCTGAAAATAATCACCTCTAATCAATAATCAGTGACAGATTAACTTTAATGTGATGTGGAAGCACGTGAATTTGATCCCAGAATCTGGATGAGAAAAGAAAAAATAAGTCAATATCAGTCAGTTTATCAATAATTTCAGGGTTTTTTTTCAATGTTGAATCTTTATTTAAGTTTAAAAGCTGATTTTTAGTTTATGGTTAATTTATAAAAGATGCAACAAAATAAAAATTCACCTTTTTTTCCCTAAATCCAACTAAATATCACTTTTTTTTTTTTTTGGTTCTAATTTGCATCATTTTTTCTTCACGTTCGTGTGTTTGGCTGGGTCTAATAGATGATAAATCGTAGATAACGTACAGATGACTCCATATATTCCCTGCACATGTCTGTTTAATCAGCCGTTTCAAAGCAGAACAGAGGAGGTAAAAATAGTTCCATTAATAAAGAAGCAGCCTCAGTTTAAGGAGACACACTGGTGCATTGTGGGACGGTGGCGTTGGTTGGTCCTGGAGGCGGAGCCACTGCTGCCTTCAGGCTCCTCTTCCTCTAATGACTAGAGCTCAGGCTGCGTTCGAGTGCAGCGTGGATGTCTGAGTGCTCGTCCATTTACTGTCGGAGCTGCCGCTGGCGCCGACTCCGAGTCCGACTCTGAAAACCCGCAGAGGTTACGCAATGCGAAAAATGTAAAATAAAGCCCATCAAATCCCCCCCATGTCTTTATTCTGTCCAGTGACTTTCACTGACGTCTGGTTTATTTACACACAAACACTGAACGCCTGGAGCTGTGTTTCCTCTGGTCACATGTCACTCAACACGCCGACATGTGACACGTGACATCAGCAGCTTCCATTAAACTGGGACCAAGAAAGAACTTTTATCCAGTTTTACGCTGTTAAACCCCCCCCCCCCCCCCCCACAAATGATAACAAACTTCATGTGAAAACCTTATTTTCAGATTCAGTGTCTTTCAGTCATTTTTCTTGTTTTAAATTATTATCATTTGAATTGGGCTGATTTGTTTCATTGAATATTTTATTGTTGTTTATTGTTTGTTTTTATCACCATGGAAAACCATTGAATCCATGGGTTTATTAACTTTATATTTACTGATTTTACCTCCAAAAATGTCTGTTATTTTGCAAATGAGGCCTTTACCTCAGTAAAGAAATAATAATAATAGTGATAATAATAATAATAATAATGATAACAATAATAATAATAATGATGATAACAACAACAATAATAATGATGATAATGATAATAATAATAATAACAATAATAATGATAATAATAATAACAATAATAATAATAGTATGTGAGGCTTTAGGAAAGAAAAATCACATTTAGATGATAAATTAAATGCTAATACTTGATTGTTACAGTAAACATTAATTAATGCAGTAATAAGCATCAATTAACAGTTAATTAACTGTTAACTAATGTGTTGATTACTGTCTGTTCATGATCAATGAAGTATTTATTGATTATTTACCTCAATTAGTGGTAATTGCATTAACTAACCCTTAATTAACTGTTAATTATTTTTACTAGTGTATGTTTTTTTTTTTATCCTGGACCAAAACTTGTTTCCTTTAAACAACTGCTTTAAATGACTGTGAACTTCACATTAACATTAATTATCAGATATTTATTGATTGTTTACACATATTAATCAAAGAGCTGTGTTACCTTGGCCCTCTCTGACTGCAGTCCTCTCTGTCTGTGCCGTGACCTTTGACCCCAGGTTTTCGGCGCTGCACCACGCCGCTCTGACCGGAACCACGGAGCTGCTGTCGGCGCTGCTGGAGGCCCAGGCCAGCGTGGACATCAAGGACAGCAACGGTGAGTCCCGCCCACCGGCCAATCAGAGGCCGGCCCCATCCACAGCTGCAGCCTCCAGTCACGTGATGCATGCTGCGTTCGCTGTCCATCTGTTAATCTGGTCGACTCAGTCTGAAGTTATTTATGATGAATGTGAGGAAAACAAACAAACATCACAGGGTGAAGTCATGAGACGAACCAACACTAGTTCAGTACAAACCACACTCCCTAAACACCTGGGACCAACCACGCCCCCTAAACCCCTGGGACCAGGGTGTCAAATGTAGATAAACCCACAGACAATCATCAGTCCGTCCTGTAAACCCATGTTCTACTCAGAAAACAGCCCCTCAAACTGACTGTGCATGTGTTGTTGTTGTTTACTGTTTGTTGTTTGTTGTGTTCAGGGATGCGTCCTCTCCACTACGCCGCCTGGCAGGGTAAAGCCGACTCTGTCCTGATGCTGCTTCGAGCCGCAGCGTCAGTCAACGGCGTTTCTCTGGACGGACACATCCCTCTGCATCTGGCTGCTCAGTACGGACACTATGAAGTGGTGAGTATCGCATGATATGACACGATACGATACAACATGACACAATACGATATGATATGATATGACATGACACGATACGATACAATATTACAGGACACAATATGATACAATACGATATGGCACGATACAATATGATACAATACGATATTCCACAACACAATATGACACGACACGATATGATATAATATAATATGACATGACATGATATATGATATGATATGATACAACATGACATGACATAATATGATACGATATAATATGACATGATATGATACAATATGATATTACACAACATGATATGACACGACATGATATGATATAATATAATATGACATGACATGATATATGATATGATACGACATGACACGATATATGATATGATACAATATGACATGATATAGGATATGATACGATATGATGCAATATGACACGATATGATACGATATATGATATGATACGATTTGATATGACATGGTCTGATATGACACAATATGGCATGATACGATATGACACGATACAGTATGATATGATATGACATGATATAATATGACATGATACAATATGACACAATACAATGTGACACGATATATGATATGATGCGATACAGTATGACATGAGGCCCTTTCCCACCACAGGAACTTTTGCAGGAACTTTCTGTATTACCCTGAACTTTCAGAGTTCCTGGTGCGTTTCCACCGAAAATTACCCTGGTAACTGACCCTCCCCCGGCCCCAAATTTACCCCGAAGAAGTTCCTGGTACAGAGGTAGTACTTTTCAGATTATCAGGAACTTTAAGGGGTGGAGCTGTGTTCTGCAGAACACTGAGTGGTGGACTAGACTAACAGCATTTCTGCATTCTGTTCACCGCCAATATTTAACTCATTTAATTTCCACAAGCTTTGCATTTTGATAATTCGGAAAATGGACCAAAAGAGAAGCTACAACAAGTGGACGGACGACGAGGAAATTCAGACGGACTTTGAATCGCCGACACGAAACGAGCGAGTAAAAGCTGTCGGAGCCAAATATAAGACACAAGCCTAAAGAAATACGAGGAAAGAAGAAGAAATTTATGCAGGATTAAAAGAAACTAAAGGACCACAACGGTCGCAGTGGATCTGACTGTCGAACAAACCAATGGTATGTATATCAGAAATATTCACTGTTTAGTTGGTTCCATGCTGTAACAGTAGTCAGTGGCATCAGCTGTTTAGTCAGAAGTGAAGTCCGGTTAACCTAATACTAACTGGTTAACAGTCTGACTCTAAACCTAAATCACAGAACGGGATGTATTCGTGTTGTCGCCGTGAGCTGAACACTGGTTTATTCTATATGTTTTGTGATTTCCACCTGAAATGGACCGGACGGACTCACGTCTTTTTCTGAACCTGCGGCTCGTTTGTGTCCTCGTCAATCATCTACTACTGTTTACAACGGCCCAGGTTAGACAGGTCACATGTCACATCACACTGGTAGGAATGTGTCATCATGTGTTCTGTTATTCATTTTAGCATTTTATTACTTTTCCTGTAGGAAAGCGAAAAAGGGACCAGGACCATGGAGTTCCAGACAGGCTGTCCTGGACCAGCTGGACCAGACCCTGGTCCAAAAGCCTGAACCTTTCACACATGTTTATTTCCCTTTTAATCTTAAGGCACCTTTGTTTTGTTTCAATTTTTAATAAAAAAAAAAATCTAACCTAATACTATCTGTTCATTTACAAGGCATCAAAATATAAGTATAAGTACTTTTATCAGTAATATGCAGTTGAATTAAATGCAGGCATTTGAGTAAATCTGTCTGACTTTAGGTTGAACCTGGACTATATCTGCAAAACAATAGAAATGAAACAGAACCATCCATTACACTTAAAGTTAGATGTGATTTAGTTTAAGGAATGAGAAGTTGAAAATACATGTTCTACCATTTTTAAATACAAATTAAGGGTATGTAATGATGGTTAACTTCATTTAAAATGTATTCCAGATGGATTAAGTGATTCAACAACCAGTAAAATGTTAAACCCAACCCATCCACTTACAGTACTTTGTCATTTTATTGAACTAGAGGTCAGTTTGTGAATGTACATGAACTGGACTACAGTTTCTGTTACTGATCCCTCATATATCATCAACCTGATTTGAATAAATTACCCTGAACTTTCGGGTGCGGTGGAAACGCAGTTACCAGGAACTTTTTTACTCCAAAAAGTTCCTGGTAAATAAGTTCCTGGTAATAAAGTTCCTGGGCCTTTTGGTGGGAAAGGGCCTATGGTATGAGTTGATACGATACAATATGATATGGTATGACATGATGCGAAATGACACGATACGATATGACACGATATATGATATGATACGATACGATATGCTATGGTATGATATGATACAATATGACACAATACAATATGACACAAAACGACATGACACGACAGGATATGATACAGCACTATATGATACGACACAATATGTCACAACACGATACATCACGATATGACACAGCACTATATGACGCAATACGATATGTTCTTACCGTTTTCTGTGTGTTGTCGTCATTGTTCTCGTCCCTATCTGTGCGTTGTTGTTGTTGTTGTTGTTGTTGTTGTTGTTGTTGTCCTCATGCCTGTGCTCTGTGTCGTTGCAGTCTGAGATGCTGCTGCAGCATCAGTCCAACCCATGTTTGGTGAATAAGGTGAAGAAGACTCCACTGGACCTGGCCTGTGAGTTTGGACGAGTTAAGGTGAGAAACAACACACACACACACAGACACACACACAGAAAGATACACATGTGTGAGACAATAATGAGGAAAATAATCTTGTTTTATTTTTTGTTAATTTTGTTGTATATTTTACTCAGTTTTGTTGTTTTTTGTCCATTTTGTTGACTGTTGTATTCTTTCTTATCTGTTTGTTATATTTTCTATTTATTTGTTTGGTCAGTTTTTGTTTTTTTGTTTTTTTCATTTTTTGTTTATGTTGTTGACAAACAGAGAAAATCATCTTCTTTTAGTATGTTTTATTAATTTTGTCATATATCTGGTCCATCAGAATGACAATCAACTTAAATTCATCTTGTTCGGTTTGTCTGAATGTTATGGACGACAGTTTTACTTTTACTCGTCCGAAGCTTCTGTTTTTTTCTAAAACGCGTCCCAGCTGATGTGGAGGTGGAGTGGGCAGGTCCCTGCTGTAGTGGAGGTGGAGTGGGTGGGTCCCTGCTGTAGTGGAGGTGGAGTGGTCGGATCCAAGCTGATGTGGAGGTGGAGTGGGTGGGTCCCTGCTGTAGTGGACATGGAGTGGGCGGGTCCCAGTTGTAGTGGAGGTGAAGTGGGCCGGCCCCAGCTGATGTGGAGGTGGACTGGGCCGGTCCCAGCTGTAGTGGGCGGGTCCCAGCTGTAGTGGGCCAGTCCCAGCTGTAGTGGGTGGTCCCAGCTGTGGTGGGCAGGTCCCAGCTGTAGTGGAGGTGGAGTGGGCGGGTCCCTGCTGTAGTGGGTGGTCCCAGCTTTGGTGGGCCAGTCCCAACTGATGTGGAGGTGGAATGGGCGGATCCCTGCTGTAGTGGGCGAGTCCCAGGTTTAGTGGGCGGTCCCAGCTGTAGTGGGCCTGTCCCAGCTGTGGTGAGCCGGCTGGCCTCAGCTGTGGTGGGCTGGTCCCAGGTGTAGTGGACGGTTCCAGCTATAGTGGGCGGTCCCAGCTGTAGTGGGGCAGTGCCAGCTGATGTGGGCCGGTTCCAGCTGTAGGGGGTCAGTCCCAGCTGTAGTGGGTTGGTCCCAACTGTAGTGGACGGTCCCACCTGTAGTGGGGCAGTCCCAGCTGATGTGGGCTGGTTCCAGCTGTAGTGGGAGGTCCCAGCTGTAGTGGGTCGGTCCCAGCTGTGGTGGACGGTCCCAGCTGATGTGAGCTGGCTGGACTCAGCTGTGGTGGGCCGGTCCAAGATGTAGTGGACGGTCCCAGCTGTAGTGGGGCAGTCCCAGCTGATGTGGGCTGGTTCCAGCTGTAGTGGGAGGTCCCAGCTGTAGGGGGTCGGTCCCAGCTGCAGTGGGTCGGTCCCAGCTGTCGTGGACGGTCCCAGCTGTAGTGGGCAGTCCCAGCTGTAGTGGGGCAGTCCCAGCTGATGTGGGCTGGTTCCAGCTGTAGTGGGAGGTCCCAGCTGTAGGGTGTCGGTCCCAGTTGTAGTGGGCGGGTCCCAGTTGTAGTGGGCGGTCCCAGCTGTAGTGGACGGGTCCCAGCTGTAGTGGGCGGTCCCAGCTGATGCATCTATGTTTAGGTCCAGGGCGTTGTCACGGCAGCTGCTCCTCTTGGACGCTGCTCAGCTTCTATTTTATGTCCTGGTGGAAAAACCTGGGAAACACTGACGAACAGCCACGAAAACTGAACAGAAGACACGAGTGTGACACAGAACAGGTGGACGACGACATAAATATACAGTAAAAACCATAAAGACACAAAGAATGATTTAACATGACCTTTGACCCCAAGAAACAACACAAACATCTAACAGGAGTCCAATCAAACAGGGTTAGTTTGGGTGTTTTAGTCACTGTTCATTATTGTAATCATTTTTGTTCATTTGGTTGATTATTCATTCATTTTATTTGTTATTTTAGTCATTTTATTAGTTATGTTATTCACTTTGTTGATTATTTTGGTCATTTTATTAATTATATCATTCATTTTGTGATTAATTTGTTATTTTTGTTGATTATTTTGTTTATTTTTTGTTTTGTTCATTTTGTTTATTGTTTTGTTCTTGTTTATTTCTGTTGATCTTTCTTTCATTTTGGTTCATTTTCTCGATTACTTTATTCACTTTGTTGATCATTACAGGTTTTTTCTTTAATATTTTAGTAATTTTGTTAATTATGTTATTATTTACTTGGTGATTATTTTATTTATTTTGTTAATTTTTCTTCATTTTGTTGGATACTTTGTTCTGTTTTGTTAATTTTGGTGATTATTTTATCTATCATTTTGTTGAATGTATTACTAATTTTGTGATTAATTAGTTGATTTTTGTTGGTTTTGCTGATTATTTGGGCCATTTTTTCCTTTATTTTTTGCCATTTTTTGTTAAATTTTGCCTCATGTTGATTTTTTTTTTTTTTTAAGTTTAAGTCTTAGTTTAGTCTTAGTTCAGTCCAGTTTCTTCCTGGTATCATCTCTAATATAAAACTGGGACAGGACTGTGTATGTTCTGTAAAATAAAACTGAAATCAGTCGCATCCACATCCAACCTGATGAAAAAAAGACAACGTCAGATCATAAAAATGACAGATTTTATTTTTTGTTTTTATTTTTCTCTTGTATTTTCATTTGAGATCCTTGACCTTTGACCTCAACTGATATTATTGACAGTTGTAATGACCCCACCATCTTTTTTCCTACCTAGTTCTGTGTCATGTGACCTTTGACCTTCCTGACCTCTGACGTTTGACCTCCGTCAGGTGGCCCAGCTGTTGCTCAGCAGTAACATGGTGGTGGCGTTACTGGAAGGAGAGAGGAAGGAGCAGACAGACTCCGCCTTCACCACACCGCTGCACCTCGCCGCCCGCAACGGACACAAAGACATCATCCGGTAAGACCCGCCCCCCCATAGGCCCCGCCCACCTGGGCCGGTGTCTGGTCAGCTGACTGGGTCTGCTGTGGTTTCCAGGTTACTGCTGAACGCTGGCATCGACATCAACAAAACCACCAAGTCTGGAACGGCGCTGCACGAAGCCTCACTGTACGGGAAGACGGAGGTGGTGCGCCTCCTGCTGGACGTGAGTCAACGACCCCTCACACCCACAGTCTGGGTCAGATTATCATTGGACGGTAGAGTAGAGTAGAGGGGCTTATACTCTGACACTCGACTGGTCTCAGAAAATTGTTATTATTATTATTATTATTATTATTATTATTATTATTATCATTACATAGTCATTTTGTCGTTGATGAAGCACTGACTCATATTTAACCAGTTCTACTTTTACGTCAGTTCACAAGTGAATATTTATCTCTATTTAACCTGTTCATTAAGTGATTTATCAGCATTTATTCTAATTTTACCTGTTGTATTTTACATTTTTTTCAGTGTAAATCCTGTATTTTTCTATATTTAATTCACTGATCATGTAGATGTTCATTAAAGCTCAGAGTAAATTTAAAGGTTATTACATAAATACATGGAAAACTGAAGAAAAAGTGACTTTTCAGCCAAATCTATCATTAACTAGAAGCACTCGGAGAGCGCAGACCTCGCTGATCAGTGGCCCCCCCCGTGGGCCCCCCCACCCCCGATCACCACCAAAATTTAATCATTTCTTCCTTATCCCATTTCCAACAAACCCTGAAAATTTCATCCAAATCTGTCCATAACTTTTTGAGTTATGTTGCACACTAACGGACAGACAAACAAACAAACAGACAAACAAACCCTGGCAAAAACATAACCTCCTTGGCGGAGGTAATAATTAATAAAACAACCCTTTTATGTGGATGATACTGTCACATATGTTCCATTTTCCAAACAGCCTTAAGTTTTAATGCATTTCGGGCGAATCAAGGGTCACATTTTAGGACTTTATCATCACTATCATGTCAAAACTTGCTGGATTTTATTTATTTATTTATTTATTTATTTATTTATTTGCACATCACAAACAAGAAAAAAAACGACAAAACAAAAAAAATTTTAACACAAGTAACACCGTTGTGCAGGAGAGGATAGAAGCCAAAAAAGGCAATAAAAATAAACAATACACAGAAAAAAAATACAATATAACTGAAATAATAATCAAAAGTTACAAAAAAAATACAAATCAAATGATAAAAAGCCTTATATTTTCAGTCCTTTTCAGATATGTTTTTTAATAATGATAAAGAAGATGTTGATTAAAGTTCAGGTCGAAGATTATTATTATTAAAGATGTGGTCCACATCTAATGTGGTCCATATTTGACAGAATACTTATGTACGGATGATAACATTTACTAGAATATGGTGTCAGATAAATGCGAAAAACAGAAGACGACATAAAAAAGGACATGAGTGAAGTGACCGTGTTTGGACATGAAAAGTTCGAACAGTTGTCGGTGTGTTTCCAGGCTGGCGTGGACGTGAACATCCGAAACACCTACAACCAGACGGCGCTGGACATCGTCAACCAGTTCACCACGTCGCACGCCAGCAGGGACATCAAACAGCTGCTGCGAGGTCAGCAAACAACACTTTAACAAACTTCAGATGACGACATTAGAGAGTCAGCTGATTGGTTTAATGAACAGCAAAACGGAGCCATTTGTTAACTTTTAAAACCTTTCTGTCATTTTTGTTGTGTTCTGTTTTTCTTTTCTACCTCCGTGTTCGTGTCCTGGAAGCTCGGCGTCGTCGTCATTTTACTTTTATAGATTTATTCCAACCAGGCAAACTGTCAGATGAAGTGTTTCCATGGTAACCGGAGACTCGAGCATCTTCTAAAAGAAAAACGTCTAGATTCCGGTGATGGACCCGGTACCTGCAGATCTGGGTCAGACTGGTCTGAAACTGTCCTCTGAAACTGCCCTCTGTCTGCTGTTGTCTTCATGTGGAACAGACACATTAGTAGTTCATGGTGAACTTGTGTCCTCTGGTGGAGTTTGTCAGCATCTGTAAACAGGAGGGAAAGTGTTGAAATGGGGTCATTATTCCCTCAGTACGTTCCCACAGGAGCTTCAAAGGCTGGTGGATTACAACTGTGTTCACCCTTTGAAGCCCACAGTCTGAGGTTGAAACAGTTAAACGTCAGCTTCAGGTGGACGAGTAGAGGGGGGTTCCCCCAGAGGACGAGAAGTGGGTTAAAGACGGTTATTGAAGACCACATGTCCTGACGAAGACCAAAACGAGATCAAAACAACAGTCAAACCCACAGTTTACAACAGTCTGTGTGTGTGTGTGTGTGTGTGTCTGTGTGTGTGTATGTGTCAGATTAGACTGTTTACATCAGGGGTCACCAATCCTAGTCCTCGAGGGCCTGAATCCTGCATGTTTTAGATGTATCCTTCTTCCAACACACCTGATTCAAATGCTAAGCCTATCATCAAGCTCTGCAGAAGCCTGATAATGACCGTCACCTGTGCTGGAAGAGGGAAACATCTAAAACATGCAGGATACTGGCCCTCGAGGACCAGGATTGGTGACCCCTGGTTTACATGGTCAATAATAATCAGATATTGATCAGAGTATAAGTGTAAAGGGGGTCAGTGTGATCCAGGTCCATCTGTAGACCTCCATCTGAACATACATGAATGTAAATAGATACATGAAGGGGTCTAAGATGGTGCCCTGAGGAACCCCATTATCAGTGGAATCAAACACAGATTTATGATCAGTACTGATCTGATAACTCCACTGACCAGATACTGATCAGAGTATTGATGATGTTGTAAACGGTATTTCATATGTTTAGAATACGATGAGCAGAAAGTACAGTTTTTGTGTTGAATTTATCTCAGAAAAGGAAAACTCTGTCTGAACTGGTTCGGTTCTTCCTGTTTTCAGATGCGACGGGGGTGCTGCAGGTCCGAGCTCTGAAGGATTATTGGAACATCCATGACCCGACGGCGCTCAACATCCGAGCGGGTGACATCATTATGGTGAGACGGCCACGCCCCCTTCGCCTCTGTCTGACATCCAACTGAGTCATCGTTTCCGATCGCACAGACGAATTCAAACATTTATAGGATGAGTGGAGTCAGACTTAGACCAGGGTCAGACCTGGATCCATGTTCAGACCTGAACCAGTGTCAGACCTGGACCAGGGTCAGACCTGAACCAGTGTCAGACCTGGACCAGAGTCAGACCTGGATCCATGTTCAGACCTGAACCAGAGTCAGACCTGGACTCATGCTCAGACCTGTACCAGAGTCAGACCTGGATCCATGCTCAGACCTGTACCAGTCCTGTTACTGTAACTAAAGCAGCTCCGATAATCCACTAGTTCTGGATCCAGGTCTGTGTGTCCACCACAGAAGACCTGCAGAAGAACCAGCACAAATACTGACGAGAACAGAAACCAGAGGATGTGTTCAGGGACCAGGGCAAAAGACCTGTGGACAGAAAAGGAGGAGTTTAACCTGTAAGGTGTCCATGTAACGTGTCCCTGTAAACTGTCTGTGTCTCCGTCGGCAGGTGATGGAGCAGCACATGGACGGCCGTTGGAAGGGACACATCCACGACAGCCAACGGGGGACGGACAGAGTGGGCTTCTTCCCCCCGTCCATTGTGGAGGTCATCAGCAGACGAAACGGTGAGTCCATCTGAGAGGACGCTGTCTGTTCCAACACCACCATCCATCAGAGACCATCATGGACATAGAGACGTGTCCTGAAGCCGTTTAGGTCGGATGGACACGGGTCATTAGGTCATGTGGTCAGTGTTAGAATCCGCAGACTGGACCTGAGGACGGACACTAACCTGTCCACAGACTGGACCTGAGGATAGACACTGACCTGTCCACAGACTGGACCTGAGGACGGACGGACACTGACCTGTCCACAGACTGGACCTGAGGACAGACCGACACTGACCTGTCCATAGACTGGACCTGAGGATGGACACTGACCTGTCCATAGACTGGACCTGAGGACAGACCGACACTGACCTGTCCATAGACTGGACCTGAGGATGGACACTGACCTGTCCATAGACTGGACCTGAGGACAGACCGACACTGACCTGTCCATAGACTGGACCTGAGGATGGACACTGACCTGTCCACAGACTGGACCTGGGCGTCTCTGTCCTCTTTGCTCTTTTACAGCATTTGTCATTGGTCTTCTGTTTGTCTTCTGTTTGTCTTCTGTCTTCTGTTTGTCTTTTGTTTGTCGTTTGTCTTCTGCCTGTTTTCTGTTTGTCTTCTCTGTTTTCTGTTTGTCTTCTCTGTCTTCTGTTTGTCTTCTGTCTGTTTTCTGTCTGTCTTCTGTTTGTCTTTTGTTTGTCTTCTGCCTGTCTTCTGTTTGTCTTCTGTCTGTTTTCTGTCTGTCTTCTGTTTGTCTTTTGTTTGTCTTCTGTCTGTCTTCTGTTTGTCTTCTGTCTGTTTTCTGTCTGTCTTCTGTTTGTCTTTTGTTTGTCTTCTGCCTGTCTTCTGTTTGTCTTCTGTCTGTTTTCTGTCTGTCTTCTGTTTGTCTTTTGTTTGTCGTTTGTTTGTCTTCTGTCTGTCTTTTGTTTGTCTTTTGTTTGTCTTGTCTGGCTCATTTTCTTCTTCCGTCTTTTCCATCATCTTCATTTTGTTGCGTATTTCTGTCCTTTTCTTCTTCTTTTGTCTTTTATATCATTTTTTCTGTTGTTTTTTTTGTCTTTTCTTGTCTTTAATGTTTCATCTTGTTTTTCTTTCGTCTTCTTGTTTCATTTTCATTTCATGCATTCTTTTCTTATTGTTAAATTTTTCCGGTTGTCATTCTGTCGCATCTTTTACGATGTTTTCCTCTTTTTGTCTTTACTTCTTTTCCATCGTCTTCATTTTGTCGTTTGCTTTCTACTTGTTTCGTCTTTCTCATCTTTTTTTATCCTCCTTGTTTTTTCTCTGTTCTTGTCGTCGGTCTTTCATCTTTCTGCATCTTTGGTCGTTTCTGTTGTTTTTCTTTAGTTTTTTTGTTGTTTTCGTGGTCTTTGTCATCTCTGTACACTTCCACCTGTCATATTTGGCCGTGGCATTTCCATAGCAACAGGAGGAGACATCCTGTGGCGTCCGTCCTCGTGTCCAGTCTGTGGTCTTTTTAGTTCAGACCAATGGGTGTCGACTTCTCTACCGACCAATCACTAATCCGCTGCTTGAGTCCATTCCATGCTCCGCCTCCCACCTCCATCATCCACATAATGACCTCTGACCTCTAACCATCAGCCCCGCCCCCCTGACCCTAACCCTAACCCTAACCCTCCTGGTCCTGTAGGGGGCACCCTGTCCCGCCACGCCTCCCTGCCCACCCAGCGCCAGCAGCTGCTGTCCAGAGCCCCCCTGTCCTCCAGCCTCAGCTCCGCCCCCCAGACCGACGACTCCTACACCCTGTATGCCCCGCCCACCCACGTGGTGCTGCCGCTGGCCAACGGCCTCGCCGCTAACGCAGGTAGAGCACGCTAATGACACGCAACATCACGCAAATATAGGTAGAGCACGACAAAAACACACAAATACAGGTAGAACACAACAAAAAACACGCAAATACAGGTAGAACACAACAAAAAACACGCAAATACAAGTAGAACACAACAAAAACATGTAAATACAGGTAGACCACAACAAAAAACATGCAAATACAAGTAGAACACAACAAAAAACACACAAATACAAGTAGAACATGACAAAAACGCGTAAATACATGTAGAACACGACAAAAAACACGCAAATACAAGTAGAACATGACAAAAAACACACAAATACAACTAGAACATGACAAAAAACACGTAAATACAGGTAAAACACAACAAAAAACATGCAAATTCACTGGAGTAGAACACACAGATATTAACACTAATGTAACTGCATGACTTTCCTCAAGTGTCCCGTTTCTGTCCCATTTCAGTCCTGTTTTGGTCCTGTTTCAGTCCTGTGTCTGTGCCATTTCCGTGGCATTTCTGTCTCGTTTCCATCCCGTTTCTGTCCTGTTTCAGTCCCGTTTCAGTCCTGTTTCTGTCTGTCCCGTTTCTGTCCCGTTTCCATCCTGTTTCCATCCTCTTTGCTTCATGTTCTTGGACAAACCGTTAACTTACTTGAAACTGAAGGAAACTGTCGGTTCTTCAGTTTGAGGTTGACTGTGGTTTTTCTTTGTCACATTGTCAGTGTTTATGGACCAGGTCTGGCCTGTTCCGGTCTTTAAACCATGACCCTGGTCCAGTATCTGAGGAACCATATTTATATGTTCTATGTTTTTGTGGTTCTTATAGTCGGGATCTTATCCATTTACCTGGTTTTCACTGTTCAGTTGTTTTCGGGTTCTTCAGCCTGATGGAACATCCAGTCATTGGTCCAAAGTGTGTCCACTTGGTCCTTCAACAGAACCAGGGCTGAGTTCTAGTCCACCTGGTAGAACCGGATCACAGCCAACGGAGGTTTCACTGGGTTCAGATTAAAAGTCTGCAGGTCCAATTAAAGCCTGTAGACTTTGGTTTTAGAGCCTGGTTTAGAACCCAGAAGAACATCAGTAGAACCAGGACTAACCCAATGGAGGAGGTTCTGACCCGGATCCATGGAACGGTTCAGGACGTTGGGTCTGTTTCAGTGTTTGTTAATTTTCTCTTATTTACCAAGTTCTAAAGGTTAGAACTGAAGAACCACAAGGACTAAAAGAACCAACGACGCCTCATATAAAGTTTAGAACGTTTACGGTTTGAGTTTATGGATCAAATACAAACGGAACCACAGCAGCTGACACCGAACTAAAACTGAATTATTATTATTATTATTATTATTATTACTAGTAGTAGTAGTAGTAGTATTTTACCCCTTTTTTTGAATACATTTAGCTGTAGATGTTTGATTTCAGTCCATTTAACTCTTTCATACATGAATTATCAGGAACATTGGTCCAGATCTTTTTCCTTATTTGTCTTTGGAAAAAACCCAATGCAGATGAATTGTTTCTGAACCTGTTTTTTCTTGTAGTTCCATAAACGTCCACCAGTCTGAACACATCAGTTTAAATATGGATTCAACAAACCAACGTCAGAACATGAAGAAAACTATGAAATAAGAGTCAGGGAGGTGTTTCTTGATGTAGAAGGAGTTCCCTGATATTCATGGGAGGGTCAGTGTTTAGGACTTCCTGTCGGCCATCTTGGTTAGGAGTAAAAAAATAAATCTGCACTTCCCCACCTGTCCACCAGGTGTCAGTGTCTGTGCTGATGTGTCCACTGTGTCAGCTGATATGAAATAAACCCATGAATAAACAGGAGAAGATCTGGAGAACATCTGGAGAACAGAGGAACCCTGGACATTAAAGGGTTCCCCAGACCTTCTCAGTTCCTTCTTGTTTTGCTGTTTGTGACTTTGGTTTCCTGTCGACTCATGTGACTCTGGTTCTGGTTCTGGTGTGGGTCTGGACGTCCTCAGTCGGTCTTTGTGTCTGATAGGTGTGTCCCCAAGCCGGTCCCGGTCCGGGTGTCCCTTTGAGGACATCTGGGTCCTCAGGGACTCGTGTCATGGTAAGAGCCTCCAGCGACCCCTGACCCCCTCCCCCCAAACCCTCCCCCCTGGCTGCCCCGGCTCTGCGCTCTGCCTCAGGACCCGACACACTCAGGCCACGCCCCCAAAGACGCCACGTTGTCCACGGTGGCGCGTGTCTTCGTCTCAGACTAAAGCCTGGTTTTCTACAGCGGGAACCAGAGTTTTTATTTGTAGGCACTGTGGGGGCGGGACTTCTGGTGAGAAACATTTCCGATTGGTCCATACACTGTTCAGCACATTTATGAAAAAGAGGAAATTCAGCAGCTGTGAAAGAAAACCATGTTTAAAAACAAATTTGAACGCAATGATTAATGTAGAAACAGAAAAACAAGTTTAGTTTAGCTCAGTTTAGATTAGTTTAGTCCAGTGTAGTTTAGTTTAGTTTAATTTAGTCTACTTTAGTTCAGTCTAGTTATTTTAGTCTAGTCTAGCTTAGTTTAGTCCAGTTATTTTAGTCTAGTTTAGTTTAGTTTAGCCTAGTTTAGTCCAGTTTAGTTTAATTTAGTTCAATTCAGTCTACTTTAGTTTAGTTTAGTCTAGTTATTTTAGTCTAGTTTAGTTTAGTTTAGCCTAGTTTAGTCCAGTTTAGTTTAGTTCAATTTAGTCTACTTTAGTTTAGTTTAGTCTAGTTATTTTAGTCTAGTCTAGCTTAGTTTAGTTTAGTTTAGTCAGATTTAGGTCCAGACTAATTTCCATTTTTCATCCCAGAGTTCACGACTACCCATCACATGATAGGCTCCTCAAATCATATGTAGGCTCCTCCCATCACGTCATCTCAGGTCATTTATTTAAAACTGAAAAATCTGAAAAACTTGATCAATCTAAATCAGCTGACGGTGGTTGTTGCATACGCCAGCGCCCCCTGGGGGTGTGGTCCTGGTGTGTCGGGTTCACTCGTGCTGTCTGATTGGCTGCTTCGGGCTGAGTCCGTCATGTGACCCGGTTTAGTCCAGGCTTCGTCATGTGTTTGATGGTTTTCAGTCACATGATTAACGTCACCTTCATGGTCAACGCCGTTTGTCGAGTTCTCGCCTCTCGACTCGTCGTTAGGGTTGTCCTGCTGCTCTGCACAGCTTTTACCCACAATCCCGCATCACGCCGCACCTGGCAGATCCTCCGCCGCCTCTGACGCCCTGGCTCATCTTTCCTGACGCCGACGTGACAGTTTGACCGATTTAAAGACATTTTACTGTCATCGTTTCAGCAGGAGATCGGAACAGCGTGGGCAGCACCGGCAGCGTGGGGAGCACCCGGAGCGCCGGCAGCGGCCAGAGCACGGAGAGCAACAGCGCCCCCAACGGACTGCAGCACAGCGCCGGTCACCATGACAACGGCAGCAAGGTACAACCTCACACCGGTCACCACGACAACACGACACCTGTCACCATGACAACATGACAACATATCACCATGACAACATCAGTAAGGTACAATGCAATACTGGTCGCCACAACACCCGTCACCATGATAACTCTGGTAACCATGACAACGAGGTACGACACAACACCGTTCAGTTTGACAACCCCAACAAAGTAGATCACAATACTGGTCTCCATGGTGACACACATCACCAGTCACCATAGCAACCTAGCGAAGTTCCAAACAACACCATCACCGCTGTTGTTTCATTCAGATAAAGGAGAAAAAATATGAATGAGACTAAAAAGGATGTAAATGTTAATATTAATAAATAAACTGACAAAAAAAGCAAAAATTTCCAATAGAAGGAAACTCCCTGATGTTCACGGGTCTTTATAAAGTCTAAACTGTTCTTTAGGGGTGAATGTTGGTTTTTATGTGAAATCAATCATATTAACTTAAATTCCTATAATTTGTCATATTGTTGAGTTCAAACCCTCCGTCCTGGATGTAGATGTTTCTGTGTTCACACGAATAAAGAGAATGATCGTCCACTTTGATGAAACCATATCAGTGACTGTTGACGAGTGTCGTTTTAACTCTGTTTGGTTTGGATTAAAAAGTGACAAATATCTGTGAAATCGATTTGATTGTAGATTTGAGTTGGATGGAACCTGTGCATGTTCTAAACAGACTGCGTTCATTTAAAGGGGTCATAAACTGACAGATCTGTGGTTCTTCGTTCATTTAAAGGGTTCTTAAAGTCCTCTGTCCTGTTTTCATTGTGGTCTGGGTTTGTCTTTGTGCAGACGACGCCCTCTGCTGGAGACTCTGGACACAACGACCTCAGCTCACAGCCTGATCATCCACCAGGTCACTTCCCGTTTACTGTTTACTGAACACACGTTAACGCCACATTTAGCTCAATATTCGTCTGTTTAACCTTTAACGCTTTATGGACATTTGCATTTAATGAGTTACAGACAAGTTTATCTGTGATGTTTTTATTATCAGTGGCTCAGATTTTTCAAATGGAATCTGTAGGTTCACCTGTTGACCTCTGTGTCATGTGACCTCAGGTGGGACTCCACGGCGGCAGACGGTGACGGTTCAGAGAGCAGCAGAACAGAGTTTCTCTCAGCAGTTTGTTCGACCTCAGCAGCTGCTGGAGGGGAAGGTAAACTGAAGAAACACTGAAGAAACTGAAAAAACACTAAACAGACACTAAATAGGGAGAAAAAACACCAAACAAACAGAAAAAACACTGATGGTTCAGACTCAACATAATAAACCTTGGCATTAGTTTTATTCTGTTCTGGATTTTAACAAACAGATTATCCACTGATCCATAGAAGAAAGACAACTACAACAACAACATGTTAAAAAAAAGACAAACACCATCAATACAGAGGTTTAACTGAACAGATTCAACTGTCACATGACCCCAGTAAACCCTGAAATAACTGATGGATCAAACCATAAAACCAACGGATGAACCAACTGTGGCTTTGATCAGAATTAACACCAAGTTCACAGGATAAGTTTAACTCTGGGTTTGTTTAGTTGTTTTCTACCTGTTAAACTCAGGTTGTTTACTCTTTTTCTACCTGTTTAATTCAGGTTTTTTACTCTTTTTCTACCTGTTAAACTCTGGGTTGTTTACTCTTTTTCTACCTGTTAAACTCAGGTTGTTTACTCTTTTTCTACCTGTTTAATTCAGGTTGTTTACTCTTTTTCTACCTGTTTAACTCAGGTTGTTTACTCTTTTTCTACTTGTTAAACTCAGGTTGTTTACTGTTTTTCTACCTGTTTAATTCAGGTTGTTTACTATTTTTCTACCTGTTTAACTCAGGTTGTTTACTCTTTTTCTACCTGTTTAATTCAGGTTGTTTACTCTTTTTCTACCTGTTAAACTCTGGGTTGTTTACTCTTTTTCTACCTGTTAAACTCAGGTTGTTTACTCTTTTTCTACCTGTTTAATTCAGGTTGTTTACTCTTTTTCTACTTGTTTAATTCAGGTTTTTTACTCTTTTTCTACCTGTTAAACCTCTGGGTTGTTTACTCTTTTTCTACCTGTTAACTCTGGGTTGTTTACTCTTTTTCTACGTGTTAAACTCAGGTTGTTTACTCTTTTTCTACCTGTTAAACTCTGGGTTGTTTACTCTTTTTCTACGTGTTAAACTCAGGTTGTTTACTCTTTTTCTACCTGTTAAACTCTGGGTTGTTTACTCTTTTTCTACCTGTTATACTCAGGTTGTTTACTCTTTTTCTACCTGTTAAACTCAGGTTGTTTACTTGTTTACTACCTGTTAAACTCAGGTTTGTGTTGTGTTCCAGGACGCCGAGGCCATCTACCAGTGGCTCAGTGAGTTCCAGTTGGACCAGTACACTGCCAACTTCCTTGGTGCCGGTTATGATGTCCCAACCATCAGCAGGATGACTCCAGAGGTGAATGCAGTAGTATCAGTGTTTCAGCTGAAGAACTGAGCGTACGTGGTTGTTACGGCGATGACATTGTTGTGTTCATTTACTGACCGGTTGATGTTCCGTCTGAAGGACCTGACCGCCATTGGAGTCACCAAACCAGGACACCGGAAGAAGATCTCCATCGAGATCAACAACCTGAACATCCCTGAGTGGCTGCCGGAGTACATTCCAGTAAGAGTCCGTCTGTTTAAGGGTCTTTAAGGGTTAAAGGTGTACATTTGGGTCTTTAAGGGTTAAAGGCGGACGTTTGGGTCTTTAAGGGTTAAAGGTGTACATTTGGGTCTTTAAGGGTTAAAGGCGGACGTTTGGGTCTTTAAGGGTTAAAGGTGTACATTTGGGTCTTTAAGGGTTAAAGGCGGACGTTTGGGTCTTTAAGGGTTAAAGGTGTACATTTGGGTCTTTAAGGGTTAAAGGCGGACGTTTGGGTCTTTAAGGGTTAAAGACGGACATTTGAGTCTTTAAGGGTTAAAGATTCATCCTCCAGGACACGTTTCAAACCATTAACACAGATGAATGTTTGTAGTTAAACCATTTTTTGAAGCTTTTTCTGTGACCGTGGTGCATGATGGGAAAATGCCGTTGTCTGACCTGCTGGTGTTTGGTGTCTCAGTTGGATCTGGGCGAGTGGCTCAGTGCCATCGGACTCCCTCAGTATCACAAGAAACTGTCTGAAAACGGCTACGACTCCATCAACATCGTCAAAGATCTGACATGGGAGGACCTGCAGGAGATCGGCATCACCAAACTGGGTGAGGACATGTCAGCGGTTCGCTCAGTTATTGGACAGCAGACAGACGTTTGTGGACGCCCCCATGCATTAGTCTTTTATTACATTAAGAATCACTGTGAAGTCGTCAAACTGTGTCCATTACTGTCCCATTCTCCTTCTGCACATGCTCAGTTCATCCGAGGTCAAAACTGGGTGTTTCAGCAGATAATGAAACATGTCCAGGACACGACGTGGAAAATTTACTGTCATGTAGTTTTGTTACAGTTTCTTTTAAACAACAAACCAAACAAATCATGTGCATGAGTTTGTTTGTTTTATGCAGCTACACTTGTAGAAACAAAAAAATATCGTGATATTTGAAATACTGTAAAATTTTAAGGGTGTCCAAAAACTTTTTCCCAATACTGTAGTTTTCTGTCAGTTCTTTTTCATTCACGTTTTCCTGTTGTTTCATTATTTCTTTGCTTGTTTATGTAAAGAACTGGGCCAAAGACAGAGCCCTGTGGAACTCCTTCTGTTTTTATCTTGTCACATCCCTGTACATCATTTATGCAGAGTCAAAATCAGACACAAAGATGATCATAAATGTGTTCTGGTCCATAAATAATTCTACGTCTCTGAATTTGAAGCGTTTGTGTCAAGGTCTCCATGGTAACATGTTGGTTTCAGGTCACCAGAAGAAGCTGATGCTAGCGGTGAAGAAGCTGTGCGACATCCAGAGGGCCATCCTTCAGGCTGAATCCGGTCAGGGCACCCTGCGCCGTAAAGGCCCCGGAGCCCTGCACCTGGTCACCATCGAGCCGTCCGATTCTGGAGGCGAGTGTTCGTCTCCTCACACCCCGAAGATGATGACATTTCAGGACAGCGAACTGAGCGCCGAGCTGCAGACAGCCATGTCCAGCCACTACGGAGGCTGCGATGAAGGTCTGGCCATTAAACACGCCGTGGGGATGTCCCAGAGCCAGGACAGCATCGACACCCGGTCCAGAGGCTCCGGACGGTCCCAGGAGCCCCCCACAGCTTCCATCGGCCCCCAGAGCTGGTCCCAGGAAAGTCTGGAAGGCAGTCCTGCCAAGGAGAGGAACCTCCCTGAGGGTTGGGACCAGAGACCCAAACAGGTCCCACTAGGGACTGCCACCGTCTTCAAGTACCCAACAATACCTGCAAAACCCAAACTCTCTGGATCCCCTCATGGATCTCCAGTTTTCAAAGGTTTAACCGATCTTCATTTTAACTTTTTATTTTATTTATGATCTGAGAAAACAATTAGTACCGATATACTTTTAAAACAGTGAAGAGTAGAACATCATCAGCATACAATGTCACTGTGGTTCTGTCAAAAGTGCCTCAAGTATTAAAGAGCATTTTTACAATTTTTTGTGAGTATTTGCTAATGCGATAAAATGCATTAAAAAAAGATCAAAATGCACATGGACATATGGAAACGTTTTTTTTCCAGTGCCATTTCAGTACTTTATTTTACCAGGTAAAATCAGTGAGAACAGCTTCTCATTTACAATGATGACCTGACAAGAGGCCCCAACAGACAAACCAAATCTTTCTGAAACCCTCTTTATACCTTATATCTAGGACTAATAAATCTTCTATCAAAGCTGCGGTACTTGATTGGTCTCAGTCTTGGGACCAGTGTCGACCACTTTCTGAAGGTCGTTTATGATGGAAACATTTTTCTTTATGTAAAACAAATGTCTGTTAGACTTTCATCATCTGTCCCTGCTTCCTGTTGTCAGACCTCAGCTCCTCCTCCAGACCTGATGACTACGCCAAACCTCGGACCCAGAGCCTGATCCGCTACGCCCTTTCAGACGGAGAAGCTGATGAGGACGAGGAGGAGCTGGCGGTTCCTTCTGGAAACCTGCCGTCCTACGCCACCTTGACCCGCAAACCAGGCCGCAGTCAGTTGGGTCGGCTTCAGTCGAGTCCAGAGAAGAATGTAGGACGGAGTCAGTCCTTTGCAGTTCGTGCCAGGAAGAAGGGTCCTCCTCCTCCTCCACCCAAGAGGCTGAGCTCCGTAAGCAGCACCACCAGTGGGGAGCTGAGCGACAGCAGCACCACGTCGTCCTCTGGTGGAGGCGTGGTCACCGACAGTCCCGGGAGCGTGAGGAGCATCGCAGCTTCTCTGGAGGGCAGCACAGAACTGAAGAATCCACTAGGACCTAAACTAGACCAGGTCAGTCCTATCACTGGGATTAACAACAATCACAGCTTCAGTCATAGTGATTTCATGACATGGTTTTAGTTCTGGTTCTGGCTCTGTTCTGGAGTCTTAGAACCTTGGTGCTTTCTGGCAAACCACGTTTACACAATTTTTAAAAATGGAACCAAAGTGGGACGACATTACTCTGCATTTCTCTATTGTCTTCCTCCACTTCCTACTTAACTTCCTACTTAACTTTGCAACCTAGAATATGACACACCCACTCATGATGTCATAGTTCATGAGGAAGAACCAGCTGTTTTTGGTTCCAGCTTAAAACCAACTTTTCAGGTTCCAAACAATTTTTTTTTGCTGTGAATGCATTGGTCGGTTTAGTCTTGGGTTCAAGCTGCCCTTCTGGTGTGAACTCCCTTTAAATGCATCAACTGTCCTTAGATTTGAATCAGAAAATGCAAAAACAAAAACATAAGGTCACAACGGCCTTAACCTTCGATTTCTTGCCACCAGAATATTTCCAGGTCATGTTTTAGTACTATGGAATCTTTACCAGATTTGAAGAAATTCCTTAGATATTCTGCTACGATAAATAGTAAACTTGATGTGGAACATTTAGCCGTTAAAATCCTGCCCTCTAAGTGAAGATTTGTAATAAATTTCTTCTGAGATGTTCTGAGCTGAACATAACGTGTAGATTCTCCATGAATACGTTTGTGGAAGCAGTAACGAAATCCAGTTCAATGGTGACATTAATGAGGATCTAGTACATGATTATAAAACCACTAAAATATATATTGTTCTTTTTGTGGATGACCCAGGTCCAGGATCAGGAGGCTTCAGGGGTGAGGAGGAGGGTTCAGAGTGAGTGTGTTAATGTGGAGACCAGTAGAAACCCAGAGCTGGACCAAGGAGTCAAGTCAGACTCTGAGGAAGAAGAACCTAAAGGTCCTGGGCTCGAAGCCTCCTCGTCCCCCCAGAACAGCTCCAGTGAGTGCATCCCCTTCGGCGAAGGGGGTAACCTGACCATCAAACAGAGACCTAAAGCCCCAGGGCCTCCCCGGGCTGAGGCAGTCCTGGAACCTCCATTGCCAGCCAAGAACGAGGAGGCCCCCGAGTTCAACCTTAAAGAGTCAGACACGGTAAAGCGGCGACACAAACCCAAAGACAAGGAATCAGGTGGTGGATCCCCCTGCAGGGAGGGAGCATCTAGGTCCGAGTCCAGCAGCAGCAGACCTCAGAGCCAGGACGATGTCAGGTTGAGGATTGGTGAAGCTGGTTTGGAGAGGCCTGCCAGCCCGGCTACAGGATCGCCCATCAAACCGCCACTCTCCCCAAAACCTGCAGTCGCCCCCAAACCGGTCCGCCACAGTCTACTGGCAGCACAAGGTACAAAGGTTGAACTCGGTCCTGACTCTCTTTGGTTTTCACAAAGGCTTGCAGGTCTTCATCCAAGGGTTTGATCATGGGATTGTTGAGTAGGACTTGTTAATCCTAGCTTGGGTTATCAATTGAATAAGTAGCTCCTATATTTAGACCTGGGTTAGGTGGTTTTGGATTCTGGGAATCAAGATCTTGACTTTGGTCTTGGCTCAGTGATGCTGGCTTTGAGCTGTGATTTGTTAGTTTTTTTGGACATGACTTTGACTTAAAGATCTTGATGTAGGACTTTTTGGTTAGAACCGGAGGATTTTGTTTTTGGTCTTGATGATCTTTACATTGGATCTTCTTCACTCTGGGTCTTTCTTGGTGTTGCTGGTTTTGACCTGGGACTTGACTCTGAACTTGGATATGACTTGATGTTCTTGCCTTTGGACTTGACGATGTGGACTTTGGACTTGCCTCTGCTGCTGGTTTTGACCGGGTTCTTGATTGACGCTGGTCTGAACCTGGTTTTGTTGTTCTACCTCCTGGTGTCTCAGCAGCTGGACTGTCCTCTCCAGGTGTGACGGTCAGCGTGGTCCAAAGTGTAGCCTTCACTGCCCCGTCGTCGCCGGCCCGTCAACATGCGGCCCCTCAGAGTCCGTCCCTGTCGACTACCCGGCATCACGCGTCTTCAACTGGACCGATCCACGTCTCGGAGTCCTCCTGTGGGACCGAGGTGGTTCAGCAGAGACTGGATCAGACCAGCACGTGTCTGGAAGCAGCTCTGAAGGCAGTTGAGAGGAAACTGAACCAGGACGACAACTCTGACGGGTAAGAACCGCTTGGTCTTCAGATCTGTGGTGGTTCTTGAAGTGTTTGGTGTGTGTTTATGTTTTTTTTTCTTCTCACACCAGCAGAGTCAGCACAGTGAAGTCGGCCGGGACCATCCTGGACGACATCGGAAACATGTTTGACGACCTGGCCGACCAGCTGGACGCCATGTTGGACTGATGCTTCATCTGCAGAAGCATCGCCTTCAGCCTCAGGAAGTGAAACTCAGAGAACGAGTGGGGAAGCAACAGCGGAAAAGTGTTTTTACCTTCAACTCTGAACTAAACAACGGAGACAAAGTCACTTTTCAACAGCGCTTCGTCGATGCTTCCCCATCAAACGTTCCTTCATTTGTAGCCGAACCCACAGATGCTCAGTGTTTCTGCACAAACCTTTTAATATCCTTGCGTCGTCTCGTGCCATAAAAAAGAACCAAAAACGAGGTGGAAGACGGAGCAGCAGATGTTATGAGAACTGTCCAATACTTCTGTTGAAATATGAAGTTTTTATTCAGTTTGACCAAATCCAGTCCACGTCCCGACATTTCATTGAGGTTTCTGTCCTCGTTTGTGTCCATATTCTGAGGTGAGTATCTGCTGTAGCCATGGATATCGGAGTCCGAAAACTTTTGAAGCATTTTCAACTAGTTATGATCCAAATATTTATAATGAAAAGGATTCTATGTAAGGAGTGTTGCTTGTAACAAACCGTCCTGATGTTGTAGAGTTGAGCTTCTCCTTTCTGCATTTTGACCCAGTTCTTCCGTGTCGGTCTGAGGCCTTTCACCTTAAAAACAGAAAACATGCGGTCCAGGTTCTGTCACCGTGTTCACCCACAAAAACACATTTAACAGAGAAACAAAACAAATTCAAAAGAGGTAAACTGGCCCAGTTGAACCGAGAAGAACCACCGAGAAGAACCGAGACCTGGACCAATGAGAACCTACAGACACATTATATTTATGTGGACGTTCAGTTGGAGCTGCTTCTTCTTCTCCGTTTCTAATAAGTCGTCTTTGGATGTTTGGTCAAAACTGCAGACTGTCTTTGAAGATGAATTCATTCACATTAAACAAAAATATGCGCTCATCTAAAACTGCATCATCTTAAAATATATTTAATTTAATAGAAAATTAACTTTAGAAATCTGAAATAAAATGTTTATAAACATCCATTTCCTTCCTTTTGGCATCAGAAACATAAAAAATATCTATGACACGAGGGTAGAGGTGGAAGGAAATCTGTGTTTCTAAACTTTTTTGAACAAACGCCCCCTTCACCTCATCATGAGCCTCCTGCCAACCCCTCCCCACAAAAAAAAATATTGTGTTGGGAGGGGCAGGGTGCAACAGACGTTACCACTGAAGACCGGGGGGGGGGGGGGTGTAGCTCAGTAAGTGCCACAATGTACCTTATTGTGTGTGTGTGTGTGGGGGGGGTTCCTCATTGACATAACATGCTGCTTGTTACTGATAGTTATACAGACTAACGCCCCCTCTTTTGGTTTAACAGAAACACTGTGAAACTAATATTTTGTCCATTTCAACTGAACATAATGTACATTTTCTAGTTGGAACAGTGGGATTTTACAGCAGTTTGAACCAAAATTGTATTTAGACATTCAGTCATCTGTATTTGTCACATATAAAAGTATTTTAAAGTACTAACTTAACATTTAAAATCCCTCCAAACCAAGTATGTAGTGAAATATGTACAGAGTTAAATATGTATGGAGTTAAATATATATGGTTTCTGAAGAAAGCTACCAGTTTGGACCATAAATGTCATGAAAGTGTCATAAATGTAAATAAAATGTTCTGTTTGGTCCAAACTATAGATATGTTCCATTTACTGTCACAGAAAAGCATAAAATATTCACATTTAAGATGTTGAAGCTTTTTTTTTTTCCTTAAAAAGTACTGATTATTCAATGATTGTGAAGTTGTTCATCTTTATAAACAGTCTGTGGTCGGATCCATCATCTGAACCAAACGATAATAGAATAAAATAAAACAGTCCAATACAATAAAAGGCACTTTGAATCAATTACAAACATTTCTTCATTAATTAATTGCGAAACCCTGCGTGTCCGAGGGTTTTCCTCAGGCTTCTGGAAGGTTCCGGGTTCAGGTGGTGGATCCTGTTAGACCCAGACGTCTTCAGCTCCGTCCGATAAAACACATCATCGTGGCTTTGTTCATTAAAAAACGTTTTTTAAAGTGTCAGTGAACAGTCGAGTGTCGTCAATGTATGGGTTTAGGAGAAGCTCTGAAGTTACAGAAGAGAACTGGGCCAAAGATGGAGCCCTGTGGAACTCCTGTGATCGTCCACCAGACCGATGTTGGACAGAAGCATGTGTTCCGCTGCTAAAAACACAAACATGACATTGAAAGGATTGTTTTTCCAGAACCACAAACGGATTATTGTCAAAGGCAGAACTTCAGTTTGTGTTTTTACTCGTTTGATCTGATGAAAACTGTGTCCGAACATTTCAACATTTAACATTTACCTTTGTATTATTTAAAAAGTATTTTATACCATGTGTTCGTAACCATGTGTTCGTCTTCCACTCAGATTGATGACGGAGAATTAAAGCCATGATCACGAAAAACACAGATTTATAGAATAAAGTCATGTTATGAAAGTCGCATTATTAATACGATAAAGTAGAGATTTATAAAGTAGAGTATTAATGTCAGATCAACTGTAGTTGAACTTGAACCAGATTTCATTTGTGATATGAAATTATTTATAAAAGATGGAAACAGTTGATTCTGATCCATCAAACATTTAGTTGAATTTAAAGAGTTTGCAAAAAACATAAACAAGATAAAACTGGTTCTCTGGTTACGAGAACGAAGAACATTTAACTATTACAATGATCAAATATGTGTTCAGTATCAAAATATACATAATGTGAATTATTAATAATTACAATTAATAACATTAAACATTTTCCTGTAGGACGGAGGTAAAAAACAAGACAAAGAAAAATGTATATTTATTATATAAAATATGTCACAATAGTTGGACTGTAATAGTGTTATTGAAACGTAAACAACTAATATTAAAAGTGAAATTAGAGATCACTATAATTATAATTCAATTTCCAACAAAAAAGACAAATTTGACTGAAAACTATGACTTAATGTATTCTTGTAAAACTGTGCCTTTTGTTTTTATTTATTTTTCATTGTTAAACTTTTACAGTAATGAAAGTTTAACATAGATTTCGCTTCATTATTGAAACTGATAAATACAACGCCCTATACGGGCCACGTAAGAAAATAAAAACACCTGTCACTACGAGAATAAATTCGTAAAATATCGATAAAACTACTAATTTTACAAGAATAAAGTCGTAATATTTTGAAAATAAAGCCATAATATTATGACAATAAAATTGAATTAAAAGAAAAGAACAAAACTCATAATTTAATGAAATAATGTCGTACTTTATGAGATTGAAGTTACAATATTTTGAAAATAAATTCGCAATAGTGCGATTAAAAAGTCGTCATTTATAAATCTTAAGCCTTAATCCTTGTTGATGACAGTCTCCAGTTACAGTGAACGCAACGAACGAAGCATCAACTTTCACTTCTTTTGGAGCGGACGACTAATGCTAATGTGTAGATGGTGGCCGGGACTAATAGGCTCAGTATTTGGTGGGCGGGCTAATAGGCTAAGTATTTGGTAGGTGGGGCTAATAGGCTCAGTATTTGTTTTGAAAGTAGAACCTCACAGAATGTTCCAGTTCGGCATTATCAGACCAGTGGGTAAGACTGTATTCTGGAAATGAGGATGTTTTTACTGCTGTTTTTAAATTACGACTTTATTCTCATAAGATTATGGCTTTAGTCTCAAAATATGACAACTTTGATCTCAAAAAAGTAAGACATTATTTTCATTAAATTATGAGGTTTTTTAAGGTACAGCTTTATTCTGGTAAAATTCTGACTCTTTTTGTGTTCGACTTTCTCATAAAATTCCAGGTTTCTATATTTTCTGACTTTATTCTCGTAGTTACAGGTGTTTTATTTTTTCATGGCCCTAAAACGTCATCATATAAAAGTCGTTGATGCCATATTTATATGAACATCATTACCGACTTTTTCTTTACATTGAAATGTTTTCTTTAAATTAAGAGCTTTTTTTTCTGTTTCTAATAAACTTTGGCTCTAATTCTCCATCATTCAGTTTATTTGTCTTAATCCCGATATTTTCTACATGTATGTGTTTATGAAGCTCAGTGTGTTCATGCAAAGGGAAGAAAAGCATGTTTGAATTCACAAGTGAGAGTTATATATATACATACAGTACAGGCCAAAAGTTTGGACACACCTTCTCATTCTTCGCATTTTCTTTATTTTCATGACTATTTACATTGTAGATTCTCACTGAAGGCATCAAAACTATGAATGAACACATATGGAATTATTTACTTAACAAAAAAGTGTGAAATAACTGAAAACATCTCTTATATTCTAGTTTCTTCAAAGTAGCCACCCTTAGCTCTGATGACTGCTTTTGCACACTCTTGCCATTCTCTGATGAGCATCAAGAGGTAGTCACCTGAAATGGTTTCCTAACAGTGTTGAAGAAGTTCCCAGAGATGCTTAGCACTTGTTGGTCCCTTTTGCCTTCACTCTGCGGTCCAGCTCAACAGACCATCTCGGTTGGGTTCAAGTCTGGTGACTGTGGAGGCCAGGTCATCTGGCGCAGCACTCCATCACTCTCCTTCTTGGTCAAATATCCTCACACAGCCTGGGGTGTGTTTGGGGTCATTGTCCTGTTGAAACATAAATGATGGTCCAACTAAACGCAAACCGATGGAATGGCATGTCGCTGCACGATGCGTGTGGTAGCCATGCTGATCAGGTTGCCTTTAAGTCTTGAATAAATCCCCAACAGTGTCACCAGCAAAGCACCCCCACACCATCACACCTCCTCCTCCAGGCTTCACGGTGGGAACCAGGCATGTAGCATCCATCCGTTCACCTTTCTGCGTCGCACAAAGACACGGCGGTTGGATCCAAAGATCTCAAATTTGGACTCATCAGACCAAAGCACAGATTTCCACTGGTCTAAGGTCCATTCCTGGGTTTCTTGGCCCAAATAAATCTCTTGTGTTTGTTGCCTCTCCTGAGCAGTGGTTTCCTAGCAGCTATTTGACCATGAAGACCTGATTCACGCAGTCTCCTCTTAACAGTTGTTGTAGAGATGTGTCTGCTGCTAGAGCTCTGTGTGGCCTTCATCTGGTCTCTAATCTGAGCTGCTGTTAATTTGCGATTTCTGAGGCTGGTGACTCAGATGAACTTATCTTCAGCATCAGAGGTGACTCTTGGTCTTCCTTTCCTGGGGCGGGTCCTCATGTGAGCCAGTTTCGTTGGAGCGCTTGATGGTTTTTGCGACTGCACTTGGGGACAAATTCAAGGTTTTGCAATTTTCCGGACTGACTGACCTTCATTCTTAAAGTAATGATGGCCACTCGTTTCTCTTTACTTAGCTGATTGGTTCTTCGCCATAATATGTATTCTAAACAGTTGTGCCAATAGGGCTGTCAGCTGTGCATCAAACCTGACTTCTGCACAACACAACTGATGGTCCCAACCTCATCATAAGGCAAGAAATTCCACTAAGTAACCCTGATGAGGCACAGCTATGAAGTGGAAACCATTTCAGGTGACTACCTCTGGAAGCTCATCAAGAGAATGCCAAGAGTGTGCAAGGAGTCATCAGAGCTAAGGGTGGCTACTTTGAAGAAACTAGAATATAAGAGATGTTTTCAGTTATTTCACACTTTTTTGTTAAGTACATAATTCCACACTGTGTTCATTCATAGTTTTGATGCCTTCAGTGAGAATCTGCAATGAAAATAGTCATGAAAATAAAGAAAATGCGAAGAATGAGAAGGTGTGTCCAAACTTTGGCCTGTGTACTGTAATATATATATATATATATATGTATATATATATGTATCTATATATATATATATATATAATATATATATATATATATATATATATATATATATATATATAGAGACTATTTTTGGACATTGATGCTCGTACCCATTAGTATTTAAATGTAGACGTATAACAGAAGCAGATTCAACCAAAGGTCTTTGTACAGATTTTCACCAACATTTCCTTTTTCTTTTTTTTTTTTTTTTTTACATTTTTCCCATGTGATGGTGTGTGGGCTTATGTGAATGTGATCATGTGACCTGTGTGTGAGTGAAACGCTCTTTTGTCGGTTTTATTTCTCAGGAAAATCCGTCCTGAATCGTCTGTGTTCCTTCTGAATCGCAGCTCGATGCATCGAAAATACCAGATTAAAACCAAATCAAACAGGAAAAGTCAAATAAAACACAGAAAATGATGAAAATAAGAATATATTCCCCCAATGGAAGATCATTTTAAATAAAAACCTAAATTAAACTACATATATATATCATATATATATATTATATATATATATATATATATATATATATATATGTATCTACAGTATATATGTTATTTTTGTGTTTTTTGCTTTTTAACCACCTTCTTTCTCTTCTGTATCTTTATTTTTGCAGATTTAACATTCTCTGACCTTTGACTTTTACTCTTATATGTAATTAAATAATTTAATTCATCCAGTTAAATGTTTTTACAGTGCAGATTCTGCATAGGCTTTAAATTATTAACATTTAAAACTCATCATAAATGTGCATCGTGACTTCTAAAACTAAATGTGTTTTTCTTTGATTTTTTCCTGTTTGATTTTTAATTTGTCATATTTTATCAGATGAATCTGCAGGATGAACATTTTATGTTTTCCTTATCAGGGTGGAAAATAAAAAATGATAAAATATAAGAAAACTAAACTGAAGAATTAACACGTGTGTGACCAGTTGAAGTGACTGATGGAGGTGAACGAGGTCTGTGTTTGAAATTTCCTCTGACTGTTTAACCATTAAATATATATAATAACATCCTGTTTTTGGCTTTTATTTGACTTCATGACAAAACAATTGTGATGTTAAAGTAATGACTTTAACCTTCTAATATAAACAGGAACATCAGGATAGTAATTTAAGGTCCACGAACTCCCAAAGTTTTCATTTAAAGATTGATGCTAAATAATAATAACGATAATAATAATAATAATAATAATAATAATAATAATAATAATAATAATAATAATAATAATTGTAATGCATTAGATTTATATAGCACCTTTCTAATTAATTAAAATATAAATCAAATATATGATTATATGATACATACATAGCGCATATTACAGGTGAGTCAGTAAAAAACGCTCTTCTCCATTTAAAGAAATTGTACTGCTAAAACGGAAACACTGATTTTCTTTTGACCATACAGTCACATTGATGTGGTTATTGAGCATGTCTGGTGATGTAGTCATAGATTTATTGCATTGCATAAGAGAGAGAAGGTCCATTGTTTATTGGCACTGAAATAACTGCCAACACAATGTATGCCACAGTGACAACTTGAAATTGACAACAATTACAGGAGTCGGGGCTTGGCTTTCACACTCAGTACACAGGCCTACATGACAGTGCCCAGGGAGTTTTCATCCTGGCAAGACCACAGTTTACGGATGTGCAGAGAGCTTTCAATGGTGACAAAATTCTGCGAAATGGTAGCGTCCAAGAAACCATCCGGCTGTTTCAAAGACCGCTTCCCTGATGTCCGTGCCCCAGCTGGGCGGTATCTTAAAAAACCGTGTGTATCAGAACTGTTCCACAAACTCTTCAGGAACTCCAAAATCGCATCACGGCTGAAATCCAAGCCCTACGACGAACACGAATGGCGAGAAGGGTCTGTGTCAGAGATGCGACAACGAGCACAGATTTGCAATCAATCTGAATGGTAGCCAGGTTGAAGGGTCGTGCCGGACGACTTCGTTGAGACAAAACATTTTGATGGCGAGTAAACATGCTGTATGGTTGACAATTTCAATTTCATTCACGGTGGCATAAACTGTGTTGGCAGATATTTCGGTGCACAATAAACAATGGACATTCCCTCTGTTATGCTATGCCATAAATCAATAATTCAATTGCCAGACATGCTCAATAACCACATCATATGACTGTATAATGAAAAGAAAAATAAGCATTTCCATTTCAGTGGTACAATTTCTTTAAATGAAAAGAGCGTTTTTTCTGACTCACCCTGTATGTGTATATACATATATTTGTGTTTTTTCAGTTTTTATTATTATTTAAAGGTGCTTATATATATATATATATATATATATATATATATATATATATATATATATATATATATATATATATATATATATATTACTACCAGGCAAAAGTTTGGACTCACCTAGTTTTTCTTTATTTTATGACTATTTTCATTGTAGATTCTCACTGAAGGCATCAAAACTATGAATGAACACATATGGAATTATGTAGTTTAAAAAGGTGTGACAAAACTCAAAGCATGTTTATATTTTAGATTCTTCAAAATAGCCACATTTTACTTTTATTACTGCTTTGTGCATTCTTGGCATTCTCTTGATGAGCTTCATGAGGTAGTCACCTGAAATGTTTTCCAAAAGTCTGGAAGGAGTTCCAAATGATGCTGAGTCTGTTGGCCATCTGTGGTCCATCTCATGTCATTTAAAAAAGAAGGTGAGTCCAAACCTTTGCCTGGTAGTGTAAAATAGTGATGTCATTTAAAAAAAAAAAAATCTGATTAATCACAGGGTTGCTGTGGATTAATTTTGATTAATCAATTATATAATTTATTTTAATCTATATTAATTGTGTTTCATTTTTTATGAACTAACAGACTCATTAAAGAAGTTAATATTTATGCGTTGAACAGGTTTATTAAACCCCCTCAGAGCAGGCTCTACTTCCGGCGCAGGCTGGCATCATTTCACATCTGCACCAAGCTACTACAGATGTTTTACAACTCTGTAGTGCCTAGTGTTGTTTTTTATTCTGTGACCTGCTGGGGGGTAGTGGCAGCAAGAGGAGCATCCAGCGACTGAATAAGATCATCAAGAAGGCGTGCTCTGTGGTGGGCCTGAAGCTGGACTCCATAGAAGAGGTAACAGACCAGAGAACCCTGTCCAGACTGAAGCTGGACTCCATAGAAGAGGTAACAGACCAGAGAACCCTGTCCAGACTGAAGCTGGACTCCATAGAAGAGGTAACAGACCAGAGAACCCTGTCCAACTGAGGGAGAGTATGAATAATGTCAACCACCATTATGCAGTGTCCTAAACCAGCAGAGGAGCGCCTTCAGCCACAGACTGCACTCACTGAGCTGCTCCACCACTAGATATGCAAAGTTGTTTGTCCCTCGTGCAATAAGACTATATACTCTTTAAGTGGGGGGAGGTGGGAGGAGACGGGAGGAGGAACATTTGGGTGGGGGTGTAGAGGAGGGAGAAGCTCAGGAACACTTCTGTCCTTGGGTGGGTTTCTATGATTAATGTTTTTATGCTTTTATTTTATGTGATAGGTAGAAAACACATCTAGTCTACTTCTTTTTAATCTAAGTTATTCACAGCTACATATACTCTGCATTTATTTATTTATTGAGTGTTCCTGTGGTATGGCTGTATTTGTGGAGCAGTGATTGCATTTTGTATTCTGAATTTCCCCTAGGAGATTAATAAGGTAAATCTATCTATCTATCTATCTATCTATCTATCTATCTATCTATCTATCTATCTATATCTATCTATCTATCTATCTATCTATCTATCTATCTATCTATCTATCTATCTATCTATCTATCTATCTATCTATCTCCAACAGTTTCAACAGTTCCAACTGTCCCGTTTAAGTTTTTTTTCTCCTCATATTTCCATTCAGAGGGATAATGTACTGTTTGTGTTCTTCCATCTTTATGGGTCAGTTCTGCTGCCTATGACTACCGGATCGGTTGAACATTTGGTCATGTGCATTAACGCTAACTCTACTGGGATTAAGATGTGTTTATATATATATATATATATGTGGGTGTGTGTGTTGTGTGTGTGTGTGTGTGTGTATGTGTGTGTAAACTGTAAAATACAATGACTAATAGTGAGGGATAAAAATAATGAAATTGAATCAGATATTTTAAAAATATTTGTCTTGAGCCTGGATTTACTTTCACAGTCTAAAAAAGATGATCAATCAATCCATCAATAATTCAATCAATCATTAGTTCAAACTCTTTTCCTGTTGAGCTGTTACATTCATTCCTTGTTTAATAAAGTAGAAACTCTTCATCATCTCCATCCTCCTCCACTGTCTTCATCACTGACTTCTTCTTCTTCTTCTTTCTTCTGTCGTTTCCATGACAACCCCATCCCTGCTTCAGTCTGTTTGTCTCTTTTATTCTGTATTTTATGTCTGTTCTTTTTCTCCTCTTTTTGCTTTCATGTTCTGATCAGAGGCTGTTTGTCCACATCTGGTTCTGCTTCTGGTCTCCAGGCCTTATTGGTCTGGTGTAGTACCGCCCCCTGACCACCAGGTGTCTCCCTCTCCGCGAGCTCCGCCTTTGAAACTTGTCGTTGTTGTTTTTCGTAAACATTGGTCCAGGATTAGGTTTACATTTTTGTCTTTGTTGTTGTTTTGCTCTGCGGATTCAAACCTGCGGACTTTGACGCAGATCTGCGGCACTTTTTCGGTAAATGACGTCACCGCTGAGTTCTTTTTCCGGGATACGAGTCAGCAGCCCCGCCCCTCCAGCCCCGCCCCCGGCTGTCCCCGTCCAGCTCTATTGGGTCCCACCTGGTCCAGAAGACAGACCTAAGTCCTGAACCAGGGTCGTAAACTCCAGACCGTGATCCGGATCCACCGCGACCGAAACCGAGCCGAGCCGACGGACCGTGGAACGGTAAGGGCGGCCCGGTCCAACGCCACCGCCGAACTCCACCTGAAAAACACCACATTTTACTTTAAAGCAGGTTTACGTCATATTTTTGCAGATTAATATGAAAATCTGGAGTTTTTCTAACGTATTGGAGGGGTTTTAGGATTCGGCTTTAACGATTTAGAACAAACTGTGATTTAAAAACCAAAAACTCAACTTTAATCCAGTTTTTCAGGTGGTTTTCAACGTTATTAAAGCAGAATTAAACTGTGAATCTATGGGATTTTTACACTTTTAATAAAGACGAATTTTACAGCAGGTTTTCCTCCGCCTTAGTTTGTAGTTTTTCTGTTCCTTAACCCATAAAATGGCTGTGATTTGGTTCGGGTTTGGGCTGCGGTGCAGAATCTGGCCTGAAATCAGTGGGTTTGTAATGGAACCAGGAAAAGGCCGAACCCGGAAGAACTGAGACCTGATCCAGGATCAGCCTCTGAGTCAGCAACGAGTTGGAGAGAAAAAAAAGAGTAAGACAGGAAATAAATAAACATTTAAGAGGGAAAAATAATAAGAAAAGTATTACATAAAGAAACTAATATTAAATGAAACGTAGGCTATTTAAAGAGAAAAAAAAAAAAAAAAAGTAGTTTTATCAGACATGTAAGCTGTGTTTTTTATGTTTTTATTTTCAGGGTTCATACAGGGGCTTGAAAACCTTGAAAATGCTTGAATTTCAATGTTGTGTTTTCAAGGTCTGGAAAGTGGTTGAATTTCAGTTCAAGTGTTTGAAATGTTTGTAATTCTAACTGTGATGTGATTTATTTATATTTTTCATATTAACTCCAGTCTAAGCTCCCTCCACAGAGGTGACACATTTATATAAATAAACCTTTGCGTCTGTCGTACAGTCAGTTCCAGGTGTTCTTAGGTCGACTCCAGGTCCAGTTGGATCTGAACCTTTGTCTCTTTGGTTCCAGTTTGTCTGAGGAACACCAAGTGGATTCCCTTATTTTGGATAAACTTTGTG
>NC_043964.1:7614075-7717088 GCF_902148855.1 Sphaeramia orbicularis
TTCAGGAGAACCTGGACTCAAACACACAACAATTAAAGGGAATGTTCATCAGGGACCAAACCTGGTCCAGGTCCAGGTTGGATGGATTTAAAAAACAGGATCAACCTGCTGTAAATGGGTCCTGTCTGTAGAGTCAGCTCCCAAAGCATTCTGGGTAAAAGTCCAAACCACCTGCACCTGGACTGGATTTAGTGATCAAACTGTAAATGAATCAGATTAACCCGATTAGTTAAATCAGATTAACATGATCATATTAGTTCAGTCAGATTAATATAATCATATTAGTTTAGTCAGATTAACATGATCAGATTAGTTTAGTCAGATCAACATAATCAGATTAGTTTAGTCAGATAACCTGATCAGATTAGTTTAGTCAGATCAACATAATCAGATTAGTTTAGTCAGATTAAACCTGATCAGATAGTTTAGTCAGATTACATGATCAGATTAGTTTAGTCGGAATAATATAATCAGATTAGTTTAGTCATATTAATATAACCAGATTAGTTTAGTTAGAATTAACATAACCAGATTAGTTTAGTCTCATTAATCTAATCAGATTAGTTTAGTCATATTAATATAATCAGATTTGTTTAGTCTCATTAATATAGTCAGATTAGTTTAGTCTCATTAATATAATCAGATTAGTGTAGTTAGATAAAAATAACCAGATCAGTTTAGTTATTAATATACTCGGATTAGTTTTGTCAGATTAATATAATCAGATTAGTTTAGTCTCATTAATCTAATCAGATTAGGTTAGTCTCATTAATACAATCAGATTACTTTAGTTTCATTAACGTAATTAGATTACCTCTGAATGGCTTGATGTGTTAAATCTATCACTTTATTTTAAACTTTGGAACAGCGTTTATTTCTTTTCATTTTATGTCTTTGATTTGTGGTGTTTTTTCCATCTTGTTTGAATCTTTGACATTGTTATTTCACCCTGTTGGGTTCAGTGTGTGTCATTTCCTGTTGGGTTTCTGAGGTTGGTGCTGGTGTCGGTCCAGACCGTCTACACCGGACGGACGGTGGATTATAATGACCCATATGCTGTTACCATCTTACATCTTGACGTAGGGGTCAGAGAAGCCATTGACGTCCATTGCCGCCAGGTGAGCACAGCGTTTCACGCCGACGTAGAGCCCCACGGTTACGAGGACGTCACCCCCCCCACCGCCATCCCACATCCGTGTCCTCTGGAGGAAGAAACTGAAGAGACAGAAGAAGACGACCTCGTTCCTCTAGACTGTGGAGCTGCTCGTTCTCCCACTGAAGAAAATAACATCAATCAGGTTACATTAATCAGATTAACATAATCAGATTACTCAGATTATTCAAATTAACTCAATCAGATTACATCAATCAGATTAACACAATCTGATTACATTAGTCAAATTAACACAATCTGATCACATTAGTCAAATTAACACAATCAGATTACATTAGTCAGATTAACACAGTTAGATTAATGTGATCTTATTTATTGAGTTTGTTTAGTTGGATTTGTGTATTCAGATCAATTTAGTGATATTAAGAAAATCAGGTTAATCATCCAAATGTAGTCAAATTATTACAATCAGATTAATGTAGTCCTAGTAATATGAGATTGTTTGGTCATATTAATGTAATCAGATTAGTTTAGTCAGATTAATACATATGGTCTGATAGTATTTTAACCCCATGTCGACTGAACTTGTTCACTTCATTTCCTGTGTGTAAAGTCGTTATCATGTGAATGGTTCATTTTTTTTTTGTATTTAGTCTCTAAGTCAGTGGATGAAAGAATCCATGACACTGTTCAAATTAAAAGTCCTACTTCGTGTGAAGATGTTTTATTTTTGTTGATGGTCCATTAACATTCGGTGGAAACCAGAGGGACACTGAGCATGTGCAGGAACATGTGCAGGTTCAGGTTTTAAACGGATCAGATGAGGAGTCTGGTAGGCCTGAGGCATCTGCTGGACCTGAGGCATCTGCTGGACCTGAGGTGTACAGTGGACCTGAGGCATAACGTGGACCTGAGGCGTATGGTGGACCTGAGGTGTGGACCCGGATGTTGACCAAAGCCCAGCTGAGCCTCCAGCGTCCACAAGGGCCACAGGGTCCATGGGGTCCAGGCTCATCCTCTTCACACACATTCAGCTTCATCTCTGTTCCATTCCCACCCAGAGGTTGAAGGTCAGAGGAGACGCTGCCGTTTGCTCATTAAATCCATCAGTTCACAGATCTGAGATCAGAGGTGGACCACGGAGACGCAAATGAGGCTGAGGAGCCTGGGTTTGATCCTCCGTCCTCCAGTTTCCTGTTCCATCCTCTCAGTGTCCTCATTAAAGCCTGGGATTCTGATAATCACAGAAGAACCCGGGTTCTACTGGGATCTGTACTAATACAACGGCTGTACTGCAAAATACAGAGAAAAGGTTCAGGATCTAAAACTATAAATAAATGTTCATCTGTGTCTGTTTTAAGGATGGACCGGTGCATACATAGACAGATTTTTTTTTCTCCAATTTTATTGAAAATATATGTGTTCATAAAACATGGAGAAATTTTGAACAAACATCAAGATGTCAAAAGGAAAAATCATCCAAACAAATAAATTAACATAATGCAAAGGTTTATAGACACAAATAAGAAAATACATATAATAGTAATAATAATAATAATAATAACATAAAATATAAATATCTAAAAAAAAACAACAACAACAACAACAACAAAACATCAAGAGTAAATTAAGTCCCTTTTAAAGAATTCTTTATAAATTGTCAGTGTTTGTGCTTTTTTTGTTAAAGATAAATTCCAGTGATTTAATTTATTTTTCAAATTCAGTTTTAAAGACTTTAAAATTTGGGCGTGTTTTGGCAGATTTATTTACTTTTGTGTATGTGAAATGTTCCAAATAATATAATCAAATTAACAATACATTCAAAATTAGTTATGTCATGTTCAAAATATGTGAGTACGTTTTGAGATGTTATAGCAATATTTTCCATTACATTCAAATATAAGATAGTTTTCAGAAGAATGCTCACAAAGACAGATTAAGTGTAAAGTGGTTTCAAGATAAGAATGACAAAAGTTACATATTTCTTCAATGTCACAGAGTCAAGAAAAATAGCGTTGGAGGGAAATACATTATGTAAAATCTTGAGCTGATTTATTCTAATTTCATTTGGAACACAGAATTTATATGATAATGTCCATGTTTTTGACCATTTAATATTAGGAAAAGTGGAGTTCCAGAAGGCTTTACCACTGGGGAGATTTTGCTTTTCATACAATTCAAACAAAAAATATTAATGCCATTGATTATTAAACTAGGTTGATCTTTTTTTTTTTAAATTGAAAATATTTAAGTATACAAGACAATTACATTTTGAACAAACATCAAGATGTCAAAAAGAAAAAGCATTTGAACAAATAAAAAAAAAAAAAAAAGATTTAAAGACAAATGATTGTATATGTATATATATTAACTTACATGTGTTTCTATATATTTGAAATGTAAAATATATTGTGAAATGTGAAATTTTCTATCCTTTTTTGATGTATACTATTATGTATATGTACTGTTCAGTTGTTCATTGTTCAAATACAAAAAAAGAACATCCCCTTTTCAACAGCAGAGGGTGGGATCTACTTCTGATTTCACTTATTCGACATCGTAGGTGTCTGTCAAGTCTTTGACACTGACGTCACAGACACGCCCCCCCCCCCCCCCCCCCCCCCCGGCGCCATTTTAGAGGGTCAGCGAACAACAGCAGACTGTTGATGAACAAAGAGGAAAGGACATCTAATAATGGAGAGGAAACAGATAAATGAACGGATACTGGATCAAGAGAAACTTAGTACAGATGTCATGGATCAGTACTTTGTTAAGTTAACCTTCACCAGGGTGTCCCATAAGTCTCCATACATAGGAAAAATAAACGTTTCTTGACATAAACCATTTTTATTTATATAATATGCTCTATATGACTGCCATTTTGTCGGGAAAACATTTCAATGCGTGTCCTCCACTGCTGAAGAACTATAAAGAAGAAATATAAAGAAATACATGTTAGAACCATATGTATTATGTCTCCTATGTATGGAGACTTATGGGACACCCTATATAAACAAAACGGATCTGTAAAACCTGAAAAAAAACACCCAATCTGTAAAGCGGACACAGGACTGGTGTCTCCTGGTCTAACATGGACGCTAACGGTGTGGTTTACGGCAGAGGGACTGACTCTGTTCGACAGTTTAAACAGGACAAAGCCCTGGAGGCTCATGAGCACTTCAACAACTGGTGGATGATCTGGACTCATTTCAACCACAGAACTGTACGAACACAGGAAAGGTAAGAAAACCACCTCTTTTAAATTATTTATGTATCGGCTAAAATTTACTTAGGGGTCAAATGAGTGGCCATTTTTGTCAAAAAAAAAAAAAAAAAAAAGGTGCAAGAAATGCATAGAACTGTGTTGAAATAATGCTAATCCATTTGTGCACAGACTACTGATATTATTTGACAGTGGAAGCTCTATTTTCAGAAATATTAGATTTTGAATAGCACGTGTATGTGAAAACTTTTGCTGGTGGACGGACGTGACATTACCCATGATGATCTGGTCAGTCCCAGTACTTTATTAGTAATAAACTTATATACTTACTATTGCTAATTCTCCTCTTATTCATAAATGTTCGTATTGTGGATCTAAAACAATAACAGCTGACACAAAAACACAAAATGTGGCAGTGGACGGATGTGACATGGTTGTTACAGATCCCATCATACTGATGCTCGGCAGCCATGTCACCATTTACACTAATGATCCCTGTGCAAAAACTAGGATCAGAATTATTTATTGTATAGTTTATCATCATACTAAAGAGGAAATAACAACATAGAATTGTTATTTCTTTATAAAAATGCTTATTATTAGAAAACTGTTGATTTAAAAAGTGACGTGTAACATTCTTAATGTATATATTCGCATAATATAAGCAGGATGGATCAGTACCATACTCCATATTGCAAACTGTAAAAATAAAACGTGATATGTAGTATATAATCTTGTAAGAAAAATTGGGGAATCTAAAAGAATAGAATATTTGTTTTTCAGGTCAGTTCAGTTAAAATATAACTTGGCCATTTGTGACATGAAAACATAGTTCATACGACCAACATGTTGCAACAGAAATGAAATCCTGTAAATTTGCGTAACTTGCATTTACCAACACAAAGTTCTTTTGGGGATTCACTTACATTGATTTCTTATGCACAAAGACATAAGTAAGACCTCAAAGCAAATTTTAGCTGTTATTTTATTTTTTAACTGAAAATATTTGGGTATCCAAGACATATAAATTTTGAACAAACATCAAGATGTCAAAAAGAAAAAAGCATTTGAACAAATAAATTTAAAAACTTCAAAGATTTAAAGACACAAAGCAGAATAGACAAATAATAGTATAGAGGGTATGTAGTGACATCACCGCTAGCAGAAGTCACCCCAGTTCCGCCCACTGAGTGGCAGAAAGAGGGAGATGAGTGTCAGCTTTGGCTTCAATACTGTCTAAACTTAAGAACAATGTTTAATAAAAAATGGGGAAGAGCTGTTGTGAGATTGATTGTATGAACAGGTTTGAAAAGCAGTGGGAGCTATTGTTTTACAGACACTGAAAGACAAAGAAAAAAGAAGTAGATGGATCCACAAATCCAGGAAACCAAACCTAGATCTGTGGATCCCGTTTTGTGGTAACATTAATTTATGCTGTGTTTTTGGGTCCAGTCAGACCTTAAATGACATATTGTTTTTGTGATATCAGTCCCTGGACTCTTGTATGTTTTGTCTGTCTTGTGTGTCATTTCCTGTTTTATTTTGTTAAGTCCTCCTCTTGTGTCATGTCTGGTGTCTTTGCTTCCTTTCCCTGATTGTTTCACCTATGTTGATTACCTGTCCCCGCCCTGATTTGTTCCACCTGTGTCTCATTGTCTTCCCTCCTTATGTGTATATAAGCCCTGTGTTTTCCCCTGTCCTGTGCCAGTTCGTATTCCTCCCTCGTGGTGTGTTTACCTACCAGCGTTTCTCTGATCCTGTTTGTCTGTCTGCCTGTTCGTTCCTGACCTGGATTGTTCCTCGTTTTCTGAGACTGCCTGACCCCCTATCGGTACCTCTGCCTGATCTGCCACTCTGGTGTTCGACCTCTTGCCCGGATTCACGGTTAGTGCTTTTGCTTTTCCCCTATGTACCGTTGCCTGTTTGCTAGACTCCCCGTGTATGACCTGGTCTGTCCCCTGACGCTTCTCTGCTTTCTCCTAGTCGGGTTCCCCTTGTGTGCTCCCGACCCGGGCAGTGAGCTTCCCCTTTTGGATTCGGACGCCGTGACGAATCCACACAAACATACCTGCGAGGATTCACTCAAGAACCCTTTTTGTGAACTGTTTTTCCTGTCTGTGTTAAATATACACCCTTTAACTGTATTTTTGTCTGTGGGTTGTGCATTTGGGTCCAGACCTTGTGTTACTGGTTCTAACAGTTTTGGCTAACGTTACTTCTTAGTGCAGCTCTTGGTTTCATGATCAGATCTTTCATGGTTTTTGTCTTCATTTTGGGATTCTGAACCTTGTGCTCCTACATGATTTATAAACTAACTGAAACTGAGGCTAACCTAGTTTTTCAAATACGGGGGAACTGGAGCAAACAAACACACTGAGCCAAAAACAATAGCCCCTCCCTCACCTTCGGGGAGTGGGGTAATAAAATAAAAATAAAAAATTGGAGTCCGTCCTGTTTGTAGTGGACGTCCACTGATAAGACGACCTTGATGTAAATTGCTGCTAATGATGCTCTTCTGTTCTACGCTAACGTTTGTGTGTGTGTGTGTGTGGGGGGGGGTTCAGAGGCTGAGACCAGGAACCTGCTGAGGTTCTTTCATCTCATGGATCTTCAGGGACTCCCACGGGTCCTTCAGAAAAATGAGATGTGGTTCCATCAGTTCAATGGTCGCCGTTGGAGTGCGTCTAATAAGGAGCAGCTCAGATAATAGCTTCCACTGTTCCGACTCCAGTATCTGCCCACACGGAGCTTCAGTCTCTGCACAGTTTCCTTTTTTATGCTTGCTTCACTTTTGAATATTTCATAGATGTTGGAGCTCCAGTCGATCCCAGGATTCAGTTCATTATAGGAGGAACAAACTCTGGGCTTTTACTGGGGTTTGAACATCAATCAGCTGATGGATCCATGAAAACACCTCCTGTCATTTGAATGTATTATTATTATTATTATTATTAATAACAATAATAATGCTTTTTCAATTAAATCTATTCATTTAATTATTTTTTCCATTCCCTCCATTTGATCAAAATAATTCCTTAATATTTTATATTTCATTGCACACATTGTAGTAATAGATTACCTCTTGTGTTTCTATAATGTAAAACAGAAGCTGTTGTTGATATTATTCTGTTCAACTTCAACAACAAACACCTTCTATTGATGACGTAACAGCACATCCTCAAGTGAAAAACATGTGCAGCATCTTAAAATAAGGCTGACGTTCTTCTTGCTGCTTCTTTCCGATCATAGATCATGAATTTGGGGGTGCTGATTAAATATTGTATTATTACTACTGTTCATGTAAGGAACAAATTCAAGAAAATTCTAGAAGAACATTTATGTCCTGGTTGGACTCGTCCAGTCCAGATCTTCGTACGTCCCACGTCCATGTCCACCGTCCTCCCACAGACACTGACCTTCATGAATCCACCTCCACGTCTTCGGCTTCAGAGAGTTTTTCCCAAACGGAACGTGTAGGATCTGCTGATCTTATTCCAGTTCTATTATGATATCTGGAACACGTTTACATTCAGCTGGACTGTTAAACAGTTTGACGTTTACGAATACGAGCAAATAACAAATTACCTGTTTCTAGATCCTAATTGAAAGAATGCAAGTTGGAGGTTGAGTTCAGAACGTGGGAAAACTGAAAAAAAAAAGAGTATTATTTTCAGAATAACAGCAAAAAGTGTCCTTTTGTTGCGTTGTCCTTTTATTGTGTTGTACTTTTATTGCTTTGTCCTTTTGTTGCGTTTTCCTTTTATTGTGTTGTCCTTTTGTTGCATTGTCCTTTTTAATTGCGTTGTCCTTTGGTTGTGTTGTCCTTCTGTTGTATTGTCCTTTTTAATTGCGTTGTCCTTTGGTTGTGTTGTCCTTCTGTTGTATTGTTCTTTTATTGCGTTGTCCTTTTGTTGCGTTGTCCCTTTGTTGCGTTGTCCTTTTGTTGCGTTGTCTTTTTGTTGCGTTGTCCTTTTATCGCGTTGTCCTTTTGTTGCGTTATCCTTCTGTCACGTTGTCCTTTTGCTGCGTTGTCCTTTTGTCGTGTTGTCCTTTTGTTGCGTTGTCCTTCTGTCATGTTGTCCTTGTATTGCATTGTCCTTTTGTTGCGTTGTCCTTTTATTGTTCTATTTTGTTCTAATCGTATGTTTTTGTTTTCTGTCTATGGACGACTGATCCAAATGATCATTTTCACTACAATCCGTCATATTTATGTCTGACGTTGTTCATTACAGATGTTCATTCATGTTCACAAACTAAACAAACTAAACAAATGAATAAATGACCACATTTTGGAAAAAGGTCCAAACCGTCCCACTGAAGGACATTTCCAGTGGGTTTATGTTCCTGTTTTTTGCCTTTTTTATTTGCTCGTTTTTTTTGGATTTGTTTGCATTTGGATCATATTTATATTTAAAACTTGCACAGATGAGTTCCGGTTCTGAATCCTCCGTTTGTGTCGTTCAGTTCATTCTCAGTTTCTTGAACTTCCTTTAATTCTGGGTTTTTCTCTGTGGGTTTTTTTGAGGATAAACTGTCACTTTCATGACGGACAGACGTGTTAAATTTATCGACCTCGTGACCGTTTATCCCCAGATCACAGTGATGAGTGTTGACAGTGACAGACAACACAGATTGATGTCTTTATTTATTTATATATATATATATACACAGACGGACAGGACGGTACCTCTCGTAGATAACAGGATATTCCTCGTAGGGCTTCACCCATGGCGGTCGGCGACGGAACCTGGACGACCAAACAAACAAAGGAGTGTTTGAGCAGAATGATCCATTAGTTTAATTTGACATTATTGTGCGTCTTCACAACATCAATGATGTAAATGGATGAAACCATCAGACCCAGAGGAGAATACTACTGAATATAATCCACACGACAAACCCAATAAAAGACCCAACAACACAAACAGAACATCTGTGCACTTCTAATCCACCTCAGACACAGTTCCTGTCCTATAATTTACATCAGACTGTCTTTGTGTCAGACTTATTCCAGACATATTTCTATGTGAAAGTACTCAGATATTAGAACTGCACAAGGACATGTGACCTGGAAACAGGAGGTCAAAGGTCACCTGTGTTCAGTATTCTTCTGCTCCAGATGCATCCACAGGAGAAATGTGGAGCAGATAAAGGAATGAATCCAACAGAGAATGAGATTAAGTCCTTAAATGGACAGACGGACAGACAGGGGACAAAACCATTGGAATAGCCCTTTGTCCAGAATTTGGCCAAGGTATAAAAACCATGTAGAAACAAGACGACACTGACAAAAACAAGAAACAAGAAATGAGACATATACGATGAACACGTTTGGTTAAAATAATACATGGAAAATCATACACTGTCTCATTGGTGTGTTGGGAATGTTCCCTCCTCCGTTGTTCCCTCCCCCCTGTTCCCTCCTCCTTGTTCCTTCCTCCCTTGTTCCCTCCTCCGTTGTTCCCTCCTCCCTTTTTCCCTCCTCCTTGTTCCCTCCTCCTTGTTCTCTCCTCCTTTTCCCTTGTTCCCTCCTCCATTGTTCCCTCCTCCCTTTTTCCCTCCTCCTAGTTTCCTCCTCCCTTGCTTCCTCCTCATTGTTCCCTCCTCCTTGTTCCCTCCTCCCTTTTCCCTTGTTCCCTCCTCCTTGTTCTCTCCTCCTTTTCCCTTGTTCCCTCCTCCCATCCTGGTGGGCGTTACCGGGGGCGGGTGCTCCAGACAGGTGTGGAAGTGTTTGGTCTGATTCGGTTTCACTCGTTTTAAAGCCACTCTGGATTCTCCGATTAACTCATTATGAGTCAGTTTGTCTTCGTCACACACCGATAACCTGTAACCAACCAGGAGAGAACAGAAGAACATTAGCCAATTACATGTGGATGTTGTTTTATTTCCCTGAGACGATCATACATTACCAGTCCACTATCATAAACCCCGCCCATACCGTTTCAGATCCATAATAAATGTTAATATGTTCATTCTACATGGGCTAATTAGCATGCTTGCTGACAGACCATAGAAGTCAATACATATTGATGCTAACGTCAGCGCTAATGTAACTGACATGTTGTTTTGGATAATGAACACTCGGTGGACTTGTGTTTCTAGTTTTAATGAGCTGATTTTGGACTTTGAATCTCCCACAGATGGCAGCAGACGTCACCGTTCTCCACTTGAACATGGTCTTCATCTCTGAACGACGGCCTGGACCGTTTGTCTGATCGCTAACAGAAGCTGAATCCTTTGTTTTCGACTGTTTCTCTGAGACCCTTTGACTCGTCAAACCCACAAACATTTGGTGTTTTTATCCCTGAGTGGATGTGTTTGTGTTTGTGTGGGTTTAAAGGATCTGCACATGATTTTCTGTTCTGTACTTAGTGACGTCTGGAGATCATTAAAACCATCCAATGAGCATCAAATCAACGTCAAACCAGGAAAACAAAAATGCTGCAGCTCTGACACGTCACTTTTTACAGTGGAGACGAGGCATTCACTGACCCATTTATGACCCGTGTGTTTACTGGTGGTTTTAAGGCTGATGGACCATGAATGGACCGGTGTCTTCAGCAGACGTCCAACCACAGATTCGCTTAAAATGACGTACATCAGGGGTGTCAAACGTACGGTCCGCGGGCCAACCGGCCGCCAAAGGGTCCAAAAAAGGACACGAGTGGTGTTTGTAATGAATGGTGGAAATGATTTCTGACACTAGACAGTCTTTGAATGCACCATTTACCATCACAAGATGGGAAGACGTAACTTTGAACGTTCTTCTCTGATTTCATAATAATAAACCACCAGCTCTTGTTCAGTACGTTGTTTCATGGTGTTTTTCCGATGTCAAGGCGACATTACATGGTGTCAGAAGCGGCGCAAATGCCTACCGAGCCGAAATGTCCAAGTTTAACCCTCCGTCGGAGTTTAACTTCAGGAGCCCAGGAGAATGGCCGGAGTGGAAGCAAAGGTTCACACACTACAGGCTGGCAAAGAAACTGAACAAGGAAACCGGTGAGGTTCAGGTCTGCTCGCTTATTGATGCGATGGGCAGTGAGGCGGAGAAGATTTTTGCCTCGTTTGAGTTCGCGGGGGAAGATGAAAAGAAAGAATACGACGTGGTTCTTGTCAAGTTTAATGAATATTTCATACCCAGACGAAACGTAATACACGAAAGAGCCTGCTTCTACCAACAAAATCAACAACAAGGAGAAAAGGCTGAAGCGTACATAAGAGTCCTGTAAGAACTGGCAGAGAACTGTGACTTTGGGGACAAGAGACGAACACAGGCTGGTTGTGGGCATTAGGGACAAGGAGTTGTCTCAGAAACTACAGCTCACAGCAGACCTGACGCTGGCTCACGTTATACAGCAGGTACGACAGTCAGAAGAGGTAGCTAAGCAAATTAGCCTCCAAGCTAGCGGTCCCTCACTTGAGCTGCAGGTCGCAAGCATCTCCGCAGAAGGACGTCGCAAAGTACAACACAAAAAGCACACTCCCCACGCTCAAGGAGAATCTCCAAGCTGTGGTAGGTGCGGCACGCAACACTATGACAAGAAGAAATGCCCTGCTGCTAAAAGTGTATGCAAAAAGTGCAACAAAAAGGGGCACTGGGCTCGTGTATGCCGTACTAAAGATTCAAGATTCAAGAGTTTTATTGTCATATGCACAGCAGAAACAGGTAGTTATACTATGCAGTGAAATTCTTATTCTGTTCATCTCCCTAAAAAAAAACACAGCACACTAAAAATGAATAAGAACAGGGGAAACAATAGCAATAATAAAAATCAACTATAAAAAAAATTAAAACAGTAAAACAATTAAAACCAGCAGTAGAGTGTTCAGTGCAGCCAGAAATAAAGCGTTCAGTGCACCAGCAGTAAAGTGTTCAGTGCATCAGTGTGTGCTTGTGTTGTGTGGGGGATGTTTAAGTGATTCATTGAGAAGCCTGATGGCCTGTGGGTAAAAACTGTTTGCCAGCCTTGTGGTCTTAGACTTCAAACTCCTGTAACGTCTGCCTGATGGTAGGAGTGTGAAGAGTGAGTGTTGTGGATGTGTACTGTCTCTGATCAGGTTGTGTGTTCTTCGTAAGACTCTGGTTTTGTAAATGTCCTGCAGTGAGGGGAAGGCTGCCCCAGTAATGTGCTGTGAAGTCTTGATCATCCGCTGGAGTGCCTTCCTGTTTTGTGCTGTGCAGTTTCCGTACCAGACTGTGATGGAGGCGGTGAGGACACTCTCGATAGTGCATCTGTAGAAGCAGCTGAGGATTTTGGTTGACATGCCAAATTTCCTCAGTCTTCTCAGAAAGTACAATCTCTGTTGGGACCTCTTGATAATTTGTTGGGTGTTTTGAAACCAGGTGAGGTCCTCGCTGATGTAAATGCCAAGAAACTTGAAGGTTTTCACCCTCTCCACCTCAGTCTCGTCAATATACAGGGGTTTGTGTGGCTCCTTTTCCCTTGTTCTTAGGTCAATAATCATCTCTTTGGTCTTGTCTGTGTTGAGATGAAGGTTGTTGTCATGACACCAAGTCACCAGGTCTGCCACCTCTCTTCTGTATGATGTTTCAACCCCACCAGTGATCAGGCCAATGACTGTAGTGTCATCCGCAAATTTAATGATGCTGGTGTTGTTCTGGGAGGCCACATAGTCATAGGTGAAGAGCTTGTAGAGGAGCGGACTCAGCACACATCCCTGTGGTATCCCTGTGCTTACTGTTCTTGAGCTGGATGTGCGGTTGTGGACTCTGACTGAGGTGTGTCTGTTAAGAAGTTCAGCACCCAGTTACAGGGGGAGGGTTTCAGTCCAAGTGTGAGGAGCTTGTCAGTGAGTTTGTGGGGGCTAACTGTGTTGAATGCTGAGCTATAGTCTATAAAAAGCATTCTGACATATGTGTCCTGTCCCTCTAGGTGTGAAAGGGCTGTGTGAATGGCAGTGTTGACTGCATCATCGGTGGACCGGTTCTGGCGGTATGCGAACTGTAGAGGGTCCACAGTGTCCGGGATGCTTTTTTTGATGTGGGTCATGACTATCCTTTCAAAGCACTTCATTGTGATTGGGGTGAGTGCTATGGGGCGATAGTCATTTAAGCAGGTCTCATGACTTTTCTTGAGTATGGGCACTATGGTGGTGTACTTAAAGCAGGTGGGTACAGAGGCTTGTGCAAGGGACAGGTTGAATATGTCAGCAAATACATCAGCTAGCTCTGATGAACAAACCCTGAGTGCACAGCCTGGGATGTTGTCTGGGCCTGCTGCTTTTTGTGGATTTGTTTTACTCAGAACCCTGCGCACATCTGCTGATGTCACCATGAGAGGTGAGTCCTGTGTGCTCCTCATGCCCAGCGTCCCTCTCTGCTGGTCAGAGTTTTGACCTTCAAAGCGAGCGTAGAACGCATTCAACTCATCTGGCAGTGTGGTTTGGCTGGATGTAGTTGCTCTGCTCCTTTGTCGATACTCTGTGATGTGCTGAAGCCCGGCCCACATGCGTCGGGGGTCTGGGGTGGAATAGTAGCCCTCCAGCTTCTGTCTGTACTGTCTTTTGGCCTCTCTGATGGCTCTCCTCAGGTCATATCTGGTCTTTTTGTATTCCTCAGTGGTGCCCATGACAAATGCAGACGAACGTGCACGTAACTTGGCCCTTACATCACAGTTTATCCAAGGTTTTTGATTGGGGTATTTTCTGTAGTGCTTTGTGGTGATGACAGTCTCTATGCATGTGCTAATGTAGCCGGTAACTGCAGAAGCATATTCATCCAGATCAACAGTACAGTCTTCCCTCCCAGCTGCAGTTCTAAACACATCCCAGTTTGTACAGCTAAAGCAGTCCTGAAGTACTAAATCGGTTTCTTCATTCCACACTTTAACTGCTGTACTTACTGGGGGGGCTTGCTTGAGGAGCTGTCTGTACGTTGGGTACAGGAATATGGAGATGTGGTCAGCTTTTCCAAAATGGGGTCTTGGGACAGCCTTAAAAGCACCCTTCACAGCACCCTTCACGTTGCTATAGGCGTGGTCCAGAGTATTGTTTTCCCTTGTAGGAAAGCTTACGTGCTGGTAGTATTTGGGGAGAACAGTTTTGAGGTTGCAGTGGTTGAAATCTCCAGTTATGATGAATACAGCGTCTGGTTGTTTGGTCTCTTGTTCGCTGATGACGTCATGCAGGTAGCCCAGTGCGCTAGCAGCGTTAGCTCGTGGTGGTATGTAAACAGTTGTTAAAAACACAGCGCTGAACTCCCGAGGCAAATAAAAAGGTCTGCATTTCACCATCAGCAGCTCAATGTCCAGTGAGCAGCGTTTCTCAATAATCCGTACATCTCAAACACCACCGTTTATTTACGTAAACACAGACGATGACGCCTCTATGTTTACCTGATGCTGATGTCCGGTCTCCTCGGTAAGTAGCGTGTGTTTCCAAATGGATCGCCGAGTCCGGTGTATCCTCCGTAAGCCAGGTTTCTGTGAAAGTGAGCACACAGCACTCTCTGATCTCACGTTGAGTTGTAATCCTTGCCCTCAGCTCGTCCATCTTATTTTCTAGAGAGCGGACATTGGCTAGAAGAAGGCTTGATAGCGGTGGCCTGGTAGCTCTAGCTTTTAGCCTAGCATGCAGGCTGACATAAAGTTGTCAATGAACTCAATGAAAACACCCAATACCAGTTCTTAGGTGAAGTTTCTGGCCCAGCAAACCCAGATAAATGAACTGTGACTTTAAACATTGCAGATGTTCCCCTGACCTTCAAAATAGATACTGGGGTGGATGCAAGTGTCATCGGAGACAAAAAAATTCAATCTACTCACTAAGAAATACAAATTGTCTCCCACAACAACACCCTTCTCAGGAGCCGGAGGTCCACTCAAGTGTTTTGGGATGTTCAAGGCCAACACGGAATATAAAGGAGAAAACTATACATTTCCAGTGTATGTGATTAGAGGAAATAGCTGCCTACTCAGCCGCAAAGAAGCAGTCACGATGGGTCTTGTAAAGAGAGTAGAGGAGGTCAGTGCTGTGTTCGGAACCAGTGGTTTGTTAAAGACTGAACCTGTGAAAATCCTACTCAAAGACAATGCACAGCCATATGCAGTTCATGTGGCAAGAAGAGTCCCACTACCGCTCATGCCGCTTGTTAAAAAAGAGCTGCAGAGACTAGAGACAGAGGGCATCATTGAAAAAGTAACTGAGCCCACTGAATGGTGCGCAGCAATGGTGCCAGTTCTTAAGCCCAATAAAGTTGAGGTGAGATGCTGTGCAGACTTAAGAAAACTAAACAAAGCAGTAGCATGAGAGAAATATGTGTTGCCTACAATGGAAGAGATAATGCCAAGACTCTCAGGATCTAAAGTCTTTACGTCTCTGGACGCTGCAAGTGGGTTTTACCAAATCCCGTTGCACAAAGATAGTCGCAAACTAACCACCTTCATTACTCCCTTTGGGAGATACGCCTTTTGCAGACTTCCATTTGGGATATCGAGTGCCCCGGAGATATTTCAGCGCAAGATGGCAGAGACACTGCAGGGGCTGGAAGGTACAGAGGTGTATATGGATGACATCCTGGTCCATGGAGACACAGAAGAGGAACATGACAAACGCTTGGAGCAGGTCCTGAGAGTGATCGAAGCAGCCGGTCTGAAACTGAAGAAAGGCAAGTGTAAATTCAAACAGAGACAAATCAGATTCCTGGGGCACATCATTGACGGAAATGGGGTGAGACCAGACCCAGCAAAAGTGGACGGTATTGAAAATTTTCCCAGACCCCAGAATGTTGCTGAGCTTAGACGTTTTATCGGTATGGTCAACTACTTAGCCAAGTTTATTCCGGAGATGTCTTCAGTTGGACAACCACTTTATGAACTACTCAAAACCAGATCAGAGTGGCAGTGGGGTTCAGCGCAGGAATCCTCCTTCCAGAGACTGAAATCCGCACTGGTATCTGCGCCAGTGCTCACCTTCTACAATGCTAACATGCCCACGATGATGTTGGCTGACGCCAGCAGTTATGGGCTTGGCGGAGTTCTGCTACAGCAGCATGGAGAAGATTGGAAGCCAGTCGCGTACTGCTCCAGACAACTTCGAGATCCGGAAACCAGGTATGCGCAAATAGAGAAGGAATGCCTGGCAAGTGTCTGGGCCTGTGAGCGCTTTGAGAAGTACCTGATTGGACTCGAGACTTTCACATTGATCACTGACCACAAGCCCTTAGTGCCTTTAATGAATAACAAGGACTTGGACAGTGTCCCACTAAGGTGCCAGAGACTTCTGATGAGACTGATGCGTTTTAATGCAGAAGCAGTATACGCACCAGGCAAGACCCTAGCAGTGGCAGACGCACTTTCTCGGGGTCCACTGGAACATGTCAGCGATGATCAGATGGAGGAAGACGTGACGGCACACATCGGAGCAGTTATCAGCCATCTACCAGCCACCCCTCAGAAACTGCAGCAGATCAGAGACTTCACCGCCCAAGACCCCCAGCTTCAGTTAGTGAAACAGCTCACTCAGACAGGCTGGTCAGAGTATGAAAGGCAGGTCCCCGAAGCTGTCAGGGATTTTTACAAAGTGCGGGGTGAACTGTCATTCCCACCTCCATGAGGTCCGAGATAATAGAGAGGATTCACGACGGTCACCAAGGCTTAGTGAAATGCAGAGAGCGAGCCAAACAGTTGGTGTGGTGGCCAGGGATATCCAAAGACATAAAAGCTAAAGTTTCACAGTGTGATTTTTGTACCAAAAACAGACACACCCAGATTAAGGAACCACTCATGTCAACAGTACTGCCAGATAGACCGTGGCAAAAAGTGGGTGTAGACTTATGCGAGTACAACAAGCAAACCTATTTGGTAGCTTCTGATTATTACTCTCGTTACCTTGAGATTCTGAACTTACCAGCAGCCACAACCACTCAGGTTATAGGCAGGCTAGGGGCCACATTTGCTAGATTTGGTATTCCAGAGGAGCTCGTTAGTGATAATGGGCCTCAGTTTACATCAGAGGAGTTCAGGAGGTTTAGCAGAGAGTTTGATTTTGTCCACACTACATCCAGTCCGCATTACGCGCAAAGTAATGGACATGCAGAAAGAGCAGTGCAGATAGCAAAAGGGATCCTTAAGCAGGAAAACCCCCTCCTAGCTCTTATGGTTTATAGGAGCACTCCCACTGCTTCTACAGGCTTTAGCCCAGTGGAGCTGCTGATGGGCCGCAAGATCAGAACAACGCTGCCGACCCTGTCCACTAACCTGGATCCAAGCTGGCCAAACAGAGAGGAGATGCGCTCTGCGGATGCTGCGGCTAAGCTGAAACAGGCTTTCTACTACAACCGCAGGAATGGAGTTCGTCCCTTACCACTGCTGGACTCTGGAGATAGGGTCCTGATGAAACTGGACAATGAGAGACAATGGACTACACCAGGGATAGTACAAAGTAACTGTTCTACTCCCCGGTCTTATGTTGTGGTCACACCTCAAGGAGGATGTTACAGGCGTAACCGGTGTCACCTTTTGCAAGTGCCTGCTGCTCCCACACATCCAGCTGCTAGCGGTTCTCCAAAAGATCCTGCCCCTGAGATCAGTGGTTCTACCACTGAGAGCTCATCGTCACCAAAGACAGGGACAGAGACAGTTACAGTCACTCGTTCAGGCCGAGTGAGTAAGCCACCCCCTAGGTTGGATCTCTAGCCATAGTAAGAGGATATTAAATGTTTCTTGTGTTGTATTCAAAGATATTTTGCTCTAAAAAGAGAAATGCTTTATTTTGGTAAAAGCAAGAATGTAATGTTATGAAACCCTTATAAGATGCTGTTAAAAAAAAAAAAAAAAAAAAAAAGTGCTCTCTAGCTATTGCACATTGCAGCTGTGTTAAAGATATAGTTCTTGTTTATATTTGATTGTTGACATACTAAGTAGTTATGGTTACAGAGACTGGGTGGAGTGACGTAATAATATTAATGTGAACATTGCTTTCTCAAAAGAGGGGGAGATGTAATGAATGGTGGATGTGATTTCCGACACTAGGTGGTCTTTGAATGCACCATGTACCATCGCAAGATGGGTAGACATAACTTTGAACGTTCTTCTCTGATTTCATAATAATAAACCACCAGCTCTTGTTCAGTACGTTGTTTCGTGGTGTTTTTCCGATGTCAAGGCGACATTACAGTGTTGAAGTGGTTTTAGTTCAGGGTCTGATGGGAATGCCAGTAAAATAATAGAATAACAAGAAAAGCACTCAGAGAGCGCAGACCTCTGCCAAGACAGATCTGCTCCCCCTGATCACCAAAATGTAATCAGTTCTTCCTTGTGCCAGTATCAACATTTCCTGAAAATTTCATGAAAATCCGTCCATAACTTTTTGAGTTATCGTGCTAACAAACAGACGTGCAAACACACAAAGCAAAGTGATCACAATACCTCCTGGCGGAGGTAGTAACTGACAAATAATGACAACTACAAATGTTGTCCTTGGTTTCATGTGAAAAAAGTCAAACTACATTACAAAATTATTTACTTTTTTTTTTTTTTTTTTTTTTTTTTACAAATTTCAGTTTTTGTTAAATGATAGTTTGTAAATTTATATTTAATGTTTTGGTTTTTTAGGGGTTTTTTTTACACTTAAACAAAGAAAATTTGTAGTTGTCGTTATTTCTATGTTTCTATGTTATTATTTTAGTGGTCTGACCTGTTGACTATTTTGATAAATTTTGCTCATTGTGTAGATTATGTCATTAATTTCTGTTTATTTACGTGTCTATTTTAGTCATTTGGTTTCATATTTTGCTTATCTTGGTTGTTTTTGCTCATTTTTTGTGTTATTTATCTTCATTTTTGTTTGTTTCGTCGGTTATTTTGTTTGTTTTCGCTTATTTTGTTGCTTATGTTGTTTATTTATTGTTCACCAGGATTATGCATGTTGACCAGAGGAACCATAGGAAACCATATATGGACCCCAGGGGGCGGAGCTGCAGGACAAAAGGGTTGTGGGTAAGATAATGTAATGTTTATTTACCCTGAAAGCCTTTGTGTCATTGAATATCAGACTGATGAATATTTTATTTCCATTAAACTCCGGTTCTGTTTCCATGTGTAAAATTCTCACCACAACTCCAACAATAAGCACTAAAAATGTCCAAGAGTGTCAGGATTTTACTAAAAAGTTGTCAGTTTTCACCCAATTAATATGAAACGTTTCTTTAAAACTTCAACGTCAAAGATGTAACAAGATGTAAACAACAAAACCTGACGCTGGAGGCAGAAACTGAAAACAGAGACGTGGACCGGCTTCACATTAACGCCTGGGGGAAGCATGGCGTTGTGGGCGGAGCCTCATGATTGTATGTGTCCTGGTGAGTTTTAGACAAATGACGGATGAGTAGAAACATGTTCACGGTTCCATGACGGCTTCACTGAGTCTTTACACAGATGAAACCTTCAGCCTCCATTTGGCCACGCCCACCTACCCCCCCAGCCCCTCCCCCTCTGAGCCGAGCTCTATCAGAACCTGCAACAGTCCTCATCTGTAAAACACCTGATGGATCAAACACCTGATGGACTTGGTTCTGGTCCTGGTTCTGGTTCTGGTTCTGGTTCTGGTCCTGGTTCTGGCTCTAGTCTCAGTTCTGGTTCTGGTCCTGGTTCTGGTTCTAGTCTTGGTTCTGGTTCTGGTTCCGGTTCACAGTAAACAGACTGAATCCCACCTGAACGTCTCTTACCTTAGGGTTTTACGGTGCATGTCTTCTTCTGTGATTCCAACATACGTCAACGTTTCATTCCAAACCGGGTTCAGACAGTTTCGGATCGTCTTGGTCTTCAACTTATTGGCCTGAAGAGCAAATGTAAAGATAAGACCAGTGAAGAAAAGAGACAAAAACGAACAAAATAATAATAAAAATGAACAACAAACGAAGAAAATAATAATGAAAATAGAATAAAACAAAGAAAATAATAATGAAAACAGACAAAAACAAAAAAAATAATAATGAAAACAGACAAAAATGAGTAAAATAATAATGGAGAGACAAAAACAAAGAAAATAATAATGAAAAGAATCAAAAACAAAGAAAATAATGAAAACAGACAAAAACAAAGAAAATAATAATGAAAACAGACAAAAATGAGTAAAATAATAATGAAGAGAGACAAAAACAAAAATAATAATGAAAAGAATCAAAAGCAAAGAAAATCATAATGAAAAGAGACAAAAATGAAGAAAATAATATTGAAAATGGTCAAAAACAAAAATAAATAAATAAATAAATAAATAAATTTAAAAAAAGACAAAAAACAAAGAAAATAATAATAAAAATAGACCACATCACCCGTGGACCCAATAAACACATGGACAAACATAAGATTGGACTTTGGTTTTTCAGATTTTTTCCGTGTTCTTCAGAGTTTAACAGTTTTAAAAAGTGAACCGACTTTAGTTTGATGGTATTTAAGTCTAAACCCTTGGTGTAGACTGTAGAGGAGGAGGATTATACCAGCGTTTTAAAGGTGAAGTATGCCAGTCTTTTAAAGGTGGATTATACCAGCGTTTTAAAGGTGAAGTATGCCAGTCTTTTAAAGGTGGATTATACCAGCGTTTTAAAGGTGAAGTATACCAGTGTTTTAAAGGTGGATTATACCAGTGTTTTAAAGGTGAAGTATACCAGTGTTTTAAAGGTGGATTATACCAGTGTTTTAAAGGTGAAGTATACCAGTGTTTTAAAGGTGGATTATACCAGCGTTTTAAAGGTGGATTATACCAGTGTTTTAAAGGTGAAGTATACCAGTGTTGTAAAGGTGGATTATATCAGTGTTTTAAAGGTGAAGTATACCAGTGTTGTAAAGGTGGATTATATCAGTGTTTTAAAGGTGGATTATACCAGTGTTTTAAAGGTGGATTATACCAGTGTTTTAAAGGTGAAGTATACCAGTGTTGTAAAGGTGGATTATATCAGTGTTTTAAAGGTGGATTATACCAGTGTTTTAAAGGTGAAGTATACCAGTGTTTTAAAGGTGGATTATACCAGTGTTTTAAAGGTGGATTATACCAGTGTGTCATGTCAGCTGTTGGACTTTGTCTGTCTTTTCTGTTTTGTTTGTCGTTTCCTGTTTTATTTTGTTAAGTTTCCCTCATGTGTCTTGTCTGTTGTCTTTACTTCCTCTCCCTGATCGTGTTCACCTTTTCCCTGATTACCTGACTCCTCCCTGATTATCTCCACCTGTGTCTCATTGTCTTCCCGCCCTCCTGTGTATTTAAACCCTCAGTCTTCCCCTGTTCAGTTGCCAGTTTGTGCTCTACAACTAGTTTGTGTTCACTTACCAGCGTTTCTTGGATCCTGTTCGTTTGTCTGCCGTGTTTGACCTGTTTTCGTCCCTCGACCATCGATTCAGCCTGTTCCTACCCTGCCTGCCTGTTCCCGACCTGGTTCGTTTACCCGACTCTGTCTCTGCCTGCTCCTTTTATTACCTCAGCCTCCAACGATCACCTGTGCTTCGACCTCCGCCTGGATTACTACCGTGAGTTAGCCTGTCCCCCATGTACCGTTGCTTGTATGACTGTCTTTCCGTGTATGACCTGGCTTGTTTATTGACCACCCTCTGTCTGTCCCTAGTGGGGATTCCGTTGGGGTTTTCCCGGCTCGGCCCAGCCGATCGCCTGTCGTTACCACCCGCAGCCCAGACGTTTATCCCCGGAACCAGAGGCTCCACAGGAATTATATATTCTCTGTGTTGTTCCATTTTCCCTGTTAAAGTGTTTAATAAAAACACTAAACCTTATTGGTTTCTTGTGGTCTTGCTTTTGGGTTCAGCCTTTGTACTCAGCCTTTTACACAGTGTTTTAAAGGTGAAGTATACCAGTGTTTTAAAGGTGGATTATACCAGTGTTTTAAAGGGGGATTATACCAGTGTCAGTGTGTTTTGAAGGTGGATTCATTTGTTGTTTTACCACGGTCGTCTGTGGTGTTTGGTGGATGTTTGTACCTTGCAGGCTCCAGGTAGAAGGTGCAGTTTAACGTATGGATCGGCCAAACCGTTAAAGTCCATCGGCTTCAAACCCTGAAGGAAAAAACAAAGAAAGAAACAATATAATGACTTTATTTATTTATTTATTTGACCTTTATTTAACCACATCTGTGTGGACGTTTGTTTGGACATCAGTGTTGACATCTGTGTGGATGTCTATGTGGACGTCCGTGTGGATGTGGATGGTTTTACTCTGGTTTTTACTGAGTGGACACATGTTCAGAGGACACTGACCTTAAATTTGATCCAGGACAGAACGGTCGATTTCTGGGTTTAATTGAATGAAGGTGAATCAGTCACAGCCTCAATCACATTAAACAGACACGACCAATGGAAGGAGGAAAAAACCACAACACACGAACGCATCAGCAGGTTTATAGACAACGACCACCGGGTTTAAGATGGAGTTAATGAAGGGACAGAGTTAAGGAAGGAAATCAGAGGGTAGAGATGCACACAAACACAAACACAATGCACACAAACACAACAAAACAAACACAAATTCAGTTCAGTGTTGTTCTCTATTCTGTTGTCTGTTGTGTGTCTGTTGTGTACCTTGGCTCTCAGTGCAGTGCAGTTCACTGTGTGTCTGTTGTGTGTCTGTTGTGTACCTTGGCTCTCAGTGCAGTGCAGTGCAGCTCACTGTGTGTCTGTTGTGTACCTTGGCTCTCAGTACAGTGCAGTGCAGTTCACTGTTGCTCTGTTCGTATCTCAGTTCAAACTCCAACGTTCCCAAAGCAGCTGAAAAAAAACACACAAACACTGAATTAGAATCAGATGGAAAAACAACCAACCAATCAGAGGACAGGAAATACAACAGAAGAAGAGGAGGCGGAGTCATGTGACTCAGTGACACATGGCCACGGTCACATGTCAAAGCAAAGAGACAATAAAACATGTTTATTCATTGGAGTCGATTGTGTTTGAGTTTGGATTAGAAACAACACACACAAATGAACACGTGTACATCCGACCAACACCAGCAAAAACGACAACAAAGACACAAACAAATGCACCTGAGGACGACAACAACACAACAAAAACACACAAACAACACAAGTAAAACCAACAAAACCAAACACAACAAAGGATGGAAAACAACAAATATGAACAAAACACTGAACACAACATGACAACCATGGGTTAGGGTGTTGTGTGTTTGTGTTTGTTGTGTTTTGTGTTTGTTGTGTTTCCATGGTCGTCGTCGTGTTTTTGGAGGTGTTTTATTTTTGTGGTTGTTGTATTTCTGTGATGATTATGTTTGTCATTGTGTTTCTGTGGTTGTCGTGTTGTCATTGTTGTGTTTGTTGTGTTTATTGTTGTGTTTCTGTGGTTGTTGTATGTTTGTCGTTGCGTGTTTATTGTTGTGTTTCTGTGGTCATTGTGTTGTGTGTCTGGTGATTGTGTGTTTCTTGTTGTGTGTTTGTTGTGTGTTTATTGTTGAGTTTTCTTGCTCATTTTGTTGTTGTGTGCCTGTGGTTGTTGTGTGTTTGTTGTGTTTTGTTTCCTTTGTGTGTTTGTTGTGGGGTGTTTGTTGTTGTGTGTCTGTTGTTGTGTTTGTTGTGTTTTGTCTCCTTTTTGTGTTTTCTTGTCGTGTGTTTGTTGTTGTTGTTTGTTGTGTTTTGTCTCCTTTGTGTGTTCTTTGTGTGTCTGTTTTTGTTGTGTTTTGTGTACTTTGTGTGTCCTTTGTCTGTTGTCTTGTGTTTGTTGTGTGTCCTTTGTGTGTGCTTTGTATGTCTGTTGTGTGTTTGTTGTCCTTTGTGTTTGTTGTGTTGTGTGTACTTTGTGTGTCCTTTATGTGTCTCTTCACTCCCTTGCTGTGAGTCTAAATCCACTTTAGTGAATCATCATCTGTCATGTGAATGTGGATCAGATCCGTCACATGTCGACGCGTAAAATCCTCTTAAACACATCAGAAGGAACATGTTCATATGTATGTTCCTGCCCCCCCCCACTGGGCCCCCCACCCCCCCCCTCCTGTGGCTCTGATTTAGAGGGTTACAGTCACTGGTGTAAATATACATCAGCTGTGTTCCGTTCACTTGGTTCTATTATATGTTCATGGTTAATGTAAACTGTGGATCTGGACTCAGTAGCGCAGCCGCTGCCGCCGCCGTTGCCGCCGCCGTTGCCACTGCCGTTGCCATCGCCGTTGCTGCTCCCAGGGACAGGGTTTCCGCCGTTTGATGGTCCAAATCCAGCATGTGCAGTGAAGCAGCAGCAGCTTTAAGGCACATTTATACTTGGGACGCTCTGAGCTGCACATACACAACCTGACAAAACACATTTACATCACAAACATCACAACCACCCACCTCCTGTCACCACGGCGACTGCGCAATCACACGCCACTAGGATGCACGAGGTTCAGATTAAAAAGACAAAACATTTGGAACGCGGTTTAACAAAGACACAAGATCCGACAAAGGAAACATCTGTCAGGATGACCCAGGGCTGTAGCTGTGGAACAGTGACCCCAACTGGACCACAGCGGAACTGAAAACAACGACGCTAACGACGATGCTAACTGAACCAAACTGAACTGAACTGAAACTAAATGAACCAAACCAAACTAAGCTGAAAACTGAACCGAACCAAGCCAAAATGAACCAAAACACAACAAAATGAACCAAACTAAACTAAACCAAACTGAAACTGAACCAAAATGACACTAACTGAACCAAACAAACTGAACCGAAAACTGAAACCGAAACGAACTGAACCAAAACAAAACAAAATGAACCAAACCGAACTGAACTGAGAACTGAACCAAACCGAGCCAATATGAACCAAACCAAATAGAGCCGAACTGAAGTGAACCGAACTGAACTCAACCAAACTAAGCTGGAATGAAACAAACTGAACTGAAAACTGAACCAAACTGAGCCAAAATGAACCAAAAAAATCCAAAACAAACAAACTAAGCTAGGCTGAACCAAACCGAACCAAACCAAGCCAAAATGAATCAAACCAAACTGAACGAACTAGTGTCATGTATTTAACCTTTACTTATTTCTTGGTATAATTGACTGTCTGTTAGTTGGAGTAGAATGTGTGTCTGTTCTCATGTTCTAGTCCATGTGAGGACAGAACCCCATGTGTACTGTTGTGGATGTTGTGTGTTTCCAAGTTGTGTAGTCGTTGTGTGTATATTGTATGTGTATATGTTGTGCATTTCTGGGTTGTGTAGTCATTGTGTGTATATGGTGTGTATATTGTGTATATGTTGTGTATATTGTGTAGTGGGACTACTTGAACCATCCATTGTGTAGTTGTTGTGTGTATATGTTGTGTATATTGTGCAGTTGGACTACTTGAACCCTGCGTCCGTCTCGTCATAACCCGACCATCTGTGGTTCAACTCCACTCTGATTCCGCCCACGTCAACTTCAGCGCCGAGGTGAAACTGACGCTGATGAAACCTGAGCCTTGCAGGGAATTGTGGGTGAAAACCCTCCTGTTATTGAAAATGTGTCCTGTTTGATCAAAGCCTGGAGTTTTCAGACACAATCTAGTCCTCATTAAGGGAAACAGAACGGAAGATCTGTCAGACCAAACCCTCACACCTTCACATTAATAAAGAAAGAAAAGAGCAAGCACCGATTAGTCGGCTTCATTAGCTCCGCCCTCTACATTTATCCTGGTTTTAGGACTAAAGCATCATCGTGTTCAGTCCTCAGTCACTGTAAATACAGTAAATACTGTATTCACTGTATTTACAGTATTTGCTGTATTTACTTATTTACAGTATTTGCTGAATTTATTTATTAACAGTAAATACAGTATTTACTGTATTTACTTAATTACAGTATTTACTGAATTTATTTATTGTATTTGCTGAAATTTACTGTATTTAATTTACAGTATTTACTGTATATCCAGTAAGTACTGTAAATACTATATTTACTGTAAATACAGTATTTACTTATTTACAGTATTTACTGAATTTATTTACAGTATTTACTTTACAGTATTTACTGTATTTATTTACTTACAGTATTTACTGTAAATACCCCCCCTCCCCCTATTGCCATGGACTTACTGCAGTCGTCGCTGTCGTCACTGTTCATCTCCACCGACGTGTCCACGCTGCTGGTCAACGACAATGATCCGGCTCCGCCCCCCCAACCCTGGCCCCGCCCCTGAGCCAACACTGGGGACAGCAGGTTGGCCCCGCCCATCCCAGGCGCCACAACGCCGGGGCTCAGCGACAGCGGTGAGGAGGCGGGGTTAGGGGACACGGGGGTGGGGGAAGTGGGAGAGAGGCGGGGGAAGTAGGCGGAGATCTGTTGGATCGGTCTGATTGGACCGGGGCAAACATCGATGGCCATGTGCTCCTGGATGGTGATGCTGAGCTTCTTACCCCTCCGCACCGTCATAGAGTCTGCAAAGACCACCAAGGACATTAGCGTTATCTTCAGAAGGCTGCGTTAGCTTAAAGAGGGTTTACATTAGCATTAGAGACTGGAAACACAGGTGGTTAACGTTAGCAAAGAGGGTTTAGGTTCGCATTAGAGACTGGAACAGAGGAGGTTAGCATTAGCTTAAAGAAGGTTATGTTAGCTTAAAGAGGGTTTATGTTAGCATTAGAGGCTGGAAACACAGGTGGTTAATGTTAGCTTAAAGAGGGTTATGTTTGCTTAAAGAGGGGTTACGTTAGCATTAGAGGCTGGAAACACAGGTGGTTAACCTTAGCTTAAAGAGGGTTTAGGTTAGCATTAGACACTGGAACAGAGGAGGTTAGCATTAGCTTAAAGAGGGTTATGTTAGCATTAGAGAATGAAAACAGAGGGGGTTAACGTTAGCTTAAAGAGGGTTTAGGTTAACATTAGAGAATGGAAACCCAGGAGGTAAGCATTAGGTTAAAGAGGGTTACGTCATCTTAACGAGGGTTTTGGTTAGCATTAGAGAATGGAAACAGGAAGTTAGCATTATCTTAAAGAGGGTTTAGGTTAGCATTAGAGAATGGAAACACAAGAGGTTAACATTAGCTTAAAGAGGGTTTACGTTAGCTTTAGTCTCAGAGTACAAACACAAGGTTAAGTCAGGCTTTATTTTAGTTTAGTGCAAAAGACAAACAAGTTCAGTTTCATTGTTTGAAAATACAGAGAAATGCAACATCCACTGAGTTTAGTTCATATGAAACTGAATTTAGCCTGTTTAGGATGGGTTTATTTTAGTCTGACATAAGGTTTAGCATGGGCTTATTTTAGTCTGACTTAAGGTTTAGGATGGGTTTTTGTTGGTCTGACTTAAGGTTTAGGATGGGTTTATTTTAGTCTGATTTAAGGTTTAGGATGGGCTTATTTTAGTCTGACTTTGTAACATTTCTCACCAACAGTTCAGGCTCTGCCTCCTCTCCACCAGCCAATGACGGAGGTGGAGCAGTGGTCAGTCATAAACTGAACGGACTGACGAGCACTGACTGTGAAAAAAACACCATCAAATTGGAATAAAACGATATTTTCTGATTGTTTTCACAGTGATATTGATCCAATTCGTTCACACTGTCTGACATCTGATTGGCTGAAGGTAAAAATTGACAGCCTGAAGGTCGACGCCCACAAACCCAATGCCATAGATTAGACTTGGTTGAGTTGAGTTACATTTTTGCTAGTTTACAGGTGGCTTTAGTTCCAGTTTTCAGCTTTAGTCGATTAGACTGTGCTCCGATTGGACGACACGGACACAAACACACTAATCCTGGTTTATTTGCGTCTGCTGCAGCTCTGACACTATTTGCCTGGCGGCGGCGGCGGCATTGGCAGTTCAGGTATCTGATCTGACAGCAGGAGTTTAATGAGGACGCTGTTTGTGTGACGATCTGACACATGGAAACATGAAAAGAAGGAAATGGAAGATGTGGTGGAGAGAGAAAACACAACGTGAATTTAAAAAAAAACCCAAAACAGTCCAACAGGAAATGAAACACCTGAAACAGTAGAGCTGAAACACACTGTTTAAACCAGGGATGAGATTAGATACGGGTTTACATTATGGACGTAAAAAAAAATACAGACGGTTTAAAAGACAGAAGACATAAAAATAATACAACTCAACAAATGAAGAATATACAAAAACACAAGACAAAAGTCATGTATGTGTGGAGATTTGTGTGTATTAGTGTTTGTTTGTTCATATTTGAATGTGTATTTGTGTGTAAATGTATGTATATTTCTGTGTATTAGTGTGTATTTGTGTAGAATTCCCTGTATATTTGTGTGTATTAGTGTATATTTATGTATATTTGTGTGTATTAGTGTATGTTTGTGTATATTTATGTATATTTGAGTGTATTAGTGTATATTTGTGTATATTTATGTATATTTTTGTGTATAAGTGTATATTTGTGTGTATTTGTGTATATTTGTTCCTATTTGAATGTGTATTTGTGTGTAAAGGTATGTATATTTCTGTGTATAAGTGTATATTTGTGTATTAGTGTATATATGTGTATAATAGTATATTTTTGTTTTTTATGTATATTTTTGTGTATGTTTCTTTGTGTGTATATATATATATATATATATATATACACACACACACACACACACACACATCCCTTTTGTCTTGTGTTTTTTTGTGTTTTTGGTTTGTTAAATTCTTTTTATTTTACAGTCGTATGTTTTGTGTCTTTTATCTTTTTCGTCTGTATTTTTTAATGTTACATCAGGACCAAAACCATGTGTGTCAGAGCTTTATCGTCTGTTTTACAATGCCATGCTACTATTAAAGCTGTTGTACAAGACAAAAGTAATGTAAAAAATCACAATAAGATGAAGAAAGAAAAGATGCAACAAACACAGAAGAAAAGAGACAAAATGATGGAAAAGACACAAGATGGAAATGACTGACGTCGCAAAAAAATGCAATAAAGATATGTTGCAATAAGATAAGAACATGGAAAAAATACTAGAGGAAAGTGACGTGAACATCGCAGCAAAATGAAAAAGACAATGATATAAATGACAAATAAAAAACAAATGAACATGAAATAAAATGACTTCAGAGTCACAAAAAGACAAAGACCAAAAAAAGTTGCAATAAGATGAAAGAAAAGACACAATAACATTAAAGTGACATAAAAGTTACGAAAACAAAAAAATGTTACGACAAAAAGACAAAATGAAAAAACATGTTAAACAAAAAAAAAAACAAATGACATAAGGTACAAGATGAAAACAACTTGAAAAACACAAACTGGCATCAGTGACAAAATGAAAAAGCAAAGATGACACAAAAGACAAGGTGAAAATGACATTGAAATCATACACTCTGGCTGTAACGGTGACTCATGTGGGAACGACGGAAAAAGAAAACGGATGTAAAACAGAACGTGATTAAAGGAAAACAGAGGATGTGGTTTGAGTGGATGACGCTGTGATTTCGTACATTTATGGGTCAGTGAACTCATCATCAGGCCCTATTGTGTTTATTTACTTCCTGGTTTCTAAAGGTGTCATATGCGGCGGGCGCTGAGTGTTTCCTCGTCTGTCACGGCGCCACAGTCATGTTTAATTCAGAGCGAAGCGGCGTTTATCAGCCTGAACATTCACCACATGAAAGTCGACCGCACAGTGGGATTATGGGAAAGCGCTAAGCCATCGCCAAGCACGCTCATCAGCACTCTGCTCTGTACAGGCGTATCTCACCTGCCACTCACTGTGAACCCCACCCCCACGCACACACACCCCACCCCAAAACCCCCATCAGCCCCGGAGGCCACGTCCATGTCAGTCTGGAACCCAGAGAGGACGGATGGATGGACGGACGGATGGACGGACGTACAGCTGAGACACAGACAGATGGACGGACAGATGGACTGACACACCAGTGATGAATAATAAAAGAAGTGGTTTAGATCCAGGTTCAGATGAATGTGAGCAGCAAACCTGAAGACCTGGTACTGAACTGGTACTAAACCTGAAGACATGGTAGTAAACTGGTACTAAACCCAAAGATATGGTACTAAACAGGTACTAAACCTGAAGACCTGGTACAAAATCTGGTACTAAACTCAAAGACCTGGTACTAAACTGGTAGTAAACCTGAAGACCTGGTACTAAACTGGTAGTAAACCTGAAGACATGGAACTAAACCTGGTACTAAACCTGAAGACCTGGTACTAAACCTGAAAACCTGGTACTAAACTGGTACTAAACCTAAAGACATGGTACTAAACCTGAAGACCTGGTACTAAACTGGTACTAAACCTGAATACCTGGTACTAAACCTGGTACTAAACCCAAAGACCTGGTACTAAACTGGTACTAAACCTGAAGACCTGGTACTAAATTGGTAGTAAACCTGAAGACATGGTACTAAACCTGGTACTAAACCTGAAGATCTGGTACTAAACCTGAAGACCTAGTACTAAACTGGTACTAAACCTGAAGACATGGTACTAAACCTGAGGACATGGTACTAAACTGGTACTAAACCTGGTACTAAACCCAAAGACCTGGTACTAAACTGGTACTAAACCTGAAGACCTGGTACTAAATTGGTAGTAAACCTGAAGACATGGTACTAAACCTGAAGACATGGTACTAAACTGGTACTAAACCTGGTACTAAATCTGTTACTAACCTGGTGCTAACCTGGTGCATGAAATAATAGCCTTCAGTGGAAACAGAACCATGCACCCGTTTATTCACGTACAGATTTTCTGCTTTTTTATGGAGTATTCTTTGCAGTGGAGGTGAACCTGAGGACAAAGACAGACACAGATCACCTGTGGACATGGACATGGACCCAGGTCCAAGGATGGACATGGACGAGACATGAACATGTGACATTGAACTGAATTATTATAATAGTTTATTTATCAAAGAAGGATCTGTAAGTAAAAGTAAAGAGTCTGAGTCATGAACATCATACATACAAGTAACTATCCACCCATCCATTTGTCCACCCATCCATCCATCCATCCATCCATCCATCCATCCATTCATAGTTCAGTTCTTGGTCTTTAATTCAACTCTCAAATTCTTTCAAACACATTTTCATTTTTCACTTTCATACATGTGTTTTTTATTCAGCTGTAGATCTGAAGTGTCAGACTCAGTTGATTTTTATTCAGTTTTCCTCTGTTAAATCTGTTCAGATTTTTCTTCTTCATTAACGCTGACCCTCAGATCCAAATACCTCAGAAAAGAAAATCACTCTGGATTCTGTTTACTGCACAAACAACACTGTGGAATTTAAAAATTTAGTCCATTTGGATGAATATACGTACAAACTGTGGGTTAATTTAAGCCTCAGTACACAGTGTTTACCTGTTCTGTAGTATTTTGTGTATATATATATGTATATATATATATATATATATATATATATATTATTATTATTATTATTATTATTATTATTTTTATTTTTTATTTTTTTTTCATTATTAACACTAATTAACACTAATCAGACTTTACTCACAGACTGGACTTATTCATGTGACTGTTTCACCTGGACTTTAACAGAACCAGGCAGGTGCAGAGCCATAGATAAACAGAGTTACCACACTTCCATAGACTCTTGTTATAAAAAATGGTGGACAAAATATGCACCTCCTTCTGGGTTGCGGAGGTGCGGCCAATAGTTCCAAACATTGAGTGTTACGCCATCTGAACAATATTCATTTGTATTTGTGCTGATCTATCAACTCCAACTCTAAGTTGATCAGATATGGTAATCTTTCCACTGATCCAGTGTATTTCCTGTATTAGTGACATTTCTGTTGTAAATTCTGTTTTCTTTGGTCTGTGTTAGCGTTTGGATTCATTTCTATCTGATCCAAGGGTTCTGTTGTATTTTCAGCTGTAGTCCTATAGTTCCATAGTTGGAATGGTCCAGCTGTTCACATGGAACCACTAGAACTACAATGATGGAGGTTCTAAGGGAAGGTGCTGTTAGTCCAAATGTGGTTCTGTGGGTTTGACTGGAGTTGTTCTGTTGAACCTGGTGGTGTTGATTTCAGTTTGTCAGCTGAGGTCATGTGATCATTAGGAGGACAGTTACTGTAGAGCTGAGCTCTGCTCAATAAAAGTTTATTAAAGTTATTATTCATGAGTTAAAGGAGGACAAACTTCTGTCACTGTGTTTGAAAGATCCAACTCATCCTAGAAGAATTCTGTTGAGTTTGAGTTTGATAATGTTGAGTTTTTACTGAGTGCCTTATTGTGTGTGTGCTAACGCTGACATGCTAAGTTAGCCTGTCTGCTATCCTGTGGTTAATACCTTATTGTGTGTGTGCTAACCCTAACATGCCAAGTTAGCCTGTCTGCTATCCTGTGGCTAATGCCTTATTGTGTGTGTGCAAACGCTAACATGCTAAGTTAGCCTGTATGCTACCCTGTGGTTAATGCCTTATTGTGTGTGTGCTAACACTAACATGCTAGGTTAGCCTGTCTGCTATCTTGTGGTTAATGCCTTACTGTGTTTGTGCTAACATTAACATGCTAAGTTAGCCTGTATGCTACCTTGTGGTTAATGCCTTATTGTGTGTGTGCTAACACTAACATGCTAGGTTAGCCTGTCTGCTATCCTGTGGATAATACCTTATTGTGTGTGTGCTAACACTAACATGCCAAGTTAGCCTGTCTGCTATCCTGTGGCTAATGCCTTATTGTGTGTGTGCAAACGCTAACATGCTAAGTTAGCCTGTCTGCTACCCTGTGGTTAATGCCTTATTGTGTGTGTGCTAACACTAACATGCTAGGTTAGCCTGTCTGCTATCCTGTGGTTAATGCCTTATTGTGTTTGTGCTAACATTAACATGCTAAGTTAGCCTGTATGCTACCTTGTGGTTAATGCCTTATTGTGTGTGTGCTAACACTAACATGCTAGGTTAGCCTGTCTGCTATCCTGTGGTTAATGCCTTATTGGGTTTGTACTAATGCTAACATGCTAAGTTAGCCTGTATGCTATCCTGTGGTTAATGCTTTATTGTGTGTTAACGCTAACATGCTAAGTTAGCCTGTATGCTATCCTGTCGTTAATGCCTTATTGTGTGTTATCAGAGCAGAGCTTGGCAGACACAGTGTTCACAGATAAACACTGTTTACTGATTGGACCACAGTCCTACAATAGGAAAACTCAAATGGTCCATTGTCTATCTCCGTACCAGTCCAGTCCAATTACAGAATGAATGAAATGGTAAAGTTAGCACCACTCATGGAAGTAGCCTATCCAAGCTAACACCAACCTTTAGCCCTAAATGTCTGTTTTCACAGTAAGAAAGTCAGTCCTTTCAGTGGTCGACCCCACTACTCAGAAGTAGAACACACACAACAGTACACACAGTAGGGACACAACGGGTGGGTGGGGCTTATTTTAGATTTACCGTCAGTAACACACCCACTGCTGTCTCTCCCACAGAAGAACATGACAGCGCTGAGTTTGTTTGGAACTATTCAGGCTTACATGAACCATGTGGTTACCAGAGCGGCCACATCAAAGTGTGTTGTAATGCTGTTTCTATGGCTCTGGTGTGGACATATGAGGAAACCCAATCATTTAAGAATTTAGCAGGAGATAGAGGTGGAACAAGCATTCTAGATTCAAAACAACACAGATTTATGTTCATGTTTATGGAATGACTTCTACTGACATCTACCAGAAGAAAGAAACTACTCAGCACATTTGGGATTGAATGGAAAAACCAACATTACACACTTCTGTTTTTACGATATTTTGTAAATATTGGTACAGTTTTGCGCAGATGTCTGATGGAAAAACCAACAGTACACACTTCTGTTTTTACAACATTTTGTAAATATTGGTACAGTTTTGCGCAGATGTCTGATGGAAAAACCGACATTACATACTTCTGTTTTTATGACATTTTGTAAATATCGGTACAGTTTTGCGCAGATGTCCAATGGAAAAACCGACATTACACACTTCTGTTTTTACGACATTTTGTAAGTATCGGTACAGTTTAGCTCAGATGGACAATGGAAAAGAGACTAATGACTTATTTCTTTGCTGTGAATGTGTTTATTTGAAACTTTGCGAGTCTGTTGGATGGAAGTGTTGAACCCTCTGGTGGATGTCAGAGGAACTGCAGCAGCGTTTCTCTGGTTTCTGTGTTTTACTGTAAATCTGATCCTCCTTTAATCTAAACCCCATGCGTCATCAGTCTTTGTCCTGTTTCTGCTGCTGCTGCGTCGTCCGTCTCTGAACACAAACCCAGTCCACATCCGTATTTCACATTTACATGCCTGTAAAAACCACCAGAGCCTGATTATTTCCATGTGTGACGCTGCCTTTTCCCCTGAATTCGCTGTGGGACTTAAATCCGCCTCTCACCAAAAACACCAAATTATAATTCAATCCGTCAAACAGCTGCATAGGAATCAGAAAAGTCTGAACGCAGACACACTCGACTTACACTCACACTCCTAAAAAAATAAACAGGCTTTTTTTCTGAAATAAGGAGGAAAACACAACTGTGAAATAAATCCAGGGTCTGAGTTGGATTTAAAACCAATAAAACACCTGAAAATGCAGACGACGCTCATTAAAGTTTAACACAAACCAGGGGAGGAGACACACACTAATCAAATGACTTTATTAATTATGCATTCATTAAAATTCACTCTATCAGTAGGATTCAAATGAATTAGTAACAGAGTATTTGTACTTTTACTGTCATGTGTACATGATCTATAGATGGTTCAGTACTAGAATAGTGCATCTGCAATGATTCTGTGACAAATGCATCTAAAATTCTGTTTAATATGAGTCAAATACTGCAGTGAAAGTGTCCAAATTTATAATATGTCAGACTGAAGGTACATTTAACAACAAGATGCTGAAAAATGAAGTGAAAACGGAAATGAATGAAGTTAAATAATATATGTAAATGTGCAGCATTTGAGAACATGTTCATGAAAATGCAGAAAAAAGCAGAAGACATGGTGTTTACGCTGGTATGATTCTGTTACAGGATTTATACATGATCTATTAATACTATGAGTGTGTTAAATAAAGTACAAATGCATTTAAAAATAGTGTTAAATAGGAGTCAAATACTGCAGTGAAAGTATGCATGTGTAGGACATGTGAGGAGCGCAGAGGGACAGAAGACCACGCAGATGTTCCAGATGAAGTGAAGCAGATGAATAAAAGTTGAATGGTCTGTAAATGTGTGTGCGAACATGCGGAGGATGACGGAGGGAACGGCGTCTGTTCTGCTCTTACCTGAGGTGTGAGTAAGTGGATTCCTGGACGAAGCGGTGGATGTGGATGCGCTGGTGTTTAACAGGTGGAGGATGGAGGGGGGGGCTGCCGACATCGGAGACCAGAGACAACTTTAACCCTTCGTCGTCCTCATCCTCAGATCCAATATCCTGTGGCTGAGCTCACATTCATCTGAGACGTCAACGCCGGTGAAGCTCCGTCTTTAATCACACTACACTTGGATTAGATTAACTCCCCCCCCTTCTCTGCCCCCCCCCCCCCTCCTCTTCCTCCTCCTCCTCTGTGGTTTTCCTTTTGCAGATTGCAGGTCTAGTCCAACTGGTGCCAGCAGCAGCATCTGCCTTTCCTTGTGTCTCTGTATAATTTGTGCTTAATGACGCCTAATGATACTGGTCACAGATCCAGATCCAGATCCATGCAGAGTTGCCGCTGATCCAACTCCCCCCCCCCAGGAAAAGGCTGGTGGCCGTCATCTGGCCTCCCTTCACCCTCTTATTTAACCAGCCTGCAGGGAGAGCAGAGCAACACTGCTTATTATTATTATTATTATTATTATTATTATTATTATTAGTCCCAATACTCACAACCAAAGTTATTATCATTAACAAACACTAACAAAATGAGGAAAACTAGAACTGAAAAAACATTTTCGTTAACTGAAATAAATAAAAACTATAATTAAAAGAAAAAATGATAACTAACTGAAACTGTATTGTGTGCTTACAAAACTAACTAAAATGGATAAAAATTTTGGATAAAATTCCCTTCATTTTCATCTTTGTCAACATCGGATACGAAAGTGATTTATTTCGCTCTAGCAATTTTAGCTAGCAGTACCATATGACAATGATCCGTCACTTCTCCTCACTTGTTGTTTACAGTCGTTTTCTCGTCCCCACTCTATCTGGAAACATGGAGACTAAAGTTGGGAGAAAGCAGCAAAATCCTGTCTGGAATTTATTTGAATACGACAGCGAAGAAGATAAAAGATACGACAAAACTTAAATTAATACTAAAACTAGCATTTAGAAAAAAATTAAAACTAATAAAAACTAGCAAACCTGCTCTAAAAACTAATTAAATCTAACTGAATTAGAGAGAAAAAAATCAAAACTAAATAAAACTAAACTAGAATGAAGAATCCAAAACTCTTATAACCTTGCTCGCAACTATTGTCAGAAGTAGGGGTGTAAGAAAATATCGGTTCTGCAATATATCGCAATATTTCATTTCACAATACTGTATCGATATCAAAAAGTACTGTATCGATATTTTTAGGTATTTATTCAAATGCAGATATAGTAGAGGTTCATTTTTGTTTTTTGTTATTCTTGTTTGTTTGTATTTTATTTATTATTATTTAACAGTGTTTTATTAAATGATGTTAGTTCGTTTGTTGGTATTGCACAAAAAAAAATGTTCTGATGTTGGTAGTGAACTAATAGAATATGAACATTTGAACTGGATCTTAAACTGTAATGTCTGTAAAACATCATTTCAATTTGAACATTGCAACATTTTGTGATGTAGCATTAGATCGTGTTCTGATCAAATAAAAATGTGTTTAGTATTTGTGCATATTTCTAGTGTAATTCAATCCTTCCAGGAAATAATCTTTTAAAATAGAAACAAAACCAATAAAAAAAATGCTTTTTTAACAGTATCATGCAGTGGCCCAGAGGTGCAACAGGCCAAAAAATTATCCACTAGACGAAAAAAATTATCTACTACAAGAAAAAAAAAAAAAGAGAACAGCCTAAAAAAATTATCCACTATAAGAAAAAAAAGAGAACAGCCTAAAAAAATTATCCACTTGATGAAAAAAATTATCTACTACAAGAAAAAAAGAGAACAGCCCAAAAAAATAATCCACTGTAAGAAAAAAAAGAGAACAGCCTAAAAAAAAAATAACCACTAGATGTAAAAAAAAAAAAAAAAAAAAAAAAAATCCCCTATAAGAAAAAAAAAGAGACCAGCCAAAAAAAATTATCCACTAAAAGAAAAAAAAAAGAGAACAGGCAAAAAAAAAAAAATTATCTACTAGCCCAAAAAATTATTCACTATAAGAAAAAAAAAAAAAAAAAGAACAGGTGAAAAAAATTATCTACTATGAGAAAAAAAAGAGAGCAGCCCAAAAAATATCCACTACAAGAAAAAAAAAACATCATCCACCTTTTCAATTATGGGGGTGCTGTTTTCCCGAAAGGTGTCTTGCTTTAAAATTAAGGCCACCACAAAAAATAAAAGGACAGGCTGAAAAATTTTAAGGCTTTCGGCTAATGTGGCTAATGCTAAGGAAGTACCCCACCAGAAGTGGAGGTCGTGCGCTAAAAAATAAAGTTATTTTAAAATATAGATATTTACATTAATATAGTTTGCAAAGCAGTTAAATGATTAAATACGGTTCCAGTGTCTGCTCAAGGGTAGGCATGGGCGTTAAATGGTTAAGGTTAGGGTTAGGGTATGGTTGGGGTTAGTTTTCAGTGGTAAATGGCCCTTGTGTGCACTGTGTGAAGGTTCGTTTCTAAGCTAATGCTAATGCGAAAAGTTGACGGCAACTTTGTGAACTACCAGTGCGAGTAAACAATTGTGTGATTACGGTGTTGAATTGTTCAACTGCCTGACATTCAATATCATTTTTGATGAATATTCGCTACAAGAAGTTCTAAAATTATTTTATTTTGAGAGGAGGAGAAGAGGAGCTTCCTGTGGAGCTCCACTATCATGGCATCGCCCATTTGTTTGCAGGTAGACCTCTTCTCCTCAGCTCAAACGAAGCTGACTGGCTGTGGTACCGCGGCACCTCGCGGCACCTCGCGGCCCCTCGCTGGGCCCCCAGCTGGTGCCGCGAGGTACCGCAGTACCATGGCTCGGGGCCAGGTGCCATGGCACCGCGGTGCCACGGCTCAGTGCCAACCACTTGCCGTGGCACCGTGGTGCCGCAGTTCAGTGCCACAGCTCAGTGCCAGGTACCCCAGCACGGCACCGCGTACCATGGCTGACATCTTTATCTCCACAAAATGTCCTTCTTGAGCTAGTGTTAGTGAAGACACTCCGTTTGAGCTGAGGAGAAGAGGTCTACCTGCAAACAAATGGGCGATGCCATGATAGTGGAGCTCCACAGGAAGCTCCTCTTCTCCTCCTCTCAAAATAAAATAATTTTAGAACTTCTTGTAGCGAATATTCATCAAAAATGATATTGAATGTCAGGCAGTTGAACAATTCAACACCGTAATCACACAATTGTTTACTCGCACTGGTAGTTCACAAAGTTGCCGTCAACTTTTTGCGTTAGCATTAGCTTAGCAACGAACCTTCACACAGTGCACACAAGGGCCATTTACCACTGAAAACTAACCCCAACCATACCCTAACCCTAACCTTAACTATTTAACGCCCATGCCTAACCTTGAGCAGACACTGGAACCGTATTTAATCATTTAACTGCTTTGCAAACTATATTAATGTAAATATCTATATTTTAAAATAACTTTATTTTTTAGCGCACGACCTCCACTTCCGGTGGGGCACTTCCTTAGCATTAGCCACATTAGCCGAAAGCCTTAAAATTTTTCAGCCTGTCCTTTTATTTTTTGTGGTGGCCTTAATTTTAAAGCAAGACACCTTTCAGGAAAACAGCGCCCCCGTAATTGAAAAGGTGGATGATGTTTTTTTTTTCTTGTAGTGGATATTTTTTTGGGCTGCTCTCTTTTTTTTTTCTCATAGTAGATAATTTTTTTCACCTGTTCTTTTTTTTTTCTTATGGTGAATCATTTTTTGGGCTAATAGATAATTTTTTTTTTGCCTGTTCTCTTTTTTTTCTTTTAGTGGATAATTTTTTTGGCTGGTCTCTTTTCTTTCTTATAGGGGATTTTTTTTTTTTTTTTTCATCTAGTGGATAATTTTTTTAGGCTGTTCTCTTTTTTTTTCTTAGAGTGGATAATTTTTTGGGGCTGTTCTCTTTTTATTCTTGCAGTAGATACTTTTTTTGTCTAGTGGATAATTTTTTTAGGCTGCTCTCTTTTTTTTCTTGTAGTAGATAATTTTTTTCATCTAGTGGATAATTTTTTTAGGCTGTTCTCTTTTTTTTCTTATAGTGGATAATTTTTTTAGGCTGTTCTCCTTTTTTTTTCTTGTAGTAGATAATTTTTTTCGTCTAGTGGATAATTTTTTGGCCTGTTGCACCTCTGGGCCACCGTAGTATCATGATATATCGTGATATATCTTATCGTGATCCTAGAATTGCGATTTATATTGTATCGCCAGATTCTTGCCAATACACAGTCCTATTCAGAAGAGGATTTAGGAAGTTCAAACGAGGGAATTATCGCAACAACTGAATGCAAAACAGCCGCTGAACCGTACAGTCTCAGTTAAAGAAAAGAAGAAACAGGAAAAGAGTGAGTGAAGTCAACACTGACGAAGAAAAACCAGGTAAAATTATGTATCTGTGAGATGGTATCCATGGCACCGACAGGACAGGAAACACTGATCTGCATTAACTCTGACACTATGAACAAACCGAATATGAAGTCACACAAAAAAACATCTAATCCTAGTAGAAAAAAAAAAAAAGATTTTTGCTGTTTTCACCAAAAACATGTTGAACAAACCATTTTTATAACTTACAATAAACATATAGAGAGAAAAACTTCAAAACAATAAGTACAAATTTAGCAAAAAAACACACAGTTATATATTAATATTTAAAGCTGAAAAGGTTGAAGAAAAGAAGTAACAGAAATAATGAGTGAAGTCATTTGTTTTGTCAGCGCTGATGAAGTAAAACCAGGACACTGGTGGATGACTGTGGAATGGACGGAACCACCTGAGGAAGAATGTCCACAAGACCATGGAGATGGTGGTGGACTTCAGGAGGAAGAGGATGCCTTCACAGCCACTGAAGATCAGAGGAGGTGGAGGAGGAGGAGGACAAACCCCTGGGGTAGTGGTCATCAACAGACTGGAGTGGAGATCCAACACTAAGGCTGAGAACAAGAAGGATGAGCAGAACTGACTGTCTGAGGAACATCAGATCCTTCAACATATGCACCAAGATGTTGGAGATGTTCTACCAGTCTGTTGCGGACAGATGTTGTAGATCTTCTACCCGTCTGTTACGGACAGATGTTGTAGATCTTCTACCAGTCTGTTTGTTGGATCTGCATCAGAGTCAGTGGCATCATCAGACCTGATAGAACCATCCTGAAGGCTGAATCTGTAATCGGTCTGAGGATGGACCATTCTGAGACCGTGGTGCAGAAGAGGACTCTTAAAGAACTGATGTCCATCCTGGACAGTGATGAGCACCATGTGTCTCCACCACCCAGTGGACAGACAGAGGACCACCTCCAGACTATTACAGGTCCATAGTCCTACAGACACATACAAGACGTCCTTCCTGTCCGTTCCATCGGACTCTAATAACTCTGTCTGAGGTTCTGCTCATAAACCCAATTACACTTTCATGTCTTTTTGCTCCTTCTCATTTGGAAGATTTCGCCTGTTTTACACCACCGGTTTTATTTCAGCACATTTAAAGTTAGGATCCAGATTCTACCCACATGTTTTATTCTAATGTATTATGTTCAGTGTTTGTTCTTGTGTTTTATTTAAGTTTTACTCAGGTTTGCTTTGGTATTTTATATATATATATATATATATATATATATATATATATATATATATATATATATATTTTTTTTTTTTTTTTTTTTTTTTTTTGTATAATGTATGTGTGTGTGTATGTGTATGTGTCATGATAAATACAGTCCATCTAACCCTTCCTACCTAAACACTGTATGAACAAACTGAACCTAAAAGGATGATTTTACAGATTAAAACTCATAACACTGATGTCGCCTTAAATCTCACCATACATTGATTTTCACATTTGTTTATTGTTTCTATGAATCAAACCAAGGTTAAATGTGAAGGAAGACGTTCACTAAACTAAAGCCCCATTACCATGGCAACAGTTTAGCATAAAACATGAAGGTTTTTGTTGGGTTTTGGCCTTGTTGTAGACGACATAGACAGAAAAAAGTACGGAACACAAATGTTTTATTCTGTCTTCTTATATTTGATCATGCTTTTAGCCTCAGCGTAATTAACCTAAGTTATAACCAAAGATGCATCATGAAGCAGCAGTTCATGTGTTTCATTTCATGTGATTCATGTGTTTGAATGTGTTCATGTCAGTGTAATTCACTGTTTGACAATAGTCAGTTTAATATCACAGTTTATTATAAAACATCAAAGGTAAAGTTCACACTGTCACATATGTGTTGTTTTCACATCTGTTTACATGATCAATAATAATCGGATAACTCCACAAATCAGAGTATTGGGACAAAGACAGGCTCAGTGTCATCAGGGTCAGACTGTAGACCTACATCTGAAAATACAGTACATGAGGGGGTCTGAGACAGTGCCCTGAGGGACCCCATTCTCTGTTTAATGAAACACAGTTGATATGAACAGTAAGAGTCAGATAACTCCACAAATCTGAAGCTGATCAGAGTGTCAGTGTGGATGGAAACAGACTCATTGTTGCCATGACGACAGGTAAACCACTATATTACCCAGGAAAAAAGATCAAATTGAGATTAAGAAGCTCTTTTTTTTTATGGGAGTTCAGTCCAAGAGGTAGCGTGAAATAAAACAAATAAGAAAGTACCAGACAAGTCAAACTGTGAAAAACAAGTGATGGTTATAGAGTTAGAGTCGAACACTGAGTTTGGATTTAAAAGCATTTAAGGAGATCAATTCAGTCAAACTATAAACTATTATCATGTCATATTATTCCATCACTGTCTGACACAAACACTGTTATTGTTCAAAGGTTATATTTATTTTTATAGCCTTTATTTTCTCTTACTGTTTATTCATTCTTATTCTGTTTCTTCTGTTGTTTTAATTGCGTGTCCTGTGCATTAAAGTGGACCAGCTGTGGAGGGACATGTCCATGGTGTGTCTCCCACTAGTGTCCTGGTGTGAGTACTGCAGTTATCTGCTCCAGTGTGGACGGGGCCACATGTGACCTCTGACCCTAGGATGTGACCTCTGACCCCAGGAGGCCGTTTCCTGGTTTAATTATGCAGATTAAAGTATGGAGTGATGGAGTGGACGAGTGTGGAAGGCAGATGGAAGCAGACATGATGGTTCTTGTGTTGGTTCTAAAGAGTGGAGGTTCTTAAGGCCTGTGTTGGTTCTAAAGGCCTGTGGTGGTTCTAAAGACCTGTGTTGGTTCTAAAGGCCTGTGGAGGTTCTAAAGGCCTGTGTTGGTTCTAAAGGACTGTGGGGGTTCTAAAGGCCTGTGGAGGTTCTGAAGGCTTGTGTCAGTTCTAAAGGCCTGTGGAGGTTCTAATGGCCTGTGTTGGTTCTAAAGGTTTGTGTTATCAGTGTTCATGAACAGGACAGAGACGTGAATGAGATCTAATTGGACTTCAGTCAACAGACGTAAAAAGTCCAGTGTTTGTCCTGGAATCACCATCATTATCATCCTCATCCTCACCTTCATCCTCATCTTCACCTTCATCTTCACCCTCATCCTGATCTTCACCCTCATCCTCATCTTCACCTTCAACCTCATCCTTATCCTCATCCTCATCTTCACCTTCATCTTCACCCTCATCTTCATCTTCATCTTCAATCTCATCTTCATCCTCATCTTCATCCTTGTCTTCATCCTCTTCTTCACCCTCATCCTAATCTTCACCCTCATCTTCATCCTCATCTTCATCTGCATCCTCATCTTCACCCTCATCTTCATCCTCATCTTCATCCTCGTCCTCATCCTCATCTTCATCCTCTTCTTCATCCTTGTCTTCATCCTCATCTACACCCTCATCCTCATGTTCATCTTCATCCTCACCTTCATCTTCATCCTCATCTTCATCCTAATCTTCACCCTCATCTTCATCATCATCTTAATCCTCATCCTCTTCTTCATCTTCATCCTCGTCTTCATCCTCATCTACACCCTCATCCTCATGTTCATCTTCATCCTCACCTTCATCTTCATCCTCATCTTCATCTTCATCCTAATCTTCACCCTCATCTTCATCCTCATCTTAATCCTCATCCTCATCTTCATCCTCCTCCTCTTCATCCTCCTCCTCCTCTTCACCCTCCCCTTCATTCTCCTCCTCATCCTCCTCTTCATCCTCCTCCTCACCCTCCTCTTCATCCTCCTCTTCATCCTCAGACTCTCTGGGGTTCGGTTGTGTTTTGGGTTTCTGCTGTGGAGGCGTTTTTTTTTTTTTTTTTGAACAGCCCTCAGGGCTTCAGATCATTTTACAGCAGAAATGGAGATGGATGGAAAAAAGAGAAGAAGAAGAAGAAGGATTCAGATGGGAGGGTTCAGGACCCACGACAGAGTGGGTGGAGGAAGAGGAGGAGGAGGATGAAGAAGATGAAGAGGTGGAATATGAAGAGGAGGAGGAGGAAGAGGAGGATGAAGAGGAGGAGGAAGAGGAGGAGGAAGAGGAGTTTTTACTGTTCTTCCTTTTTCTGGTTGAAAATATTAAAAAGTGCCGCCAATCACATTCACCTCTGACAGTTTCTGCCCAGCAACACATGGTTGCTATGGTGACTGCAGCCCCCGGTGACAGGGGGCGCCAGCGAGGGCTTGGATGCTTTTGGTTTAACCCTTTATGACCCATAGAACCATCATGTTTAATTCAACACATAAACACAACTGTTAACGTCCCAAATATAATTAATATTTATGTCATTAGTCCAAAATAAAGAATAAAAGTCTAATTAAACACATGTTTTTATTAAAATGTAAATGTTACAGATCAGTGTTTGTCAACCTTTAAACAAATGTCCCTTTTCATCATCATGAGCCTCCTGCCCCCCCAACCCCGAAAAACATTTTGGGAATGGGGGGTATAGCGCTCCGCAACAAGTTGTCAAGTGTGTGTGTGTGTGTGTGGGGTGTCATATATATATATATATATATATATATATATATATATATATATATATATATATATATATATATATATATATACACACACACACACACATATATACAGGTAGATAGATAGATAGATAGATAGATAGATAGATAGATAGATAGATAGATAGATAGATAGATAGATAGATAGATAGATAGATAGATAGATAGATAGATAGATAGATAGATAGATAGATGTTCAGTACCAGAGGAATGTGACAGACGTTACCGCTGGGGGGGGGGTCTATGACATACCTAATTACTGCTTAATATTGATATTCATATAGACTAATGCCACCCATTTCTCAGTGCCCCCCCCCCCCCCCCGCTTCCTTCTTCCAAACACTGTCACAGACAAAACCCTCAAAATTGTAAATGTTTAAAAAATGCACAAAACCCAATTAAACGACATAAGTTAATGTTTGAAATAAACTCATTTATTTAAACTAATGAAACGTCCATTTTTCTTTTTCATTAATATTTAATATTTACGTCATTAAATCTGTAATAGACCCTCAAATAATGTGAATATTACTAGAATTTGTCTAATGGAAAAACGACAATTTCACCAAACTGAATCGCTGAATAGTTTTTGTTGTCGTTAGAGGGTTTTTTTTTTGTAGTTAAATTGGTATATGACACAAAACTGCCCATGTGATTTCATTAACTGTGTACAGATAACACGCCACTTTTAATTGGTGTGTTATCTGTACACATTGTAAGCTTTCAGCGTGTATGTTTACGCCATATAAAATAGCATGCCATTAGCACGATTAGCGGCTAGCATGATTAGTGGTTAGGGTTAGCAATTAGTGTGATTAGCAGCTAGCATGATTAGGGGTTATGTTTAGGGTTAGCGATTAGCGTGGTTAGCAGCTAGTGTGATTAGTGGTTACGGTTAGGGTTAGCAATTAGCGTGATTAGCGGCTTGCGTGATTAGTGGTTAGGGTTAGCGATTAATGTGATTAGCAGCTAGCATTAGCGGTTAGGGTTAGGTTTAGGGTTAGTGATTAGCATAATTAGCAGCTAGCGCATTGACATGCCATCAAATGGCATTAAATAACATGCGAAAGGATGAAAATGCGTACATATAACTCGATAAATGCAATAAATTGGCATCACATCCAACGGTATTTGATGACCTCAGTCTGAAACTGTAATGGAAAGAACTTTGAGTCCAGCTAGAGTCACATGACCAAAACGAACAGATGTTGATGGATGTTAGAACAAGAGAAGAAGAGTTGAACCCAAACGTGTGTGTATGTGTGGACACACCAGGAAACCACATCAGTTTAGAATTTAGTAGGAGATAGAGGGGGAACCAGCATTCTAGATTCAAAACAACACAGATTTCTGTTCATGTTTATGGAAGGACTGACACTGACATCTACCAGAAGAAAGAAACTAATCAGCACATTTGGGATTGAATGGACAAACCAACATGACACACTTCTGTTTGGAACATATTTATATAAATATGGGGACAGTTTAGGGACCATGGACCAAAGGGACTAGTGATGTTAAAGTCCTGTTAGTTCAGGTTCCACATTTAGACCCAAATGATTTAAAGTGGATCAGAACCAGGAAAATAAGAACAGAATAAACTATAAAAAATGACAACTACACATTTAAGTCTTTGTTTTATTGTAAGAAAAGTAGAATTACATGAACATTTATGAACTATTCTTGTCAACTTTAAGGTTTTCTTTTTGTTTAGTGACAAAAAAGTTAAATTACTAAAGATCCTTTTACAAAAAATGTGAATAATCTGAACAAATATGAACGACATGAAATGTTTTATGATAAATCAATGTAATTTTAATGTAATTTTGTCTAAGTTTTTGTTCATTTTTGTGCATGTTTTGTTCTTGTTTATTTTGTTCATGTTTGTAATTTTTTTTGTAGTTTTTGTTTATTTCTGTTCATCTTGTTCATGTTTCTTCAATTTTATTCCATTTTTGACATTATTTCTAAGTTATTTTAAGGTGTAATGACTTTTACTGACATCTACCAGAAGAAAGAAACTAATCAGTACATTCGGGATTGAATGGAAAAACCAACATAACACACCTCTGTTTTTATGACATTTAATAAATATTGGTACAGTTTTGTGCAGACGTCCGATAGAAAAACCGACATTACTGTACATACTTCTGTTTGGAACACATTTATATAAATATTGGTACAGTTTTACATCTGCCGTTTGTTTTGTGTTTTCATGTGCGTCTGTTTTAAGGTTAAACTGTCTTCGTCCAGGTCGGTCTGAGCTTCATCAGCGTGGTCAAAGTGAAGTGGCGTTTGGACGTTTCAGCCTCCGTTTCATTTACGAGGTGTTTAATGTCGACTCAATATGGTGATGAAACACAACCGCCGTCTGTCACCGTGACGACGGGGTGTATTTACACGGCCATCGAATCCATCTGATTCCAGATGCAGATTTATGGTTTTAATTGTCAGCCCTTGAACACCAGCCACATGGCCTCCGTGATACGTTCAGGGACAGATTTATGCCGTTCTATCTCCATATGTAAATGAGACCAGCGGGACGTTTGTGGTCTTAATATGTACATGTTTTCACAGCTTCATAAACATGTGTTTGAAGTTGAAACATGTTAAATAAGCTGTTTGTGGTATTTTTTTTTTTTTTATTTGCTCCTTTGCTTCTGTTTTCTCCTGTTTTGTTCATTTGTGAAATTATTCAACTTTAATAAAGAAAACAGCACAAAAATAAAAACACAATCAGAAACATGAGTAACAACAAAAAGTGAAATGAAGTAGAGGGAGGGGCTTATATACACAGGTGGGAGGGGCTAATGAGAGACAGGTGGGACACACCAGGACGGGGCCAGATAGTCAGGGAACGTCACCATGAACTGTATGAAACAACAGAACAAAAACTTTTATTTTAAAATGACGAGACTGTAGATGCATTTAACTGTTGGTGATTATTATGGTTTGGAATGTATTATTAGTAGTAGTAGTAGTATTATTATTATTATTATTATTATTATTATTAGTATTAGTATTATTATTATTACAAATACATACAAATACATACAAATAATACATAAATACATACAAATACATACATACATAAATAAATGCAGTTAAATGGATATTTCTGTTACTGCAGAGGGCTGTTTTTTTTTTTTTAATTTTGTTATTTTTTATTATTATTGTTACTTTATTTGTTATTTAATTTTATTTATTGTTATTGTTATTTAATTTATTGTTATTGCATTTATTGTTATTGTATTTTATTTATTATTGTATTTTATTTATTGTTATTTTATTTCATTTATTGTTACTTTTATTTTGTTTAGTGTTGTTATTTTATTTATTGCCATTTAATTTTATTTATTGTTATTGTTACCTCTGCCAGGAGGTATTGTGATCACTTTGCTTTGTGTGTTTGTGTGTGTGTTTGTTTGTGTGCGTGTTTGTTTGTTTGTTAGCAAGATAACTCAAAAAGGTATGGATGGATTTTCTCGAAATTTTCAGGAAATGTTGATACTGGCACAAGGAAGAAATGATTAAATTTTGGTGGTGATGGGGATGGGGGGTAGATCTGTCTTGGCTGAGGCCTGCGCTCTCCGAGTGCTTTTCTTGTTTGTTGTTTGTGTTTGTTTAAATGCCATAAATGAACCCAGTCTGTTCCTGTACCTGCCCATGTTTCCATTAAAGCTGCAGCTCTGGGTCACATGACCATCAGATGGACGTGGTTTCTGCCCCTGGGGGCTATGGGGGTGGATATGAGGCAGTGGGGGGGTAGGGGTCAAAGGTCGTAGTCTTACAGGTCACTTTAATAACAGACCTGTGTCAGATTCATCCCAGGTTTAATTCTGTTCAGTTGCAGCTCATGTTTCACAGATGACACAGAAAAGAATGAGCCTGAAGTGACATTTACACACTTTCACTGCAACAGGAAACAGAACATTTACATTCACGAAGACTGAAATGGAAGAAAAGAAAAAGAAACACCAGAGTTCAGCTCAGATGAACATATGTTTGCAGGATGACGAATGGAACCAAAGAAGAAGAAGATTAGTCTGATTTTTACTGTCGGCCTCAGGGTGATGTCATCAGTTGGTCGTCTGTCTGTCCAAAAACTTTTTGTCTGTTTTTCGTCTCTTTTTTGTCTTTTTTTTTGTCTGTTTCTCATCCGTTTTTCTTGCTTTTCGTGTCTGTTTTTTGTCTGTTATTCATCAGTTTTTTGTCCATTTCTCATCTGTTTCTCGTCCATTTTTCTTGCTTTTCATGTCTGTTTTTCAGTTGTTTTTTATCAGTTTTTTGTCTGTTTCTCATCTGTTTTTCATCCGTTTTTCATTCATTTTTTGTTCATTTCATCCATTTTCTGTCCGTTTTTCGTCTGTTTGTTTTTCATCTCTTTCTTGTCTGTTTTCTCATCTTTTTCTCATCTGTTTTTCATCTGTTTTTTCATCTGTTACTCATCCATTTGCCCTCCATTTTTTGTCTGTTTTTCGTCTGTTTTTCTTCCGTTTTCGTCTGTTACTCATCCGTTTCTCCTCCCTTTTTTGTCTGTTTTCTGTCTGTTTTTCGTCTGTTTCTCATGCGTCCTCGTTTCCATGGCATTGGGTTGAAGTGTGTCCTCTGTGAGACACCGTACCAGATCAGATCAGATGTTGGTGGTCTCTCTAGACCATCCTCAGGACCAGTTGCTAGGCAACCAGGGGGAGTTTCTGAAATGCCTGGTATCTCCTCTGCAGTGGTGGTGGGTGTGTGTGCGTGCGTGTGTGTGTGTGTGTGTGGGGGGGGGGGGGGCTGATCCGGACCTGATTATGTAACCCAGACCTGGATGTGGACCAGAACAGCCACCACCTGTGGTCCTCCAGGGTCAAAGGTCATCCTCACCTTCCTCTGGTTCTAAATGGAGTTGATGTTGATGAAATATTATAAAATAAATATGAAATAAATATTAAACAAATATTAAATCTGTCCAATAAAAATAAACCCCACACAGTTGAAGTTTATTAAACAGACCAGGACTGATTAGTTTTATAGTTTGTATTTTTTATATTTAAATATTTATATTTACTGTGTTTGTTTTTTATTTGTTTTTAAATCCTACGTTTTTATTTGTGTACGTTTTTCTATATTTGAACTGTTCCAATTTATTTATTCTATTACGTATTTATGTTATTGTTTATTTATGGATGTGGACCAGTGTGTTCCTTCCACTGTTGCCTCATTGACGACAAATAAAGGGATTGATTGATTGACTGACTGACTAATTGATTGATTGACTGATTGATTGATTGATTGATTTTTAGGTTATAATCAGCCAATGATGTCAAATAAAACTCTAGGATAACTGACCTCAGATGTTTTAAACTAAAGTCTGTTGAGTAGATTTGAATAGATTTAAAGTCCATGAATGAAACCTGTTTCTGTCTGTGATCTGTGTTTTTTTCTGATTCTTTTTCTTCTTTTCTTTTTATGTTGTCTTATGTAACTCCATCCTGTTGCATAACGTGGTTTGTAAAACTTAAGTTCTGATTCAGCACATTTTGGACTCAAATAAAAGATCAGTTCAACACTTTCACATTCATCATGCTCTACTTCCACCTGCTGGACACTGGACACATTACAACACATCAGGAAACACAAATACCGCCACAGAAGAAGAGTTGAAACAGTCTGGAAACTAGAACAAGCAATAAAACACAAATCAATTAATGGAGAAATGAAAAGAACGAACAAAATTTTAAAAAATGAATAAAATAACCAATAAAATGAAAAGAAATGAATGAAATAATAAAATGAACAGATATTAACAAAATAATCAATAAATTGAACAGATATGAACAAAATAATAAAATGATCCGAAAATTACAAAATAATCAATGAATTGAATCAAAATTAGCAAAATAACTAATAAAACAAACAGAAATGAACAAAATAACGAACAATATGAAAAGAAATGAACAAAATAATCTCTAAAATGAACAGAAATGAACACAATGAAAAGAAATGAACAAAATAAGCAATAAAATGAACTGAAAATTACAAAAAAAATCAATAAAATGAACCAAAATTAGCAAAATAATGAATAAAACAGACAGAAATTAACAAAATAATCAACAAAATGAAAGGAAATTAACAAAATAATGAATAAAATGAACCGAGAATTACAAAATAATCATTAAAAAGAATGGAAAATTACTAAATATTTAATAAAATAATCAAAAATAACTAAATAACCATTAAAATTAACTGAAAATTACAAAATAGTCAATAAAATGAACCAAAACTAGCCAAATAATTAATAAAATGAACAGAAATTAACAAAAAAAAAATATCAGCAGAATAAACGGAAAAGAAAAAATTATCAATAAACTAGAAAAATGTACATAATTATCAATAGATTACACGAAATAATGAATAAGAAAAACCATCCAAATTCAATGAAATAACAGATGAATTGAATCAAAGTGAAGGTGTAATGTTCAGTTTCAGCTCACATTGAAAATTTCTATTGACTGGACTGAACGATGGTGTCCATAAGTACGTGGACGCTGAACCCACTGGGTCCGAAATCATCCTGTTCCTGCTTTTATCATGTGTTCTTATTTCATGTCCTTGTTTTTCATCTTTAATTCCTTTCATTTTCCGGTTTATTTTCATTTTCATCACCTTCGACTTTAACCATTACAAACTTTAGAACGTTTTTCGGTTTTACATCTGGAGTTTGTGTTCAGTTACTGATAAAAACCTGATGATCAGACGGAATATTCAGCCTCAAAACTCAGAATATAATAATAAAAAATAACAATAATATAATTATTATTAATAATAAATTATAATAATAATCACATTATTTCAATCGTGTCTTTTGTTAAGATGTCAAAACATTGAAGATGCTATAAGCTAAGCTAACATTAGCAGGCTAATGTTTACAATGACAGTGCAAACATGTGAGTACTTTTAAATGTCACGTATTTGGTTTTACAAACTAAATTAAATATTCAGTTCAATATTAAACTTTATTCTGTTTCCTGTTTGGTTTTTTTGACCAAACTGAGGCTATGATGTCATCAACTATAAGCTAACGTTAGCGGCTAACCCTCACATTTCCAACCCTAACATGGTTTGTTTGTTTTTTAACACAGGTTTTATTTGCGATAAACTGATCATGCGACATAGACATTCATCTGTTTGGTTTTTGTGTTTAATGGAACACAAACATTCTCCTCCTTCATCCATTTAAATTCAAACACTCACATGGTTCAAAACCTTTTAATGTACAAACATTTAGAAACACTTTCATTCATCACCAGCCAGGCGTCGCCAGGTCAAACCGGCTCGGTCCAACCCGGGCCCAGGTGAAGGGGCATGGCCCAGGTGAACCCCGCCCCCCCACAGAGGGCGGGGGCGGCAGCCTGCAGATCCCTGGATCCGTGGTCCAGGTTCAGCGTTGCCGTTGGAGCTCGGCTCCTGAAGTCTGGATCAGTTGGCAACGAAGCCAAAGTCGGTGTCGGGATGAGCCGTCCGGGTCGTCCTGGGGTGGAGATAGCAGACCATTAGAACCATTAGAACCTTTAGAACTGCAACAGTAGACCGTTAGAACCAGAACAACAGACTGTTAGAACGGTTACAACTGGAACAATGGACCGTTACAACCATTAGAACTGGAACAGCAGACCGTTAGAGCCGTTAGAACTGGAACAACGGACCGTTAGAACCGTTAGAACTGGAACAGCGGACCGTTAGAACCGGAACAGTCAACCGTTAGAACCGGAACAGTCGACCGTTAGAGTCAGAACAGCGGACCATTAGAACTGTTACAACCAGAACAGTGGACCGTTGGAACCGTTAGAACCAGAACAGCGGACCGTTAGAAGCATTAGAACCTTTAGAACCAGAACAACAGACTGTTAGAACCATTAGAACCAGAACAACAGACTGTTAGAACAGTTAGAACCGGAACAGTGGTCAGTCAGAACCGGAACTGGACTGTTAGAACAGGAACATTGTTACAGTCAGTAACAGAACCACAGTGAGTTTCTGTTAAAATCCTTTCTTTGTTTTTCTTCCGTAAAACTAAACTTTCAGAATTAGAATCTGATTCAGATTGAGTTCAGTTTATTCCAAACTCTGCCTCTGAGCCGCCCTGAAGCTAATGTTAGCAGGTTATAACGCTAAAATGATAAAGTATACACTAGGTACTTTTAGATCCACATGTAAAACCTTCAACTTATATATTAACACAGAGAAGAAAGTAAAAGATTCAACGTATGTCAGATTTAAATGTATATGTTTTCATGCTAATAGCTTTGTGAAGCTACTAGCATGGTGGTACAGTCTGCTAAAGGCTAACCCCAGCTAAAGTCAGCTAAAATACAAATAAATTCAGTTTTTATCAGCATCAGTTAACGACAACTAGTTTATTATTATTATTATTATCATTATTATTATTATTATTATTATCATCACTATTATTATTATTATTAATAATAATAATAATAATCACATTATTTCAAACTCGTCTTTTGTTTAGATGTCAAAACATTGAAGATGCTATAAGCTAAGCTAACAATAGCAGGCTAATGTTTACAACGACAGCGCTAACATGTGAGTACTTTTAAAAGTCACGTATTTGGTTTTACAAACTAAATTAAATATTCAGTTCAATATTAAACTTGATTCTGTTTCCTGTTTCTTTTTTTGACCAAACTGAGGCTATGATGTCATCAACGCTAACGTTAGCAGCTAACCCTCACATTTTCAACACTAACATGGTTCATTTGTTTTTTCCACAGGTTTTATTTCTGTTTGGTTGTTTTTGTGTCTAATGGAAAATAAAACCATCAGGGTTCTAACGGGTCGGATCCACAGGTTTCAGAAACAGATGTATCTGAAGGTAAACGAAGGGTTAATGAGTCTGAGGACAAGCAGAACCATGATCCACTAAAACCACTAAAATAAAACCCCAAACACACCGACCCAGTCGTCATGGTTACAGCTGATACAGGGTGAAGGTTCAGTACCAAACAGACAGAACCTGAGTCTGGGTTCAGCTTAAGCAGTCAGAGGTTCTGGAGTCATTAAAGTTCCACAGACCGGGTCCAGGTCTAGGATTAAACCCAGATAACAGAATAAAGGATTTCACCCTGGGTCCAGTTCAACCCTCTGGTTCTGGTTCTGACTCACCTCAGTGTTTTCACTCCTGGTCCTGCTTCTGGTCCTGCTTCCGGTTCTTCTCGCTGTTCTGCAGTTTTTCCACTATCTTCCGTTCATGTCCTCCAGGGTTTGGTCGGTTTGTGTTTTCACTGGACTCCTTCTTCGTCCTGCCCTTCCTGGACGAGCCCTCTGCGCACACACACACACACACACACACACACACACACACACACACACACACACACAGTTACCATGGGTGCTGTCAGTACCAGATCAGTACCAGGTCAGTTGGTCCCGGTCTGTCCCAGACCCACCTGTGTACTTGTCGGTCAGGTTGTAGTACTCATATTGGTCATAGTACTCCTCCTCAAAGCTGGTGGGCTTCAGGTTCTTCACGTCTACATGACTCATGGTGGTTCCACAGAAAGGTCTGGATCAGGTCTGCTCTGGGTTCTGGTCTTGCTGTGCGTGTCCTGTGGGTCTGGATCAGGTCTGCTCTGGGTTCGGGTCTTGCTGTGCGTGTCCTGTGGTTCAGAAAAACACTCTGTGTTGTTTTTCCAGATGAGGAGGGTTTATAAGAGCAGCTCCTCCCCCTCCTCCTCTGACTCCTCCCCCTGCTCCTCCTCTGATTCCTTTCTCTAAAACTTTCCAACCACTGATTCACATGTTGCATCATTTCAGCAAAACAAAACATGAACAGAAAAACCCTGAACCATGTGTTTATTATTGATCAGCTGTTTTAACGCTCAGGTGTCCAGGTGAACATATTAAACACACTTTAACCCTCTGGTGTCCAGGTGAGTATATTAAACAAACTCAGGGACACTGAAGGGTTAATGTTGGGAGTTTTGATAATTTTGTCCATTTTTAAAAAATGGTTATTATTAAATTGTTAAAGTCATTTTGTTTCTTTTGTTTCTTTTGATGATTTAATGGGTCCTTGTGTCCTGGTCTGGATGGGATCTGGTTTCAGAGATTTTGGGGGTCTGATGTGGACTCTGGGGGTCTAATGTGGACTCTGAGGGTTTAGTGTGGATTCTGCTGGTCTATTGTGGTCTCTAGTCTAATGTGCTGGTCTGGTTCTCTTGGTCCTGGTCCTGGTCCTGGTCCTGGTCCTGGTCTTGGTCCTGGTCCTGGTCCAGGTCCTGACCCTTAGTCCAGACCTGGTTTTCTTATCAGCGTCTGTCGCTGTCTCACAGCCTTGACCTGATTCCAGTCGACCAATCACAGCGCTCGGCCCAGTTTCCGTCTGGTTCAGGCTGTTGTTGTTTTATCTGTGGTTCAGAGTCAACGTCGTCCACATGATGAAGAACACCAATAATCATTAATCAAATCTCATAAAAACATGATCAAACTCATTGATCACAACAGTGTTACCTACAACACACTTTTATGCTAATCTTATGTTCACAGGCTAACATGTTAGCCTGTGGTAAATATACATGGTACATATATGGTAAATATATATAAACACTAGTAGAATATTTGGTTTTTCTACTTCAGTTAAATATTCTGTTAAAATATTACAGTTGAATCAACTTATTCTATTTATTTTAGGACAATCTTAAAACCTTTGTGTGATTTGAGTTTTAAGCTAACATTAGCTAGCTAACCATCCCAGCATGATCATGGTGACAATACTAGCAAACTGATATGTTATTAATATTCATCCTTTATAAAATAATAATTAAAAAAAAAATACTAGAAACCACTTCAACAGGACACACTGATCACACACAAGTATTTGTGTTTTATTCACTTAATTTATAAAGTATAATTTGTTTTAATGTTCTGTATCTAAATAAGAGGCTACATGTACTTTACACCACATGCTAACATTAGCTAATGCTAATCTGTTTGGCTAAACAGTTACTGTGTTTGTTACTGTAAATAAAACAAAACATCTGCTAGTTAAGTTTAAAAACATGAAGGATGTAAACAGTGGATTTGAAATAATTATGTAACAGTGAAATAATGACTTATCTCAGCCTCAGTTCATTAACATGAACAGCAGCACTAACGTGGGATGCTAATGGTTAAACAGACGCATTCAGGTGGAAAATGAGCGAGGATTATTATGATTAATAGGAAATACGATTTAATGTAATAAAGTTGAATTTAAACCAGATCATTTATTCAACTTTTTTGTAAACTTAATAAGTAAATGTTCTGAATTTCTTCATAAACTCACTGTTATTGTTACAGGATCAACATTTCAGTCCAGTTTTTTTTTTTTTTTTCCATTTATTTATTTGTTCACTTTTACACTCATTTATGTGACTTTTATTCTTTATAGATAATGTGAAGAAAAACCTGAAAGTGATTATTTTAATCCTAAAGTAAAGTTCGGTTTATGTTGTTAACGTGTATGTGGGTGAATTTGAAACGGGTTCAGTAGGTTTATTATCATAATTAGACAAACCCAAGGTCAAAGTTCACCTACAGGTTCTTAAAGCAGGACTTTGTCTTTTAAAACAGGATCCATTTGACAAACAATGAAAACTCACAGCCATTTAACCCTTAAAGACCCACACATACTTTAATGTCACTTCAAAAATTAATATATTTAACTGTTATTATGTGTTTTATCCACATTTATTGCAATAATATTCTCTGTATTTTCCATTTTTCAGTGTAAATCCTGTATTTTTCTTATATTTAATTCTCTGATCATGTAGATGTTCATTAAAACTCAGTGAATTCAAAGGTTATTTGATCAGAACTGAAGTAAAACAGACATTTACAGTCAAATCTAACACTGACTGAATGTCTATCACCATATTTGGTTCTTTTTTATTCATTCTGTTTATTATGTTTATCTGTTTTGGTTCATTTTTTTGCCTATTTTCTCATTTTTTTCATCCATTTCCTTCAGCTTGTGGCTTGTTTTTTTCATGTTACTTATTATTTTATTGCTTTATTTTTTATTTTTTGTTGATTTAGCTCGAAATTTTATTTTGCTTTATTTAATTTCACTGCATTTTTTTTTTTTTTGCTTATTTTTTCATGTTATTTAGGATTTTTTTTTTTTTTTTTTTTTTTTTTTTATATTTTATTTGTTTGTGTTGATTTTATTTATTCTTTAAATCTCAGTGTCTCCATCCACTGTCATTGATCAGAAGGTTTTACTGGAGAATCAATGTTCATTTTATTGATTTTATTGATTACTTTGGTTGTTTTTGTTAATTTTTTCCCCTTTTTTTGCTTTTTCCTTCAAATAACTTCAGTTTGTTGCTTATTTCATTCATGTTACTCTTTCTTTTGTTGATTTATTATTCATTTTTGTACATTTTGTTGCTTCTTTGATTTTTTTAACTTCATTTTAGTACATTTTTTGCTTCCTTTTCCCATATTTTTTTTTAAATTATTTTGTATATTTTTCATTCACTTTTGTTCATTTGACTCTAACTAAACATAAAAACAAACATCTATCACCATATTTGGTTCTTTTTTAAAAAAATTAATTTTATTCATTTTTTTCTGTTTTTCTTCGTTTCTTGCCTACTTTATCTTTTTTTCATACATTTTCTTCAGATTGTGGCTTGTTTTGTTCATGTTACTTATTATTTTGTTGATTTAGTATTCATTTTTGTACATTTTGTTGCTTCTTTCATTTTTTTAAACATTATTTTACTACATTTTTTGCTTCCTTTTCCCATATTATTGATTATTTTGTAGATTTTTCATTTACTTTTGTTCATTTTAATCATCAGCTGAACATAAACCCAGTGTGTCCATCCACTGTCATTGATCCAACTCCATAGGTTTTACTGGGGAATCAATGTTGGAGAAGATGACGGTGTTTCCACGGTAACTACGGAGCCTCTGAACATCCAAATATGGTCATATCTGATGACCATGAACAGATGAAAAACTGTATTTGACACCAATCTGGATGTTTGGGTCTTTAAGGGTTAAAAACATTCTGAACAGACACTCAGACACTGGAAAGATGATGGGGAGGAGGCGGGGCAGTGGGTGTGGCAGTGGGCGGGGCCAGTCTAACCCCTCCCCTCCAGTGGCTGATGTAACCTCAGCCCATGTTTCTTCTCTTTCGTCTGCTTTCGTTCCGTCTTCTCTCAGACTCTGTAAATATTTGCTGAAACCTGATCCGAGCTGCTCCAGTTTGTCCTTGGGTCGGCGCCGGATGGACTGAGCATGTGCAAACACACCCGTCTGTGGTGGGTCACGCCCTGGGTCCACGTCCAACCAACCAGGTCCAAGGATAAGACCTGAGTCTGACCTGGTTTCATCCATAAACACTGGGTCGATTCTGCTAAACACAGAGGGTTTGAGCTGGGTTCTGGATGTTTGGATCCTTTTAAGACCACAGACAGGAACACAGGTCAGGAACTGGGCCAAAACCAGACCAGAACTGGACCAGAACCAGAACTGAATCAAAACTGAACCAGAAATGAACCAGACTAAAACTGAGCCAGACCAGAACTGAACCAGAACTGAACCAGACCAGACCTGAACCAAAACTGAACCAGACCAGAACTGAACCAGACTAAAACTGAACTGGACCAGAGCTGAACCAGAACTGGACCAGAACTAGAACTGAACCAAAACAGAACCAGAGCTGAACCAGACTAAAACTGAACCAGACCAGAATTGAACCAGAACTGAACTGGACCAGAACTGAACAGAACCAGACCAAAACTGAACTGGACCAGAACTGAACCAGAATTGAACCAGACTAAAACTGGACCAGACCTGAACAGAACCAGACAGTGATCCAAACAGGATCAGAACAGAAGTTAAAGTTGATTCTTTTAAACTGGGTTAATCGTCTGAACATGATTCAGTTCCATAAACATGACCTTCACAGGTTCCCTTTAGTCCAGAGGAGTCCAACGCACAGCCCAAAACCGGCCCAAAAGTGGTCCGAAACTGGCCCAAAAGTCCACCTAAAAGACAGAATAATGAACAAACAATAAATAAACTAAACTGTCAATGATAAACTGAGACATAATATTGTTTAAATTACATTTATTTTTCTGAATAAAGTTCTTTTTTTATCATGATATTCACAGTTTTTCAAGGATAGTTCATAAATATAAACATTTTCATGATGTGATTTGACTGTTTTCACTCTCAAACACAGATAAAGCATGTGTTTGTCTTTATTTATTGTGTTTTTCTTTTCCTGTTCTGAGTCGGACCCACTTCAGACCCTCAGTGTTCTTCATATCTGTGTCTGAACAGGTGCTGCTTTCGTCCTAGTTTTCAGGTCATGGATGGAGGTTGGTTCAGTTTGATCAGGTGCAGCTCAGGTTAATTATTCATTTTACAGGATGTTTATCTGTGTTGTTCTTCAACACTGATGATAACTGAGGCCTTTATGACCCTAAACCTATAAACCTATTTTCAGTGTCAGATACAAACCCATTAAACCCATGAAACCTGAACCTAAAACATGACACTGACCTTAAAAGAACCAAACATCTACTGGGTTTGGGTTTGGATTAGCATGATCTTTCATTCCCTAATGCTTCTGTTGACACTCAGAATTAATGCAGGAATGAACATAATCCTCTTATTTCTCCTTTATTTTCAAGGCTCCTGCTCTTTTTCTAACCTCCATTTATTACTTTTTGTTGCTGTGCATATTTTAAGCATCTCAAAACCTTTAAGAAACATTAATAAAAGCCTGTTAAGTCACTTTAAAGCCTTTAATTTATGTCAGATATGAAGTATTTTATATGTGTTTACTGCACTGGACTTGCAAATTAACTTTAAGTGACACACAGTTAAAATAAAGCTGTGATTTTATCCAATAAATCTGAAAAATGGACACAATTTATACATGGAATATGTTTTATTTATTCATTATTGTAATCTTTTTTATTTATGTATTTATTTTTACACCTGTACATTATTATTATTATTATTATTATTATTATTATTATTATTATTATTATTATTATTATTATTATTATTATTATTATTATTAATGTTGTATGTAAATGTATGATGAATTAACAATTTTTACCATTTTACCAATTTTTCAACAAATAAACATCAATTGTAATTGTAATTTTTTAAATGTTATTATATATTTTCTGATTTTGCACAACAGTGAATTTAAACACATGTTTAAAGCAGTAAATTCAACTAAAAGCTTCAGATAAAACCATGAGATTAATTAAAAAAAAAAAAAAAAAAGCATTTCATAATAAAGTGTAAATATATCAAATCATGAACAGATTGTGATTTTTATTTCTAAATAATAGATTTTTGTGACATGATTGAACCGGTTTTCTTGTCTGAACCTGCTGTTCTTCTCCCCTCTGTGTGGTGGTGCTGTGCGCGGACACGCGAGATTCACCAAGACCAACGAAGAAGAAGAACCGGAAGTTAATCTGCAGTTAGCGTTAGCTTATCCAAACAACAACAAACACTTCTATCGGTGAGTTTATGCACTTTTTTCACTGATACAGAAACGTCTTTACGCGATGGTTTAACATATTCACACATGATTTTATGGAAGTTAATCGTCAAATGCAAGGAAATATTTAAAGTGGTGTTTGCTGTGCAGATATTTGTATTTTAAGATGCGCTACATCTCACGTTCACGACCTTCGGCTAAAGCTAACACCGAAAGCAGAGAAATGACTATTTGTTGTAATATTTAAGTAATTTAATCTGATTTCAGGATGACTGACTGATATAATTAAACTGTTTTTAATTATCTGATTCCAAGAGACGCGTTGTTCGACTGTTTAACAGTGAAATTGAATCTTATTCCGGAATCAATGAATTCCATTAAAACTTGACTCATTTTAACGAAACTGGGTCCAAACGTTCGATAAATATGTTTTTACTGTGAATTAAAAACTACAAACAGAAACAGTTGGTTTGGGGTTTGGATTCGGTTCGATCCGATCCACTGATCTAACCATTTCTGTAGTCTTTTAACAAGTTAACAAATGAAACTCACCTAAAATTAAATGAAGAAATGAGAAAACTGAAACAAAAAACAGACGTTTTCAGTCAGATCTGTCATTAACAACATAAATCTATCACTATATTTTGTTCTTTTTTTTTTTTGTTCATTTTATTTATTTTGATCTGTTTTTGTTCAATTCTTGCCTGTTTTATAATTTTTCATCATTTTTTTCAGTTTGTGACTTGTTTTGTTCATGTTACTTATTAATTTGTTGATTTATTATTAATTCTTGTTCATTTAGTTCCAAATTTTATTTTGCTTTTATTTAATGTCACAAAATGTTTTTGCTTATTTTTTCCACGTTATTTTAGCATTTTGTGATTTTTAATCATTTATGTTTTTATTTTATGTTTTGTTTTAGTTAGTGTTTGTATTTTATTTATTATTTAACACAAACCCAGTGTCTCCATCCACTGTCATTGATCAGAGGGTTTCACCGGAGAATCAGTGTTCATTTTATTGATTTCTTTTCTTTGGTTGTTTTTGTTCATCCCCCCCCCCCCCCCCCCCCCCCCCGCTTTTTGTTTGTTTGTTTGTGGCTTGTTTTGTTCCTGTTACTCTTTATTTGTTGATTTATTATTCATTTTTGTACATTTTGTTGCTTCTTTGATTTTTTTTTTTTTTTTTACTTTATTTTAGTCCTTTTTTGCTCACTCTTCCCATATTATTGATTGTTTTGTGGGGTTTTTTTTATTAGTTTTTGTTCATTTTACTCATTAATGGTATTTTAACTGTATTTGTGTCGGTCTATAGAACTGATTTAATTCAGCTGAAAACGATAAAATAGTGGATTTTTCATCAGAGTTTGGATTCAACTTTATGTCTGAACCTTCTCTAAAGGTGTCCAGAGGGTAAAGATGTCAGCTGACACCAAGATCGCAGAGCTGCTCACAGAACTCCATCAACTCATCAAACAGACTCAGGTAAAGAATTCAACTCAACCATCCACTGAACAATCACCAGTTCACAAACAGTTTCACTCTATTGCAGATGAATTCCTTTCTTTCTTTCTTTAGGATCCCCATTAGCTGTACCATATCTACACCTGTTCTTCCTGGGGTCCTTACAATAATCTTTATAACTACGAATAACGAATAACATCCAATATAATCATACAGAACAATTTTCACATACTACATAACATTCAAGAAAATAAACAACAGACAAAAATACAGACACAACAGTTTCTTTAGGTCAGCAGCGGTATAGAAGTATGTACAGTACATATATTCAGTTAACCCAGGTATCAATCATTTATGGTCAATAGATGTTTCTTGACTGATTTCTTAAGTTTCATTTTACAGTTTTCTTTTGTGATGTGTTCTGGTAGTTTGTTCCATTCTTGTATAGTTCTGTTTGTTACCATTCTTTTCATTGCATTTGTTCTTGATTCGGGTCTGTCTAAAATTACCTCTGGTTGCGTAACTATGTCTGTCTGAACTAAAACAAACATTTTTGTACAAGATGGATTATTTTTTTGTTCTAATAATATTTCTAAAGAAAACCAGTAATGAATAAAGTCATCTTTTTTTAACAGAGCCACTTCAAGTGGTTATGCATCGCAGTAACATTTGTTCTGTAGCCACACTGCAATGCAGTGTGAGCGGCTCTATTTTGTGCAATTTGCAACTTTTTAATATTTTCTAGTGTTGTATTTGACCAGACTACTGGACAGTAATCCCAGACTGACAATACTAAGGACTGAAACACCAATTTAGTTCAACTAGGAGACATAAAAGCTGCACACCTTTTTACCACAGAAACAGCATTTCCCATCTTGGTCGTCATATTATCAATCTGTGTAGTCCAAGACAATTTGTTATCTAACATAACTCCCAGTCATTTTATTTCTTGAACTTGTTTCGCTTATATTTTATTTATGATGAGATTCAGTTCAAGTTGATGATGTAGAGTATGAGTTGAACCAAGTATAATACTGTATGATACTGAATGTTGACATTTTTCACATATTTTAAAGACATTCCAGAACAGGCGGTGGGGACAGGAGTGAAAACGAGTCCAGTTTCATGTCAGATATTTCCTGTTTGTGTTTCAGGAGGAACGGTCACGCAGTGAACACAACCTGCTCAACATCCAGAAAACACATGAACGGATGCAGACGGAAAACAAGAGTCAGTCACACATTCGCCCACGGCTTTTATTTCCACATTCATGACAGGAACAGAACTAACCAACTGTGTCTGTTCTATGCTTTTAGCTTCGCCCTATTACAGGACCAAGCTGCGAGGACTGTACACGACGGCCAAAGCTGACGCTGAAGCCGAATGCAGGTGGGTTCCTCTGGACTTGGCCCGATTCTGTTGGATCTGGTCTACTGACCTGGTCCAGCTCTGGGTCCAGTATTTGTTGACAGAGAAAAAAGAACAAATGTCTCCAGAAAAAAAAAGAGAGAACGATGACCTTTATCCACTGAAAACACCATAAAGTGGATCAGAACCAGTAAAACAATAATAGAATAAACTATAAATGAACACAAATACTAACAGTTCTATCATTTTAGTGCGAAAAAGTGAAATTATAATATGAAATGTTTATTTTTACAATGTACTCTTTCACAAAAATGATGTGAATGAGCTGAACAACCTTTAAACAAAGTACAACTGGACCAGTATTTAAACCAAACATTTGACAAACGTGTTTATTATCATTTATATTTTTTTCTGTTAGTGGTTCTGATCCACTTCAGATCATATTGGTCTGAATGTGGAACCTGAACTCATCTGTTAATGTCAGAGTCATTTTCATTCCTCTGACCTGATCGGACCCTTGGGCGGCCAGTTTGAGTCCACGGGCCGTATCTTGGACCCCCCTGGTCTGAACCATGTTCCTCTGGTTTATCTCCAGCATCCTGAGACACGCGCTGGATAAAATCGCAGAAATCAAGTCTCTACTGGAGGAAAGACGAATAGGTACGAGTTCGATTAAGTCAGATCATGACAGAGATTTTGCCTTTTATCATCTGTTTTTATCGACTGTTTTATCATCTGTTTTATCATTTATTTTATCATCTGTTTTGTCATGTTTTATCATCTGTTTTTATCGTCTGGTTTATCGTCTATTTTGTCATCTGTTTTATCGTCTGGTTCATCATCTGTTTTTATCGTCTGTTTTATCGTCTGTTTTATCGTCTGCTGTATCGTCGGTTTTATCGTCTGTTTTATCGTCTGTTTTTATCGTCTGTTTTATCGTCTGTTTTTATCGTCTGTTTTATCGTCTGTTTTCACAGCGGCTAAGATGGCGGGCGTCTACAGTGACAGTGACCCGCCCAGGAAGACGATGAGGCGCGGCGTCCTGATGACACTGCTGCAGCAGTCGGCCATGACGCTGCCTCTGTGGATCGGAAAACCAGGAGAGAGGTAGATCCAGATCCAACAGATCAGACCCACCGTGGTAGATCCAGATCCAACTAACAGATCAGACCCACCGTGTTCTGACCGGTTTTGTTCAGATACAGAATGTGTAAAGTCCAACTGAAACAGAGGCTGAATCATCATGTGACTCAGGAAAACAGAAACATCTGATGTTTGAAGCAAAAAATAGTAAAATGTAGAAAAAATATATTTCAAGCAAAATGATTAAAAAATCATTTTATCTGGAAAAAAGTTATATGTTGAGGAAAAAAGTGGTATTTCAATGATTTATGCATCAAGTTTTAGAAAATATGGAGATTATAGAAATAGAATAGAGTAGAATAGAATAGAACTAAGTAGAATACAACTCAATAGAATAGAACTAAATACAATCGAGTAGAGTAGAATAGAATAGAACTAAATAGAATAGAGCTGAATAGAATAGAAGTGCCATCCAATCCATGCATCAGTTAATACAAATAAAAGCTGATAAAATAAGTGAATAATTATTTCTGGAATGTTTTCAAACTCTCAAATGTAGAAACTGTTGAGTCGTTCCAACGTTTCCCTACATTTTCTTTCAAATATTCTGACTTCATTCTTTTCACAGCTTCTTTTTCTAGACTTTTCAACTTTTATTATTTTGATGATGCGTCTATCATTCATGGTTAAAACAGACGTCATGTTATTTGTGCGTAAAACTCACCTCCTCTGAGATCCCGCCCTCTGACGCGAGTGGGCGGGGCTAACCGCTGCCTGTTGTGTTTCAGCCCGCCCCCTCTGTGCGGAGCCACGCCGGCCAACAGCGACTACGTGGCCAAACAGGGTGACAAGGTGGCGGCGCGGGTGAAGGCGATGGACGGAGACGAGCAGTGGATCCTGGCCGAGGTCGTCAGCTACAACCACTCCACCAACAAGTAAGGACCGCCCACTGCTGCACTGGGCGCCATGATGACCACCGCCATGACGACGAGTCAAGCTAATGAGACGTTTGTTCTTGTGTTTGTTCAGATACGAAGTCGACGACATCGATGAAGAAGGAAAAGAGTGAGTTGGATGTAATCACTTCAAAAATAAACTGAAATAACAGATTTAAACCAGTTTAAACTGGTTCGAAGAGTTTTAAACTGGTTTAAAGTGGTTTAAATCAATTTAGAGTTGTTTGAAGTGGTTTAAACTAGTTTAAAGTGGTTTAAACTACAGTGATTGAACCCGGGAGATGGAGGTGGAATCGGCTACATTTGGTTTTAAAAAAAAACCTGCCAAAGTGAAAAAAAAAAACCCAACAACAAAGTGACCCAAATAAAACTGTTAGTTTACAACAAAAAGATGAGACGTAAGCAGGAAATTTAACAAAGGAGCTGAAACAGTCAGTTTGGATACATTTAAGAGAAAAAAAAACCCAGATGATTGTGTTGGATTCAAGCAGAAACTCCTAAAAAGAAAAAAACAGATCAAAATGTTTTACTGGGGTGAAAACATCAAATTTATAAAAACTAAAACTGATTCTCTGGGAAGAAAATTTTCAATAAAGTACAACTTTGTCTAAGATTAATGTAAATTTAAGGTGAAAACAGATAAAAGTTACAAATTTAACAGAAAAGAAGAAAAACTCAATATTTCATATTAAAGTCACAGATTAATGAACTAAAGTCTGGTTTATACAAATGTTTAGTAGATGATCAGTACACATCCTACGTTACGCAGGAGTCCTCGCTGCGGTTGCCATGGAGACGCAGCCTCCACCTGTTTGTCATCGTCACTTCTGCGCCGCTGAACCTGAGTCCGTGTGTGTCCGCATGTGCAGCCGCGGTGCATCATGGGAGCTGTTGTTGTGTGTTTCAGGCGTCACACGCTGAGCCGGCGGCGGATCATCCCCCTCCCCCAGTGGAAGGCCAACCCCGAGACCGACCCCGAGGCCCTGTTCAGCAAAGACCAGCTGGTCCTGGCCCTGTACCCGCAGACCACCTGCTTCTACCGCGCACTCATCCACACGCCGCCACATAGGGTCCGCCCACACGCACACGCACACACAACACTGACCCCTGACCTCTGACCTCTGACACCCCCCCGTTTGTGTTTCAGCCTCAGGACGACTACTCGGTGCTGTTCGAGGACACGTCGTATGCTGATGGGTACTCACCACCGCTGAATGTCGCTCAGAGATACGTGGTCGCCTGCAAAGAGAACAAGAAGAAATGAACAAGGAGAAGAAGAACTAAAAGAAGAAGAAGTGGAAGTAGAGGAGGATGTTGACAGTGGGACAGGAACGGTCTGTCCTCAGTCATGTGTCAGCTGGAGGCCTGCAGCATCCCCAGTGGACACGTCTTGAATCTGCCTTAAACTGTTTTTACTCATGCGTCCAGACATAAAAGCTGAACTCCATCATGTGTTTGCATCTCGTTCTTCGCATAGGGACGTCAATTAAAATCTAGCGACGGAAACGAGTCATAAAAACAAAGGCGCTCTGTTTCCGACTGTCAACTGAAAGAACAATCTGGTCCATGAGATGTTTAAGTGTCTGATATTCATCCAGTTTATTCCATTGTTATGATCATCCACCATTGTGTTGTTCCTCTACTAGAAATACTACCATGTTTTAAAAATGTGACCCATTTTTATTTATGCTTAAAAACATGTATTGTTCAACTTTGTGCTAATATTTTCTTTTAGTGCAATTAGAGCAGGGGTCTCAAACGTGCGGCCCGGGGGCCAAAAGGAGCCCGCCTTAGGTTCCAGTCCAGCCCAGCCCGTGGGATGAATTTGCGAAAATTCCACAATCAAGGCTGTGGAACTCATTTTACTTCAGGTTCCACATACAGACCAACATGATCTACAGTAAAATAATAACAGCATAATAACCTACAAAAAAGAATGACTCCATATTTTCTTCTTAGTTTGATGTGAAAAAAATGTTACATCATGCCTATAAATAATGACAACTTCAAATTTTGTCTTTGTTTTAGTTCAAAAAATAAACTATGAAAACTACACAGCTACACAGTAGCGCCACCCAGAGGACATAAGAGGACAGTCAGGTTTAGAACGTGTCCATTCTGGTCTAGAACTCCAGTGGGTTTAAGGACCATGTGTTTCAGGTCCGTCAGCTGAACTCAGATATTCTATAAACAGACTTTAATAATGTGTTTCAAACTGTTTCTGTTCTTTAGTGTGTCATGGAAATGTTTCTCTGCTGCTGGTGGATAATGAAATAGAGACATCTGCTGGCCAACAAGATTTTATTTCTTTGTCAGGAAAGGTCAGTTCTGCACACGACCGGCGATTGTGAAGAAAAGACAAAGAACTTCTCACAAGATCCACCTTTTATTATAGGGTGAATCCCATTTGCTAGTGACACCTCCAGTCTTCTCACAGGGCCTTTGGATTGGATGAGCTCAAGGTTTTCACAATCAGTCACCTTTTGTTACTTCGCAAGAAAATTTATACACATAATAGGAAGGTTTGGGTAAAGATATGGGAAAATTAGCATGCAGTGGGGAAGGGTATTCAGGAAAGGATATGGGAACAAAGAAGGGAATCTGATAAAGAAGTCAAAATTCCATTACAAGTGACAGTCCATGGAACCAGCAAAGGAATGAAAATGTTAAAAGACTTTCAATAAAAGAACGATAAAAACAGGATGAAATGTCCTCAGAAACACTAGAAGAGTTCAGCTTCTACACGCAGATCCTCTGTTGACCTGGTTCGACTGTCGACTCTTAGCTCCGACTCCAACACCGTCCACAGATAACAGTCGGATCCACTGTTGGTCCGTCTTCACCATGGATGATGATACCTCCAGGTGAAGGCTCCATCCAGTCCTTCCAAAGTCCATCACCAGCTCCTTGGTTCTTTGTCCATTCAGGTCCAGGACATCATCATCACACCATTTAATAAACATTACTAAACGTTCCCGTGGAATGACCCAGAACCCTGACGAACACACATCAGAACTGTGTGGTCTGAGAACTTGACCCGGTAGCTGTTGTCTAGGCTGGTCGTCCAGCTGACTGTGGACCACAGATTTATAAAACAGTCAGGAATATTTGACTGATTTCACTAAAGAGGCAAAGAATCAAGTCAAATACATTTACATTGTTTTATATATTTGGTTTAATCACCAAATGGGGTTTTTGTTAGTTTATTTTTTGTCACAAACTGATAAATAAAAGTGTTGTGTTACATTTCCTGAGTTTCCTAAAGTCTGTTTTTATTGAATTCTGGTCATTTTGATCTGATTATTTTTTTGTAGTTTTGTTTCATTTTGTTGATTTAAAGCTTATTTTGTTCAGTTTGTTAATACCACGGTTCATTTACTTATTTGTTTGTTTTACGTCTGTTTTGTCTATAACTTAAGGTTGTAAACTTTCTGTTTTCTGATCTACTGATTTACTAACTTATTTACTTCTTTATTTTAGTGAAGTTTTTAATCTTTTATCATATATATTGGGTTGTTTTTAATTGGTGTTTTAAAAAAAAAAATTCTGTGGTTTGTTTCATGCTGTGCATTTTGCAATTTTGTTCTGTAACAGCATCTGGGATGTTTTTATTGAATGACAATTAATGAATCTGAATCTTTCTTTCTTTCTTTCTTTCTTTCTTTCTTTCTTGCTTGCTTGCTGAAGTCAGTGTGAATCAAAAACACCGCTTGTTTCTATAATTTCCTATGGTTTTGAAGGCGGCACCATAGATTGAAAGGCCCAGAGTGAAAGTGAAATTTCCGACTGTTGTGAACGCTGCAGTGCGCGGTAAACAGCATCATGGCGGAAAAGGTGAGAGACTGTAGCGGTTTTGTGGATAAAATGTCCTCATTCGGCCGGAAATGTGATAAAGAAGCGTCCCAGCGGATGTGTGATGGGTTTGGACTAAGGACAGGAGGGAACAGATACGATGTGAGCACAAATAAACGGATAACAGTCGCGAATTTTTACAGATAGCGGCATGTTTAGCTCCATGTTAGCTAGCTTAGTTTCATTTTTGCTGATCGGTTTTTCAAAATAAAAGCAGGTGAAGTATTCCACTGTCATGACCAGTTTTAGTTCCACTTTTAGTCATAAACGGGTAAATAACCAAATATAGGTAATAACAGTAACTAACCGGTCATTTGTGTTTAACAAACACATTTAAATCAACATAATAATGTTAATATTTAGCATTTTTGTTCATCTGTAGCTTCAGCAGGAAATGAGAAACTATTAATGATCTAATTAATGACTGATCAGTGAATATTGTTTGTGTAATATAGTGAAATTCTGCTTTACTATCAGGAATCTGTCTTATATAGACAGGGGATCTTTTTATTTAAGTTAAGTGAAGACATGTTCTGATGATTAAACGACTAACAGTCAATGTTTTCACTCAGTTTATTGAATGAAGCATTTGGCTCAAACTCTGTTATTAAATGTGTGTATTTGTAGATCCTCTGTATCTGTACATGAGAATGAACATGTATAAATGATAAACTGAGACAGAATATTGTTAAAATTACACTTATTTGTCTTAATACAGTTCATGTTGTTCATATTTGTTCAGGTTTTTCACATTTTGCGTTAAAGGATAGTTTGTAAATGTAAATATTTTCATAATGTAAGGTTAATTTTTTACAAAAACAGAAAGAAAAATTTAGAGTTGTCATTATTATAAATAATTATTATTATTGTTATTATTATAAATGACAACTCTAAATATGACTTTAGATCAGATCGATAACCCTGAACTAGGGTGTAATGATATGAAAATTTCATATCACAGTTATTGTGACCAAAATTATCATGATTATCGTTATTATCACGGCATTGTTGAAATGTGCTTGAAATGTTCAAAAAGTACTTACACATAACCTGAAATAATTTAACCAAATTGTATTTTGAAAATAAAGAAACAACAACAAAAAAAACCCTAATAAAATAATAGGCACAATGTACTTTCTTTTGCAGAAACATTCAAATATTAACACGTAAACATCAAACATACAAATGTGCATTAAAGATGGCACCTTATGGCCATTGTTTGCCCATTTTCCATGTCGAGTTTGTGTTGAAAGTGTGCTAATCAAACACGGTTATGATAATTACAATTTAAATGGTAAAACTAACCGTCAGGAATTTTACCGTGGTTTATCGTTATACCGATAATCGTTACATCCCTACCCTGAACTAAACTGAGTTGAAGTCTGTGTGACTCAGACGGTGTTTTACTGACGTGAATATTTATTTTATTTTTATTTATTAACCTTCATTTAACCAGTTAGAGACTCACTGAGCTGTCCTGACCCAGACAGTAGAAGCAGAAGTTCCACACAAAATTGATGACATCCACTTTAAAATACACATAAAACACAGTGAAACTGGGTTCTAAAATTATTTATTAAACACTATAAACACCATCGATAATTAAAAAGATACTGAAACTATTCAACGATGTTCCTTCAAAGCACCGATTGAACCTTCTCCTGTTAAAATGACGTTAAATGTGTTTAAAGTCATGCAGTAAAAGTGGGATTTGTCGCGTTTCGTAGATTTTCTCTGAGTTTCTGCATCGTGAACGTTGACTTGATGCTTTTATTTTGTTGGTTTGTTGATTGTTCAGATATCGTCCAATGAAACGCAGCCGGTGAAGCCACCGCCAAAACGCCGGCGGATCCTGGACCCGTCTGCCATCGTCCCAGTGCCCGTTTACTCCAATAAGGTAAAGCCCTGGCAGTGGAGGCGAAATCACGTCGGTGGTCAGGTGGTTTTCAGTCTGGTTTTGTTTCCAGGTCAACACCAGTCTGCAGCTCAGAGCGCCTGCCCTCGCCGACGCCCACAACACAGGTAAACAGGTCGGACGCCATTTTTTACGTCCCCGTCAACCTGGACAAACGTCTCACAGGTTTCATGTTTTCAGATGACGCCGCAGAGGACGGTTTGTGGACGCGGTTTTCATCGGGACAGACGCCAGCGTCGACCGCCGCCTTCATCGACTCGGACGACGAAGCGGAACGAAAGGAGGAGGAGCCAACAGCAGACGGCAAAAGGTAAGAGCTGATGGAGGAAACAGGAAGCAGAGACAGGAGGGACACGCCCACCTGGGGTCACAATGTCCTGGTGTGTTTCAGAGACACCGTCCGCAGCCCCTCCCCTCCCCCACCACAGAGCCCCGCCCACAGACCGTCCAGAAAGGCCACTAGGAAGATCAGGTGAGTCGCACCAAACCAGGGGTCTCAGGTGGTTCATGGGAGTCCGGTGGGTCATTGGGGTCAGGTGGTTTATGGGGGTCCAGTGGTTCATGGGGGTCAGGTGGTGCATGTGGGTCAGGTAGTTTATGGGGGTCAGGTGGCTCATGGGGGTCTGGGAGTTCATGGGGGTCTGATGGTCTTAGATCTGGAAGCAGTTTGTATTTTACCTACCAGTCAAATATGATCACTTTAAGCAGATGTACTGTTGTGTGTAGTTCTAAATATTTGATTTTAAGGTGGAATTAAAGTATCTAATGGTCAATAACTGCATGTTTTTAATGGTTTTACCTTAAATTGTTTAGTTTAATTTCCTGGGATTGGATTTTCAAAATAAAAGCAGTTGATGTAATCCACTGTCAGGGTTAGATTCACTTTTAGCTGTAAACTGGTTATTATTATTATTATTGTTATTATTATTATTGGTTTCATGTGTTGTCGCTACCCCTGGTGGTTCTCGTTGGTACTGAACATTTTCTCTGTTTGGTCCAAATGGGCGGACGCCACCGTGGGTTTACGTCCGAGGATCTAATGGAGAATAAACGAACCTTCAGTCTGGTGGTCTGAGACCTGGACCTGGTCTGATGTAGTCCACATGTGACAGAGTCATGTGACGTAGGCGGGGCCGGTTCTTCTCCTTCAGTGAGATCAACAGGAGGCTCCAGGTCGTGAACTCGCTTCTGTCCCCGGAGCATCAGGACCGGAGGCCGAGCCGCCGCCGAGGTCAACCCGGCAGACAGGATGCCACCAACACCAACAATGCCGACGTGGTCATCGTCGACAGCGATGACGACGTGATCGCAGTGACCCCTGACGTGACCCCCGACAGTCCGCCGTACACGCCCTCGGTCCGGGAGATCCCACTGAAGGTCCGATGCAGAACTGACGTCCACAAGATCCACGTCCTGTCGGTACGGAACTGGCGCCATTCGTCCTGTCGCATTAACACCAAAGCAGCGTTCACCGTAGGCCGTACGTGCACTAACGAACCTCTGTCTCGTTTCAGTCCACGCTGCTCAGCACCGTCTTGGCCCAGCTGTCCGTCAAACTCAAGGTCCCACCCAATCGCCTCCTGCTGATGAGGGAAGAGGTGGAGCTTCCAATTGACTCCACCGTCGGCGAGCTGGGCCTTGGCATCGCTGACATCATAGGTCAGTTTACAGCACGTTCTCACGTCTAATTAACCTTCGACCGAAGTCTGACGGAAAATAAACATAAAAGCTGCGTTGAAATCCCACACCTTCACTCAGACGTTAAGCATCCTCGAATAGTTCTGAACAATTCATGTTCATCCCAATACGTAAACACTTGTGGTGTCTTAAGCCTGAAGCTCACTGTCTAAACTGAAAGATCTGACAACAATGAGATTATATGAACAGTTATAAGTTTTACATTTGGCTTCGTATTTGTTTTGTATTTTGTGACATATTTATTTACTTATTTTGGACTGGTAAAATGTTTTAGCATCATTTCATCAGGTTTATATTTACTTATGTTTTGTACTCTCTGGACATGTAGTTTTGCACTTGGTTTTGTATTCATTATGTATTATCTTTGAATGTATTTAGTTTGGTTTGTCTGACTTTATACAGTATGATTTTATAGCTAGTTGTGTATGGCTAACCATTAAGGTTATTATTATTTAGAAGGGGGCAGGAAATATAACATTTTCTTCATCCTGCTCCTTTTCGAGCATGGGTGTGTACATGTTTGTTTATTTGATAATTATTGAATGTCTACTGATGAAACGCACAACCATGAACGAAATAAATGAAATCAAAAAAAAAAAAAAAAGGATGAACTTGGTAGCCACGACAACATTGTAATGGGTGTGGTCTGTGTTGCAGAGTGCGTCGTCATGGCAGCAGAGGTTGAAGATGCCACCGACGGCAGCGTCATCACCGTCCGCCTGCAGACCAAAGACAGAGACTCGGTCCAGGAATTTTCTCTGCACAGAGTACGTAGCTCCGCCCCCTTTTTGTTTATTCATCACGTGTCAATGCAGTAGGGCGCGATGTCACATGACCTGTCACATGATCCGACCTCCATTTGTTTGTGTTCCAGGAGGCGGCGCTGGGCTCTGTCTTCTCCCAGTATCTGTCATCCATGTCCGCCGGCGCCCGCGGGAACGTCCGCTTCCACTTCGACGGCGGCAAAGTGATGGCCAATCAGACGCCGGCGCAGCTGGACATGGAGGACGGTGACATCATCGAAGTCTGGACTTAAGATCAGGGACATTTCACATCCCCAACCTGATGACGCCACTTCATACAAACTCAACAAAAGCAGAAAAAAAACAGCAGAGGTTTTCTATTTTCACTCTGAAAAAGAAAAAGTACATTTAAAATAAAACTAAAACACATTAAAACATTTATATGAAGTGTTTTTACTTTGACGTAAAACAGAATCATTTCAACTTTAATGTGGATTGGACTCAATGGTGAAATGGGATGAAGAAACGTGGTTCAACAGAAGATGGAGAAAAGGCGGAGTCTGCCTCTGGCCCCACCCATTATGCAAACAAACACAACCATTCAGCGACATCAGGGATGTCTGAGAGAAAAATGACTTTGACCTCATTTTTCATTAATTCGATAAATGTTCTAAATATTTACATGTAGTTTCTTATTATTTTCTGAATATTTCCATTTATTTTAAGAAAATGTCAAACTGAGGACATTTTTCTTGTTATTTTTAGAATCCGTGTAATTACCTTTAAAACAGTAATAGTTTTTAGTAAACGTGTTGTTATGTTTAGTAAATTTCTCATTTTGAAGAAGGTTTTTGTTATTTTTACAAAGTTTGTCATTATTTTGATTTGTTTTTCACTTTGAGTAACTTTCTCATTATTTTGACGTAAATTTTTTATTGTTTTGAGAAAAGGTCTTTTTTTTTATTAAAGTGTTGTTTTAAGAGTATTTCAAGGAAATATATCACATTTCTCATAACTTCAGGTTTTTTTATACTTCACTTTTAAGTACTGTATTATTTATCCTAATATTTTGAGTAAATTTCTCATTATTTTGAGGAAATGTCTTTATTTTGTTGAAGTTTCTCTTTATGACTAAGTTCTAGTCATTTCTTTTACAGTTTTTTACCCTCATCCATCTGTCTGTCCATTCATATGTGCAAAAACTTTGAGGGTTTTCAAATGTGGGCACCGTATGCTCTATTGTGACATTGATTTTAAGTCAGAATGTTTTCTTCCAGTTTTATTTAATTTTTTAAATCTAGAATCTCTATGTTTTTATTTTTTTAACATAATTAAAATCTAAGTTTTATTTTTCGTCTTTTTTTTTTTGGATGATGTTTAGTCTGTTTTTATATTTTAATTTTTTATTTTTTCCCTCCGTTTATTTTCCTGTTACGTCATAACGCTGATTGCCGTACGAATGCGGTGAGTTGTCACATTTGGCCACGTGACTCCAGATACCGGTCATGTGACCCCGTGCCGGAAGTTTCCTCATCGTTATGGCGGCGGAGAAATGTCATAAGTGAAGAGTTCTCCAGTGAAAACCCAGCAGAACCCGGAGTGGAGCCGACAGACCGAGGCCTCCTGGAGAACATTAGACTGTCAACAGCGACATGGGCCTGGAGAAGCGGAAGTAGAGCCGAGAAAAGCAGCAGAGCGGCAGCGGAAGAGGAGAAGTTTGAGCCCTGACTCATCGTTCAGGTAAACAAACAACAAGCTAACAGTTAGCATGTGGCTAACACACACTTCGACACAAGTCTATTTTAAAAACCAGTTAGTTCTGTGTTTCTGATCTATTATTATAAGTATCAGATTCTAAGTTAATATGAGGCCGGAGAGATTAAATAAAAACTAAAGAGGATCATTACTCACTGTGTCACTGTGTTTATTTAGTGTTACTGTACCTTTAAATGAGTCTGTATTTCTGGTATTATTTGCCCTTAATGAATAAATTTTGCTTATTTAGATGGTAATGTTCACAGGGTGTACAAGTAAAGTTAACGTCCTGTTTAATCTTTGTGCTAGATCCTGGATTCATCCTCAGACCTCCTCAAAATGACTAAATTTAATCACGTGGACTCAAGTTAATATTGACTAGGGCTGTGTATTGGCAAGAATTTGGCCATACGATACAAATCACAATACTTGGATCATGATACAATATATGACGATATATCATGATACTGTTAAAAAGGCATTTTTTTGTTTCTTTTTTTAAAAAAGATTTTTACCTTAAAGAATTAAACTTTAATTCTGTTTTACAGACATTACAGTTTAAGATCCCGTTCAAATGTTCATATTCTATTAGTTCAGAACTAACATCAGAACATTATTTTTGTGCAATCCCAACAAAGGAACTAACATTATTTAATAGAAGAGTGTTAAATAATAATAAATAAGATATAAACAAAAAAGAAGAGCAAAAAATTTAAATGAACCTCAGTAATATCTGCAAAATCTATCTGCAAAAATATCAATACAGTGTTTTTAAATATCAATACAGTATTGTGAAATGAAATATCATGATACATTGCAGAACCCATATTTTCTTACACCTATGACCAGACAAGGTTTAACTGAGGGGCGGTTTTACATGACCTGAATAGTTTGGGAACCTCTGAGAATGAGGAAATGGGCTCTGAGACTCAGAAGAATGAAGGACGTGAAAACTACAAGTCAGAAGAAAAACCACGAGGAGACAAGGTTTAGAAATGACTCACGTTTTCAGGAACAGAAACAGTGGATTCTGCAGTTGGTCATCTGTGTTCTTTAAGTAAAAACCTGGATTTAAAAAAAAAAAAATTATCATTTTTGTTCTGATTTTATTGCCATCTTATGACTGTTTTACTGGTTTCATAAACTCAGTGTCTATAATAAACTACCTCAGCTGTAAAAAAAAAAAAAAAAAAAAAAAAAGAAAAAAAAAAAAACATTATTCATGTGACTTTAGTGTCATTTAACCCTTAGTTTCAGATTCAAGATCAGGTCAAAGTGAACATCAGTGTCAAAGATTAAAGTTTCACCTGTCGTTTATAAAATAGGCTCATTTTTTAGCTTAAGAATGTTGACAACATTTCAGTATCACCTGTGGGAAAAAATAGAATCAATATAAAATTAGACCTAAAAGGACTCATATGTAAATGCAATATTAACTTTAATAATAATATTTGTTCACACTCATATATGTAAATGCACTATTAACTTTAGTAATAATGTTTGTTTAGACTCGTATATGTAAATGCACAAATAACCATCAGAACAAACAAAAATGATAATAAATACTGAATTAAAATCAACAAAATAACCATCAGAACAAACCAACTCTAATAGTTTATAATCACAGTGACTCAGACCTGATGGTGTTTCACTGCTGGTACTGGTTTTTACTGGTTTGTACTGGTTTATCTGTGATATTTGATGAATTCTAAGGTAATTTCCTGTTTAATAATGATCGTTTATTCGTTGATGGTGCTGATCATTACATGTAAATAAATAAGCCGTATGTTTCCATGGTTGCGTCTGTAAACTTTGCTGATCTGATGGTTTCTGTCTCATCTTCTCGATGGACGTCCTGACGGACAGGCGTGTCCTCTGGCCCCTCCTCCTGGTCACCATGTCTGTGGCTGAGCCGACGTCGGACTCGGCGCCGTTCTTCTCTGACGACAGCGAGGCGGAGGGTTCAGACGAGCGGCGTGAGGTTGCGGAGGAGCCGGCAAGCGGCGTGTCACGGGTCCGAGCCTTACTCACCGTCCTCATCCTCTGTTACATCAACCTCCTCAACTACATGGACCGCTTCACCGTGGCAGGTATGGCCACAGCCAATCACAGGCCTCGGCCCCGCCCCCTCAGTGCCAGGGCAGGAGTTGAACGATCTGAATGCCGTCAACATCTGCAGTTATTCAATGTTTATGACATTTTTTATTACAGCCTCACTTTGTCCATTATTTTATTTATTTTAGTTCATTTTATTTAATTACTTCATTTTTAAAAATTATTTGTTCTTTTTATTAATTTTTTTGTTTATTTTCTTCATTATTTTCTTAAATTTTGCTCATTTTAATGATTATTTTCTCCATTTCTTTGTTGATTTGTTAGTCATTTCCTTCATTATTCTCTTCAACAAAATGAACAAAACCAAGTTAAATAATAAAGGAAATTAACAAAATGAACCACAAACGAATAAGAAAATGTACAAAATAATAAATAACATGGAGGAAAAGGAGCAAAAAATGAATAAAAACTTCACAAAATAATAAGGAACGTGGTGAAAACTGAGTAGAAATGTAGAAAAACAAACAAAATAAGTCAAATGAATCAAAAATGAAACATTGGTGAGTTCTGATGGGTGCTGTTCTGGTGGGTACTGTTCTGGTGGGTTCTGGTTCCTTTAAGGCTTTTCTCCAGATGTTCTGTGTCTTGGTTCTGAACTGCTTTGTGTTCCTCAGGTGTTCTCCCAGACATCGAACATTACTTTGGGATCAATGATGAGAAGTCCGGTCTCCTCCAGACAGGTAAGACCACCTGAACACGGACTCAAATTTCCCCTCTGAGTGGGCGTGGTCTTACCGGATGCTCCACCTCTTCTGTCAGTTTTTATCTGCAGCTACATGTTCCTGGCGCCATTGTTCGGTTACCTCGGCGACCGCTACAACAGGAAGTACATCATGAGCGCCGGCATCTCCTTCTGGTCTCTGGTGACGTTGGCCAGTTCCTACACCCCCAAAGAGGTGAGTCCAGGTCCGGGTCCAGGTGGGTCCCAGTCCTGATCGGTTTGACCTCCAGTTGCCGGTCTTCTCCGCAGCACTTCTGGGCTCTGCTGCTGACGCGGGGCCTGGTGGGCGTTGGCGAGGCCAGTTACTCCACCATTGCCCCCACCATCATCGCAGACCTCTACGTCCAGGGGAAGAGGACCAACATGCTCTCCATCTTCTACTTCGCCATTCCGGTCGGCAGGTGGGACCGCAGATGCACTAGTCTAGGTTTGAGTCGTGGCTTTGGTTCTGGACCTGGTCTCATGTGGGTCCAGATTAGGGATGCACCGATTCCGATACCAGTATCGGGCATCGGCTCCAATATTCAGTGTGTGTACTTGTACTCGTACTCATTAAAGTAATCCAATACAACTGCTCCGATACCACTTACGGCCGTGTGACATTCACAGTTCAGTGCAGCAGGTACGAGGAGGAGGAATAATATGTGGGGAGTGTGGAGATTTTTCAAAATAAATGATGGTGATAAAAGTAACGCTAACTGTAAGTAACGTTACAGACACAGACAGATACGGATGCAGCGTTCTGTCCGTCCTCTGTGTACATTGCATCCGTTTTCCAGGTGCTGGTGAATGAGTACCCAGACAGAGAATACCAGCGGGAACTGTGGAGATAGAGGATCTGTTCAAAGAGCAACTGTGTGAGTTAGAGAAAAAGTACTGAAAGATTTAGAACAACTACCTAGGGCTGGGCTGGTTTCCATCCTAGTTACAATACCATGGGGGAACGGAGCGGTGCAGACTCCTGCCAGCGGAAGTGAAAACCAAACTTATCACTCATTTCTCTTTTCTCTACCTGCTGAAGCTTCACTTTTAAACCTTACCAGCGAAAACGCTGCAACATTAGAATCACATTAGTGTTACCTCTGTCGTCTCCATGTTTGTTATTACTGACGTTCTTCTTCATAAAACGTTCCTCTTCTTCGTGGTATTTGTCCAGTATGGTTAATTAAGAGCAGCGCCCTCTGATGGATTAATTAACAAACACTCATTCCAACACATTAAATGTCAGTAGCAGCATTTTGTTCCAGTCAGACTAATGACAACGACAATGAAGCACATTACAAAAGGAACTAAGAACTGGAATGGGATTATTAAGTACTCGTATCAGTACTCAGTATCGGCAATTTCTCAAATGTTAGTACTTGTACTTGGTCTGGAAAAAAGTGGTATCGGTGCATACCTAGTCCAGATAGTTGTGTTGGTCTCATGTGGGTCCTGTGGTCCAGATGGTTGTGTTGGTCTCATGTGGGTCCTGTGGTCCAGATGCTTTTGTTGGTCTCATGTGGGTCCAGATGCTTGTGTTGGTCTCATGTGGGCCCAGATGCTTGTGTTGGTCTCATGTGGGTCCTGTGGTCCAGATGGTTCTGTTGGTCTCATGCTTGTCTCTGTCCCTGCTTAGTGGTCTCGGGTACATCGTGGGTTTCCCAGGTCAGCGCTCTGGCCCAAGACTGGCACTGGGCTCTGAGGGTCAGTCTTTGAATTCTCCAGTCAGCATGTTGGTTTTCCAGGCTCCACCCCTTTACTTACCCCACCTCCCCTCCTCCAGGTGACCCCCGGTCTGGGTCTGATCGCCGTCCTGCTGCTGCTCGTCATCGTCCAGGAGCCGAAAAGAGGCGCCATCGAAGCCCCGACCGGAGCAGCATCTGCACCAGACTAGCTGGATCAAAGACCTGCAGGCCCTGAGGAGGAAGTAGGTTCAACATGTCCCACAACGTGTCCCCTAACATTAGACACATGTCCCCTAACGATAGACGCGTCCCCTAACGATAGACACATATCTAACACAGTAACGATGCCAAAGATGACGATGTCAAACATTACAACATAAAAGGGTCATGTGATGTCGAGCATCACTCCCATTGGTCATGGCCATGCCCCCGGAGCGTCCTGATTGGTGGGTACCTCCTCATGTGCTGTTTCCTGTTGGACAGTCGCAGCTTCGTGTTGTCCACCTTCGGCTTCACGGCGGTGGCATTCGTCACCGGTTCGCTGGCACTCTGGGCTCCCACCTTCCTCCTCCGGGCCCGCCATCTTCTCCGGAGAAAAGGTGCCGTGTGAGGAGGGTCATTGCTCCTCCTCCGAAAGGTAACGCCTTAAAAGGGGACGGGTGTTTCCATGGTAACCATGGTACCGTTGCCGCAGCCTCACGTCAGCTCTGTCTCTCCTCCTTCAGTCTGATTTTCGGCATCATCACCTGCGTCACGGGCATCCTGGGTGTGGCCAGCGGCGTGCAGGTGAGTCGCGCACTGAGGACGAAGACGCCCAGGGCCGACCCTCTGGTCTGCGCCGCCGGCCTCCTGCTGTCGGCGCCCTTCCTTTACCTTGCCATCGTGTTCGCCGAGGCCAGCACCATCGCCACATACGTGAGTGATTTTACACCCGATGAAAACTATGACGGGTTAAATGACGCCGTGTTGCATTCAGGTGCACCCAGCAGCATGGGAGCTTCATCCAAGTCATTCAAATTAAAACGACAGAACAAATGTTGTAAAAACCTCCAGATGTAGAAGATCTGGGCCGGTCCAGGGGTGTCAAACATACGGCCACTGGCCCAAACCCGGCTGTTAAAAGGGTCAGGTCTGGTCTGGTCCAGTCCACAGAAGAATGAGTGAAATATAAACATGAAACTGAAAATATGAACAATCAGTGGAGTTAAAGTCATGTCAGTTCAGCTTCCACATTCAGATCAATATGAAATACCAACATAACGACAGATAAATAATGTTTTAATGTGAAAATAAAAGTAGAACAAACATTTACAAACTGTCCTTTAACAATAAATATTAAGAACCTCAAATGTGTCAAGTATAAATAAGCATAATTTTAACATGTAGCATGTTTACGCATTTGGCAGACGCTTTTTTCCAAAGCGACTTACAGGGGAAAAACCAGCGACTTACAGGGGAAAACCATTGTAGCATTATGTAAAATTATAAAGGACCCCATGTGTTCATTCTGGGAGGAGTAGGATTCAGAACTATGAAATGGTTCAGAACCGGTCGATCCACTCTGGAGTCCAGGTCGACATCAGTCCAGTAAATAGAATAGTAGGAATCTGAAATAACTGTTCAGTTAAACTGGTCAATACTATAATACTGTTGGAAACATTTGTATTTACAAAAGTCAGAGGAGGGAGGAGAAAACCAAAGAAAATGTCAATGTAAAGATCTGCTTTTATGTGAAATATTTGAGTATAGTTTTAATTTATTACAATTCCAATTTTATATACCTAATATTTGGAACCAATATTCACTTTCAAAGTCTTTGAAAAGGTTCGTTAAGCATCTTTGTGTTATTTATGCAATAAATATACATTATACAATATACATTATATACATTTTTCAAATCAGATTTTATATTTTTGTGTGTTTTTTTTTTGTCCTTTTGTGTTGCTATAGTGGGTTAAAGTGAAAAAATAATAGGCGGATGAGATAGATGAAGTTGTGCTGAAAAAACAGATACCAAACATGGGTATAATAAACATTTATGTGTATAGTATAGAAAGGTAAAATCAAAAGTACTGAAAAACGGACAAAATAGGCTCAGACCCCTAAGGGTTAAACTGTTTTTTGTCAATTGTATGTTTATTGTTTTGTTTTTTCTGTCTATCGTTTTCTAAAAAAAAAAAGTGTAAATTTAACATCATTTTGTTGATGTTTTCTACGTTTCGTTCTTGCTTATTTTGTTCATATTTGTTGGATTTTCAATAACTGTTTGGTTTATTCTGTTCATTATGTTGACGTTTCTTTGACATCATCATCATAATCAATAGAAGCTGATATTGAATCTATATCAGTGGAATTGGACCCATATTCTGTCTGTTAGTAAATGTTCTGTGTCTTTGTTGGTCCAGTTCCACTCAGGTTGTTGGTTCTATTCGCATTTTCATGATGTCATTTGACTTGTTCGGACTCAAACAGAACCGTTTGGCTGATTTTTTTTCTGTTATTATTTATTTTCATTTTTTGTGTCTGAATGTGGAACCCGTGCTATCGTGGCCTTAACGTCAGCTGGGTTTTTTTCTGTTTCCTTGTTGCGCTGTTTTGTGCTGATGTCACTTCCTGTCCGTGGTCCAGGTCTTCGTCTTCTTCGGGGAGGACCTTCCTGTCCATGAACTGGGCCATCGTGGCGGACATTCTACTGGTGAGGATCCATTAATTGACTGTAATTAACTTATGTCTGTTCACAGGCTTCACTTTGACCTCTGACCTCATTCTCACCGTGGATCCAAGTCTGTTCTATGTGTTATCGTTTCGACCATTTACGATAAAGTCAGAGGCACAATGATGTAAAATAACAAAAACTAGTCCCATCATCCCCTGTATGTCAGCGTCTGTTCTATGTGGATCAGAACCAGTTGAATGTGTTCTAGTCCTGGTTCTGTTCTATGTTCCAGTCCTGTGGTCTGGATGCACATCAATCTAACTATAGAAGTGGGCGGGACTTCCACTGGAGGAGAACTGAACTCATCCAATCACAGTGCATATCTGACTTCTATCAGTGATCAATAGGAACTAAACTGATATCTGGAACCATTTACTGTTCTAAACCATCAACATTTGGACCAGTAGAAGGAACAGAACAGTATCGTTGTATGCGGCGCCGCTTTATTGCATTTGGCGTGTTATATGTATGCGCATTCATCCTTCCACATGTTATTTAATGCCATTTGATGGTGTGTCAGTGTGCTAGCTGCTAATCATGCTAATTGCTAACCCTAACCGCTAATCGCACTAATGGCATGTTATTGTACACGGTGTAAATATACACCGCTGAAAGCTTATAATGTGTACAGATAACACACCAATTAAGTGGCGTGTTATCTGTACGCAATTCATAATATCACGTCGATATTTAAAAAAAAAAAAAAAAAAAAACATCAAAATTTGTCCTAACTGTGAACAAACCGTACAGACATTGTCCCAAAGAAGATGCAGATAAAAATTTAAATGAATCCAACATTAGTTTAATCAGAGAAGATGCTAATGAAGATGACGCCCTTGCATGTTTCCGACCTTTGACCTCGTATGTTTATATAAAATGTGCAATTGGGGTCATTTGTTCGTACAGATGTGTTTTTAAAGCTGCGTTTCTGTTGCCGTGGTAACAATGGTCGTTTCCTGTTTCAGTATGTGGTCGTCCCCACGCGCGATCCACTGCCGAGGCGCTGCAGATCGTCGTGTCCCACCTCCTCGGAGACGCCGGAAGTCCGTACCTGATCGGAGTGGTGAGTAATCTTGTGACCAATCAGAGGGTGGCGTCTGAGCACCGGCCGGGCTGACCCCACCCTCCTCTCCCTATTGGTCCTCAGGTGTCGGACGCCCTTCGGCGGTCGGACTCCTTCCTGTGGCAGTTCCGCTCTCTGCAGCTGTCTCTGCTGCTCTGCGCCTTCGTGTCCGTGGTGGGTGGGGCTTTCTTCCTCGCCACCGCCCTCTTCATTGAGAAGGACAGACAGCGGGCAGAGAACTACGACCCAACAGGTGAGAGCGTTGACGCTAACAGAACCTGTATCTGGTTCTGAGGACGTTCATGTGTGTTTGAGTAGAGTTTGGTTCAGTTTGTGCTTCGTACTAGGACATTTGTGAAGGTACCGTTCCTTCAGTTCAGGTTCTAACAGGGTCATGTGCTGGTGTTTCTCCAGATGACGAGCCCATTGTGGTTCCGAAAAGCGGGCGTTCGACCCGGGTTCCGGTGTCCAGCGTCCTGATCTGACGGCATCGGTCGTTAAATGGAACTGGACTGTTCTACTGTTGGACGGTGGACTGTTGGACCCTTTGGACTGCTGAACACTTTGGACCGTTGGCCACTTTGGACTGAGACATTTTCACCGAATCGGACCCAAGACTCTGATGGAACCCGGCTGATCCGAGACCAGCCACCAACCCAGAACCAGAAGGGTCCGCTGTGTTCAGTTTGATCCGTTTTCTAGCCTCGTGTTGTATCAGATTGTTTTAACCCAAACATCGAAGAAGAACCTGCACCTTTTTATTCCACTTTTCATCGTCTTTTAAAGCTTTCTTGTGTTTTTAATGACTTTTCTTCGTCAGCTTCAGGAAAAGACATTTTAAATCAATGTTCATAATCAACGGTATTTGTTAACTCAGATTATTTTTTTGTCAACCATTAAATGAGAATTTACTTGAATTATGTCTGTGTTTTTATGGTGAATATATTGTAACTTTTAAAAAGGAAAACTTAAAGATCAACAAATGTCTTCCACATTATTATTATATTTTATTATTATTTTATTTCTGTATTTATTCGATGAGTTCAGTGACAGTGAATGGGAGGACTGGACTTCAGAGCTGATGATTCCATGCAAACATGTTTTCATTTATTTCTTTACACGTGAAGAAAGATTAAAAAAAAATAGTAAGAAAATGATTATTGGGACTGAAAATCCCATCAGTAATAATTCTACACCTTTTAAAACAAAACCAAGGATGTCGATGTAGTAAAATGTTCGGAAGAGGATTGGGGCCACTGGAGAAAAAAAATACAGTTCCAATATATTTTTATTATTATTGTTCTGAGAAAAAAAGTCTGAATTCTATTGTTTTTTTCCAGTGACCCTAATCCTCTTCCATAAAACTGTGTGTGTGTATATATGTATATATATGTATATATGTGTATATATATGTATATATAATTTTAATCTAATGCACTAAAACTGTATGAAGATATTTACAGTGTTATGGCTGTCAGGTTTTATTTATACATTTATATTTTATTTCTATATTTTTTTTAATATGTTTATTTTTCCAGTTCCAGGCCTTAATGGACGTAAATTCTAGTTTCATAGTCAAACACTAACCTTATTCTTTAATATTCAGTGCATATATTTTTGAGTATTTTTGTATTAGTTGTCGTTAACGGTGCATCATCGACGCTAAAATGATGAACTTTTAAAGGGTTCATATTTGTCTTAACCCACTTTTCTTAGTCTGTGGTTCATTTCTTTGTGTATTGGACAATCATAGTTCATACAGTTTGAATTTGAACCCTTCAGCTGCTGCAGAACTATGTTATATTCATTTGGACAAAATCCAGTGGATTTCTACAACCTGTTTGAATTTCTTCCTAATTTGTTGCATCTATAACTAGTTCCGTCTCACATTTACACATATAGGGTCCAGACTTCCGACAAACATTTCTCCAGTATTTCTCCATAATTGTTTGTTAGCAGCAGCGGTTGTAGTCCAGACTGAAAATATGTCCAAACTTGGAGCCCATTACCTCAAATGTTCAGTTGTCGGTTGAACGGGACAGAGCAGCACAGCCGACAACCTGGAGGGGGCGGGGCCTGAAGTGGCTAATGTGCATTTAAAGGGCCAGTGCTCCAAACCACCTTTCTGGTGTCATAAGTCAGAAATAAGATTGAAGATGGACCTGTGGAGTTGAATGAATGAAGAATTCAGACCCAAGCAGAGCATTTACAGTTTATGTAGACCACAGGGAAATGTGGGAAAACAAAGAATAACGTTAAAAAAAGACAAATATCACTGCTTTAATGAAACTCTAGAAAAAAAATCAACTCCATCCCATTCAGAAGGTGCTTACTGTTTAAACACAAAAAGAATAAAACAACCAAAATATTCTCTGAAAAAACACCCAAAATTTACCGAAAAGAGATTTTCATCAGTAGGATTCAACTTTAGAACAAAAACATCATTAAAACAGACAAACAAGCAGACAAAACAGACAGACAAACAGAGAAACAGATAAACAAACAGATAGACAAGCAGACAAAACAAACAGAAAGACAAACAGACAAATCCAAACAAACAAACCCTCATGAAAACATAACCTCTGCCGTTCCTTGGCGGAGGTAAAAACAGATCAATAATAATACATTTATCACATATGATTCAACACTGACCCTGTTTCCATCCATTACTGATCATAAATCTGTTTCATTACATTAATAATGGGGTCCCTCAGGGCACCGTCTTAGGCCCCATTGTTTACGTTCCTGTATTTTCAAATGTAGGTCTGCACATATGGTATCCGGGGTATTGCAAACTCCTGGCTGAAAGTTATCTCAGCAACAGAAATCAATATGTATACATGAATAATGCAGATTCTGAAAGGAGAATAATAACCCATGGAGTACCACAAGGCTCTGTATTAGGGCCCAAATTATTTATTATGTATATAATAATATAATAATTCAGTCAAATACACTCCTTTGAATACCATGCCATCCTAGTGACAGCACCAGTCAAACTTTACATAATTGTCATTTATCGTCCACCAGGGCAACTGGGTGATTTTCCTGATGAGCTTGACACTCTGCTTTCCTCCATCCCAGAGCATGACTGCCCCATGCTAGTCCTCGGTGACATGAACATCCACTTAGACAATCCCAGCTTCTCAGATTTCAGTCACTAATACTCTCTTTTGAGCTACAGGGGTTTGCAGTCCTCCAACCCACAAAGATGGTAAAGAGCTCGATTCATTTTCACCCGAAACTGCATCACAGATTGCCCTCACAGTCCACACCTTTACACCTGTCTGACACCTATTTCATTCAGTTCAGTGTGTCTCTCCCTGAAAAACACTCTGCTCCTCCCCCATTGTCTCTTTCGCCGCAACCTCCGCAATTTGTCCCCCACCCACTTCTCCACTGTCGTAGCCTCCGCTCTCCTCCCCCCAGCACTTTTCCTCCTTAGAGGTAATGATGCCACTGAGTCTCTGTGCTCTACACTTAGCTCCTGTCTGGATAAATCTGTGCCCTCTATCTACTAGACCCGCTCCGATCCTCCCAGTCCCACCCATGGCTCAATGATACCCTCCGGTCGCTGCGTACCAACCTCAGAGCCGCAGAGAAGAAAATGGCACAAAACAAAAAGCTCTTCTGACCTGATCACATTCCAGTCACTATTGGTATCCTTCTCATCCAGTGTCACTGCTGCGAAGAAGGCTTACTATAATAACAAAATTCATTCTGCCACCGACACCAAGAAAACTATTCTCAACCTTTAAAACACTACTCAACCCTCCACCTCCACCGCCCACTACTAATCTGACAGCAGACAATTTTGCTTCATTTTTCACAAATAAAGTGTCTACTATCAGCAGTCAGTTCACTGATCCACCCATAGACTGCACGCCTCCTTCTTCAACATCATCATCATCACACACTGCTTCTCTCCCCTGACTATGGCTACTACTAACTCAACTGATAAAAGCCCAACTGCGTCATTCCCCTCATTTACTCCCCTCACAGAGAACGAGGTGTCTAAACTCCTTTCCTCTAGCCGTCCTACAACATGCTGTTGGACCCTATTCCATCCAACCTCTTACAGTCTGTTGCCCCTACTATCACAGCACCAATCACACATGTGATTAATGCTCACTGACTTCAGGAACATTTCCTACAGTATTTAAACAAGCGCAGGTAACACCACTACTCAAAAAACCTTCCCTCACCCCCACTCAAGTGGAGAATTATCGACCAGTCTCACTCCTCCCATACCTTTCTAAGATCATCGAAAGGGCTGTTTTCAAACAGGTCACAGAATTCCTCTCCCAAAATAACCTCCTGGACATCAACCAATCTGGCTTCAAAATCGGCCACTCCACTGAAACGGCTCTGTTGTCTGTGACAGAAGCCTTGAAAGAGGCTAGAGCAGCAGCCAAGTCTTCAGTACTCATTCTACTGGACTTATCAGCAGCATTTGACACTGTCAATCATGATATCCTGTTATCCATACTCTGGAACATGGGCATCACAGGCCACGCACACTCCTGGTTTCAGTCTTACCTTACTGGTCGGTCCTTCAGAGTGTCCTGGCTAGGGCACACATCAGCAGTTCACCGCCTCACCACGGGGGTCCCCAAGGCTCTGTGTTGGGCCCCCTCCTTTTTGCCATATACACCACCTCACTCGGTCAGATCATCCACTCACACGGCTTCTCATATCATTGCTATGCTGATGATACCAAGCTCTATCTGTCATTCCCACCTGATGACACCACAGTCTCAGTGCGGATCTCAGATTGTCTCTCTGACATATCTGCATGGATGAAAGCCCATCACCTTCAGCTGAACCTGTCCAAAACTGAACTGCTGGTCTTCCCAGCTAAGCCAACCATACAGCTGGACATCTCCATCACTATTGACTCATACCTCTGGCTCCTACCAGTGTAGTACGTAACTGGGAGTCATGATTGATAATCAGTTGACCTTCACGGATCACGTTGCCTCTGTCACCCGATCATGCCGTTTCACTCTGTTCAACCTAAGAAAGATCAGGCCATACCTAACCGAACAGGCCACCCAGCTCCTGGTGCAGACTATGGTTATCTCCCGTCTTGACTACTGCAATGCTCTTCTAACGGGCCTCCCAGCTGTGTTGTCAACCACTACAGATGGTCCAGAATGCAGCAGCGCGTCTGGTCTTCAATCAGCCTAAAAGGGCACACGTCACCCCTCCTTACTCATTGAGTTACACTGGCTACCCATAGCTGCCCGCATCAATTCAAATCTTTAATCTAGCCTACAAAATTCTCCGTGGGTCTGCTCCTGTCTACTTAGGTGCACTAATAAAAGCTTATGTCGCCCCACGACCACTCCGCTCGTCTGGGGAACGTAGTCTGGTGGTCCTCCAGACCTTGTACAAGACAATCCAGGCTCTTTTCATGGGTCGTTCCACGTTGGTGGAACGCTCTACCAAGTGCTACAAGAACAGAGTCATCCCTGCCTATCTTCAAGAAGCTCCTGAAGACCCAGCTCTTCCGGAGCACCTCCTGTCCTAGCACTTTCAACATTCCATTTTAAATATTCTAATAAGGTTTTTCCCAGGACAACCACAGATTCTTTCACGATTATCTCTGGACCTGCTGCGGTGGTCCGGCCTCTCCCTGCCCTCATCATCACCACTCACTTATCCTCAACCGCCTCCATGTGTCTCCCCCTACTCCCCTTCTCCCCTCTCCCCCAGTCCCTATCTCTATCGCTCTCTCTTTTTCCCCTTCTCTACTCTCTCTCTTTAACCCCAGCTGGTCAAGGCAGACGTCCATCCTCCAGGAGTCTGGGTCTGCTCGAGGTTTCTGCTGTTAAAGGGAAGTTTTTCCTCGCCACTGTCACCAGTCACAAGTGTTTGCTCCAGGAGGATTCTGTTGGGTTTCTGTAGAATTGACTTAGAGTCTGGTTTTGACCAACTCTATATATAAAATGTCAAGAGATAACTTTTTTGTGATCTGGCGCTATATAAATAAATTTGATTGATTGAGTGATTTAATTGGTTTTCCCCTGTAGTCGCTTTGGAAAAAAAGCGTCTGCCAAATGCGTAAACTAAACATAAACATAAACATATAAATGATGTTTGTCAGGTTCTAAAAAGCCTTAAATGTATTTTATTTGCGGATGATACCAGCCTCTATTGCTCCGGCAAAGATTTAAGTCAAATTGTAGATACAGTTGAAAGGAGCTTGCTATACTAAAGATTGGTTCGATGTCAATAAACTATTATTAAATCTTAGTAAAACCAAATATATTATTTTGGTAAAAGGAAAAATAACAAACTAGTTAAAATTAGAATTAAGGAAAGTGAAATTGAAAGAGTGTCTGCAACAAAATTTTTAGGCATTGTAACTGAGGAACAAGTTAAATTGGAAAAAGCATGTAAACTTACTTAGATCAAAACAGCCAAAAGTATTGCTATAATGTATAAAACCAAAACCTTCTAAATCAGAAATCTCTCCATATATTGTTAATTCTCTTGATCTCCATATCTGAACTATTGGGTAGCGATATGGGTAACAACTATAAATCAAATATTAATTCCATATTCTTACTTCAAAAAAAGGCAATTCGACTTGTCAATCAAGCACAGTACTTAGCTCCAACAAATCCCCTATTTATCAAATTAAATGCTCTAAAACTTCACGATCTTGTTTACCTTAATACTCTTATTATAATGTATAAAACCCATGAACATATGCTCTCCTACAGTCTACAGGAGAAGTTTGAGCCCAGGCAAAGTAATTATAATTTAAGGGGAACTGAAATCTACAAGAAAATTAAGTGTAGAACAAACATAAAAGCCAGTGTACCTCTGTCAGAGGGTACATCTGTGGAATAATCTGGAGCAAAACTTAAAAATGTCTTCTTCGATCTGTGCATTTAAAAGGATGTATAAATCCACTATGATAACAAAATATAGAACATTATACAAGTACGCATAAAATAAGATATTATTGTAGTTAATTGGTTATCATGATAGGAAGATACTATCATATTATTGATCATTGTATTTGGAGTAATATTTAAAGTGCATATAAATATTATAGTTTATATAAAAACGGTTGATTATGCAATCTGATTTGTGTATGAGGCGACTACAAAAGTGTATATGAATGGTTTGTATGGATGTTTTGTGTTATTGTAAAAAATATACAGAGGAAAATGTGTGTTAACAAAGCAAAGAAGCGAATCCAGCTTGCTTATTAGTTTGTAAAAAGGGGGTGGGAGTCAATAAGTTTTACTTCTTCCCACTCCTTTTCGAGCGCAAAATTTATTTATGTATTATTTGTTTTGACTATGTTGTATGGTTCCTTGTTATCTGATGATTCTATGTGCTCGAAATAAAATACTACTACTACATGGACCCTGACCCTGGTTACAAACGTCTCTTTTCCATTGACCCTCAAACTGTGTGAATTTAACTTTTTCATATGAATTTGTCTAATGAAAAAACGACAGTTTCACAAAAACGTGTTTTTCTCTGAATAACTGTTGTTGTTCGAGGTGTTTTTTTGTAGTTAAATTGGTATATGACACAAAACTGTAACGGAAAGACCTTTGAGTCCAACTAGAGTCACATGACCAAAACAAACAGATGTTGATCGACGTTAGAACAAGAAAAGAAGAAGAGTTGACCCCAAACGTGTGTGTATGTGTGGACACACCAGGAAACCACATCAGTTTAGAATTTAGCAGGAGAGAGGAGGAACCAGCAAGCACATTTGGGATTGAATGGAAAAACCAACATTACACACCTCTGTTTTTACAACATTTTGTAAATATCGACAGTTTTGCGCAGATGTCCGATGGAAAAAATGACATTACACACTTGTGTTTGGAACACATTTACAAATAATAAATATGATAATATAATAATTATAAATATGGGGACAGTTTAGCTCAGATGGATGATGCACCACAGGGACAGGTGTCCGGTCTGTCCCTTCCTCTTTCTCTGATGGTGCAGATGGTCTCAGATCAGGGATGTGGTCCAGACTCCGCCTTCATAACAGGTGCTGTTGCTACTTTAACATGTGGAGACCATCAGGATCCAGCTGGTCCTTATCCAGTCCAGATCACTGTGACCAGATCACAACCTCCATCTGATGAGAGAAGACAAAGGAATCGACCAGGAACCAGTTACTCCACAGACCAAGCAAACACCCACTATCAACCACGACCTGCTCTGATTGGTCGACTGTTCTCCTCCAAACCTGAAGCTGTTCCACAAACCAACATCTACTGACCTCAGAGTCCGCAGAGCACAACCTGGACTCTGGACCAGGTCCTCCAGCTCCTTCACATCTGAACACTTCAGGTTGTTTTTGGTCAAATCCAGGTTGATCAGATGGGAGGGGTTGGACTCCAGAGCGGAGGTCAGAGAACAACAGCTGATCTTCGACAAACAGCAGGAACTCAGCCTGAATGAAGAACAAATAACTGGAATTAGATGAAGACGTCGACTCTGCTTCAGGAACGCAGATATCTGTTCTTTATGAAGTCCAGTGTTCGACCGAATATTTCAGCCATTAATCGGATTTCATCATCGAAGCGACTCATTATTCTGGACGACCACAGATGCCTCGGTTCTAACCAGAGCTGCTGCGGTTCTGTTAGCGTTCCCGGTAAATGGGCTAATGTTCGCCGACTGTTCAGAGGCAGACTGATGTTGACCTTTGACCTGGTGCTGCCTTCAGACTTACACACACTGAACCAGATTCTGTTTATTCAGTTGGATCTGATCCCAAACGTTGGACGTCTTTTGTCTTTTTCTGACGTTCTCCTCATTCTCTTCCATTGAACCAAGGTTATTATCGTTAATGAAAATTAACGAAATGACAAAAACTAGAATTGAAAAAACATTTTCGCTAACTGAAATAAATGAAAACTATAATTAAAAGAAAAAAACATAACTAACTGAAATTGTATTGTGTGTTTATAAAACTAACTAAAACATATAAAAATTATGGATAAAATTCCCTTTGTTTTCATCTTTGTCAATGTCGGATTGATACGAAATTGATTTATTTCGCTGTAGCAATTTTTGCCAGCAGTACCATATCACACTTCACAGTCCGTCACTTCTCGTCACTTGTGGTTTCCAGTCGTCTTCTGGTCCCCACTCTACCTGGAAACATGGAGACTAAAGTTGGGAGAAAGCAGCAGTCCTGTCAGGGATTTATTTTAATACGACAGCAAAGAAGAGAAAAGATATAAAAAAAAAACAAAAAACTGAACTAAAACTAATACTGAAACTAAACTAAAACTAAGCATTTAGAAAAAAAATAAATAAAAACTAGCAAAACCTGCTCTAAAAATGAATTAAAACTAACTGAATTAGAGAAAAAAGGTCAAAACTAAATAAAACTAAACTAGTATGAAAAATCCAAGACTATTATAACCTTCCATTGAACTCACATTGAACTTACATTGAACTGTTGAGTCGCATGCATTACAGTTTACTGTCCAAGTAGAACATGATCCCCGAGGTGGAACAGAAGTGACTACCGAAACAACATTAATAATTATACGAATTCTCGAGGCAAAAAAAAATGATTCGAGGATTTTTTGTACTCAAATTACTCGAGTACTCATCTCATTGTAGTTCGACTCCACTTTATCATCGAGCTTCAATATCCTTGACAGTACTCTATCTTTTCAATCCCACATCAATAACATCACTCGGTCTGCATACTTCCACCTACGTAACATTAATCGCCTCCGCCCCTCCCTCACCCCCCATACCACTGCTATCCTTGTTCACAGCCTTGTCACTTCTCGTCTGGATTATTGTAACTCTCTCCTCTTTGGTCTCCACACAAATCCCTCCATAAACTTCAATTGGTTCAGAACTCTGCTGCTCGCATCATCACTAGGACCCCCTCCACTAACCACATCACTCCTGTCCTTCAACAGCTTCACTGGCTCCCGGTTAAGTTCCGGATTGAATTTAAAATCCTTCTAATGACATTCAAGGCCATCCAAAACCTCGCCCCTCCATATCTGTCTGACCTACTTAATGTTGCCACCCTCTCGTACCCTCAGATCTTCCTCCTCCATCCACACTGTTCCCTCTGCCCGTCACCACCATGGGGAGCAGAGCATTCAGCCGCTCTGCTCCCCAGCTCTGGAACTCCTTGCCACCGGATCTCAGAAACACCACTTAACTTCCTCTCTTCAAATCCAGACTCAAAACCCATCTGTTTAGGACCTCTTTCTCTTTGTGAACACAATTGCACTGTCCAAATATTTAACCTGCCTTTTATTTTACTCTGCTTTATTGTTTGTTTTTAACTCTCCTGTTTACTGTACGGTGTCCTTGAGTGCCAAGAAAGGCGCCTATAAATAAAGTGTATTATATTATTATTATTATTATTATTATAAGACTTTTAAACATAACAGAACTGTCAAGTTGGACCGTTTTCATCTGTGAACCGCAGATGTTTCTGTATTAGTGGATGTGTTTGATGGACGGTGGACGGTGGACATTGGACGGTGGACAGTGGATGATGGACAATGGACGGTGGTGGACTGACCTGAGAGTCTCCAGTCTGCACTTTGGACTCTTCAGTCCAGAACAGAGACTGTCCACTCCTGAATCCTTCAGACCAAAGTTGATGCTGAGGTCCAGTTCTATGAGATGTCCAGGACTGGACTCCAGAAGTGATGCCAGAAAAGAACAGCTGATATGTGAGAACCTGCAGCACCTCAGTCTGAACGAAGAACAAACGACAGGTTCAAACCGTTAACGAACCACACACACATCCATGGAACTGAAGAAAACCCAGAGGAAACACCTCAACATGTGACTTTACTGACACTACGTGGACAATACTCTACAACAGAATGAAATTTACTTTCCATAATTCTACAGATTACGATAAAAGACCCTTTTCTGTCGCAGGAACCTTAAGTTTACCCTGGATTCAGAAAAACCTCAGAGTGTTTCCACTGAAATTACTGAAAAAACCTTTCCCTCGACCCCAAATTTTCCCTGATGAAACTTCCTAGTAGGGGAGCGGGACTTCTCAGATTCCTGGAAATCTGGGGCGGGGCTGTGTGCTGAAGAACTCTGATTGGTCGAACACAAAAATACATTTAATGATATAGAATTGTTCCAAATTATTGACTTTGCTTCATCATGTAGGTCTGAAAGATCAAGATGTTCAAACAGGAAGTAATAAGTTCAGACGTTATCGTCCATGAAAAGTAGATTTTCATACATTTGTTGATTTTTTTTCGTATATATGTTTTTGTGTTTAAAATCACTTTATGCTATTGATCTAAACAGAAAAAGACAAAAGATCTAAAACTTAAACTCAACTGACCTCAGAGTCTGCAGTCTGCAGTTTGGACTCTTCAGACCAGAACAAAGGGTCTCCAGTCCTGAATCCTTCAGGTCATTGTTGCTGAGGTCCAGGTTCATCAGATGAGACAGGTTGGACTCCAGAGCCGAGGCCAGAAAAGAACAGCTGATCTCTGAGAACCCACTCCAGTTCAGACTGAACAAAGAAGACGATGGAGACAGGTTCAGGTTTTAAACACAGAAGTCAACATTTATTTCAAAATATTTGCTCGGTTCGTTTGGACCCACTTTTAGTGGATGATCTTTCAAATATGTGACCTTTGACCTTTCACTAGTGCCTTCCGGAAACAGTAGCTTCCATTGGATCTGGTGGAACAGGTGCTGGTATCGTCTATTCAATGCTTCTTCAAACCAAACTTTCAATTACTGACTGATTTCTTTATTCCCTGTAAGACTGAACACCTATGCAGCGAAGTTACTGTTGGTGTAGAGGTACCGTGTAGGTACCATCTACCTGCTACTTTCCGTTATAAATGATGGCTACAACAGTTTGTCTGTCAGTCCTGACATTGTTCAGCTGCCCTGACCAAGGTCTTCTAGTGTCGGTCTGTCAACGGTCTCCCTGGTGGATCAGGTCATTTCTGCGTCTCTGCTGTCAGCTAGCAGTAACGGTCCAAATGTGCCTAGCAACAAGCGCTAGCAGCTATGTCCATAGTGCTAACCTTACGGCCTCAGTTTTCCAGGACCACTGTGGTTGTCCCAGTCACTCAGCCTCCTTGGACTGAACTGGTTCCACTCCTAACTCACTGGTGGAACTGAGCGTGTCGGCCTGGGTAATGCCAAGTCCTGAATGGCCCTGTCACCTGTGGTGTCCAACAAGGGTCTGTCCTTGGCCCACTCTTTATCTTGTACATGCTCCAACTGGACTATGTCATTGGCCACTGTGGTATTCTCTTTCACTCTTATGCTGATGACAGACAGTTAAATTTAAGGACCCGCCCTAACCCCGCCTCTGCCTCATCATATTCATCATCATTACCATCGTCATCACCTCACTTCTACTCACCATTTTCATTATCTGCTTTGAAGAGATATAAAGGTGTGGAGGAGTCCTAACTTCCTCCATCTAAACAGTTCCAAAACCGAAGCCCTACTGGTCTGTACCCCCCCCCAGGTCTTCCTCCATAAGCACCTTGTCCCTCTCCGGTCAGGACGTCCCCCTCTCAACCACTGTGTCCACCCTCAGTGTGAGACCGGACCCTCAACTGACATTTGAAAACCACATCAAACATTCTATTCCAGTTCAAGAACATCTCCAAGCTCCGCCCCTCCCTCACCATCACTGATTTGGAGAAACTCATCCACACCTTTATCTCCTCCAGGCTCGACTACTGCAACACCATGAAACTACAGTTCATTGAAACCAGTGCTGCTAGGAAGTCTTCCTGAATGGGAACATATGACCCTGGTCCTCATCATCTCCAGAATCCACTACCACGTCACTCTCATCACTCACCATTGCATTCAGGGCAACGCCCCCTGACTACCTTACGGATGTCCTCACCCCTCACATGTCTACCTGAAACCTGCGGCACCACAGCACCAACGTCCTTCTCCTTCCATGGAACACACTACAGACCATGGGAGACGAGGCCTCCTGTTCCTCAGATGTTAGGTTCAGATTTTAATAACTTCATGGATGTGAGATATGTTTGTTCATAAATGAGGTTCAGACGTTCTGAGTCCAAGGTGATGTTTGTAAATGCAAACAATTTTGGAGGTGCAGAAATAGATTGGATTGAATTTGAGTATTTCAAACATGACCATGACAGAGCTGAAACATCTACTGTACACATGTGTTCAATCATGTTCAGAGTTCATTATATCATGTAGTTCCTCATGCGTCTTACATAAGTCGTCTACTGACCTCAGAGTCTGCAGTCTGCAGTTTGGATTCTTCAGTCCAGAACAAAGAATCTTCATCCCTGAATCTTTCAGGTCGCTGTTGTTTCTTAGGTCTAGTTCTGTGAGATGGGAGGGGCTGGACTTCAGAGCTGAAGCCACGACTTCACAGTGAGTCTCTGAAAGTCCACAGCCAGAAAATCTGTAGAGACAGATTTAATGTGAAGATAATTATGATTAAATATTTACTGAATATCTGCATTTTTACAAACCAGTTCTGGGACACACAGGGTCCCATCACACAAAAAGTACCCAGATTCATCATATTAAGACTCCGTTCGTTTCTTACCGAGCCTTTCTGCAGTTCCTCACAGCTGGGATTAGTCTCAGTCGTCCTTCATCTGATGTGTTGTACTTCTTCAGGTCCAACTCATCCAGAACCTTCTCTGACATCTGCAGCATGTAGGCCAGAGCTGAACACTGGATCTCAGACAGTTTCTTCTTTGATCTGTTCTCTGACTTCAGGAACTCTTGGATTTCCTGATGGACTGAGTGGTCGTTCATCTCCATCAGGCAGTGGAAGATGTTTACATTTCTGTCAGGATTGATGTAATCAATGTTCATCTTCTTCAGGTTGTTGGTGATGGTCTGTATTGTCTCTGGACTGATCTCTGTTGGACCCAGCAGACCTCCTAAAACTCTCTGGTTGGACTCCAGACAGAGGCCATGAAGGAACCGGACAAACAGATCCAGGTGACCGTTTTCACATTGGAGAGTTTTTCCATGTTTTTCTCAGGAACTCATCAAGTGTTGAATTATGGTTCCAGTCTCCCAGAAACCTCTCCAGAACTTCTGTGTGGTTGCTGGTGTAACAGTGGTAGATGTAGACTGCAGCCAGAAACTCCTGAAAACTCAGATGAACAAAGCTGTAGATGGTTTTCTGGAAGATCACACTCTCTTTTCTGAGGATCTCTGTACAGAGTCCTGAGTAAACCAAGGCCTGTGTGACGTCCAGACCACACTGCTCCAGGTCTTCGTGGTAGAACATAATCTTTCCTTTCTCCAGATGTTCAAACGCCAACCTCCCCAACTTCAGAAGAACCTCCCTGTCAGCCTCTGTCAGCTCTGCCTCAAGTCCTTTTTCATACTTGTTTCTTCTCTTTGTCTGGACTGTGATGAAGTGTGAGTACAGGTCCGTCAGGGTCTTGGGCAGCTCTCCTCTTTGGTTTGAAGTCAACATGTGCTTCAGAACCGTAGAAATGATCCAGCAGAAGACTGGGATCTGACACATGATATGGAGCGTTTTGGATTTCTTGATGTGTGAGATGATTTTGTTGGACAGATCTTCATCAGTGGATCTCTTCTTGAAGTACTCCTCCTTCTGGTCGTCAGTGGCGAAGCCTCGGACCTCTGTTACCCTGTCGACACATGAAGGAGGGATCTGATTGGCTGCTGCAGGTCTGGAAGTTATCCAGATGAGAGCTGATGGAAGCAGGTTCCCCTTGATGAGGTTGGTCAACAGGACGTTGACTGGTTTCTTCTGGGTGACATCTGAAACCACCTCACAGTCGTGGAAGTCCAGTGACAGTCTGCTTTCATCCAGGCCGTCGAAGATGAACATAAGTTTGCAGACGTTGATCTGCTCGGCTGTGACCTTCTGTAACGTTGGATGGAAAACATGGAGCAGCGTCAGCAGACTGTACTGCTCATCTGTGACCAGGTTCAGCTCTCTGAAGGACAGCAGAACCACCAGACTGATGTCCTGGTTTTCTAAACCCTCAGCCCAGTCCAGAGTGAACTTCAGCACCGAGAGGGTTTTTCCAACTCCAGCGACACCGTTGGTCAGAACAACTCTGATGGGTTCTGTTGGTCGGGTAGGGCTTTGAAGATGTCCTGACACCTGATGGGAGTGTCTTGGGGGATATTCTTGTAAACCGTCTCCAGCGTCCTCACTTCATGTTGGGTATTAACGTCTTCACTCTGTCCCTCTGTGATGTAGAGCTCAGTGTAGATCCGGTTCAGATGGGTTCTACTTCCTGTTTCATCGGTTCCTTCAGTCACACATTCAAATCTGCTCCTCAGACTGAGCTTATGTTCATCTGAAACCACACAATAAAAAACACTGTTTCTCTGAGTTCATATTTACAACAGGTTCCAAATACAGGACTCTGGACCTGGATCTGCTCATCTGTCCATGAACTGAGGATGGACCAACACAAAGCTGGACATGGACCAGCTGAGCAGGTCTTGGTCCAAGGTGAAAAAAAAAAAAAAGTCCGTAAAAAACTGATCTGACAGTTTAGATCTAATTTCCTGAGTCAGTCTTACTTCGTGCAGTGCTGTCCATATGTGGTCCAATTCTGGTTCTGGATCTCTTTCCACACTGGGGACAGGTGGAGTCTCCTGATGGACCAGACTGGCCCCAGTATGAAGTGATGCACTGTCTGCAGAACAAGTGTCCACAGCTGGTCTGGACGGGATCACTCAGGACCTTCTGACACAAACAACAGGACTGTGGGTCCAGTTCAGGACCAGGACTCCTCTTCCTCCGTCTGTGGACATCAACACATTCTTTAAAACCAACAAAATGAATAATGACCAAACAGTGGCTCCAGACTGTTGAATTTACTTCCAAATCAGACACTTAATGGATAAATAATAAAAAAAACACACAGAAGACAAACTGTGTGTCTCTATTTCATATCTGAAACTGTTTAGAATAAAAGCTGAAGCACAGACTAAAAGTATTTTGGGTTTCATGGTGGACCCATTGGAAATAATATCAACTGTTCTATCATATCTGTACTGTTCTCTGTTGATTCCATTGACACATTCCAATCAGTGCTTTCAGAACAGTCTACTGGAGCCTCAGTGTCCTCAGGTGTCTACGTCCAGGTGGTTCAGGTGGTTCCAGGCTGCCTTTGTAACAGGTCATCAGAAAAAACAGGTCATGGTTTAATCGGCCCGGGTAGACCAACAGGTCTGGGAGCCTCCTGGACATCAGTCTTAAGACCCTCAGGTCTCAAGGCTTTTCAGGTCTTAAAAAAAAAAAAAAAAAAAGTGGGGCGCATGCGCACGCAGTGACCGGCAGTGAGCGAAAGCTTGCTGCAAAACAAATCTACCCACGGGTACAAATAAAGTCACCTTGAACCTTGTTTCTTTTGATTGGACGGTCAAAACTGTGTGAAATCACCAAATATTACAACAAATGTCCCTGTCAAGACAAGGAGGCTCCTTACTGTGCATGGAGGGGTTCACCCTGAGTCCACTGTCCTGAGGCTGAACATGAAGCGAAAGAAGGGAGACAGGACTAGTGAACATTAGAGCTACTATCTAGGAGGAAACAGCAAGCCTCCAGGAATGCTAAGTGAATGGTCCAGATAACAGACACCTAGTAAGGAGGAGGAGCCTGAGGGGCTACCATGGAAGGACACGCCCCTGCTTGGCATGCACCATTGACAAACTGAAGAGGTGGGTGGCATCAAGAAAACATACTCATGGATGGAAAAGGACTGAAAGACAGCACAGAGGAACTACTGATGGACAAGAACCTGAACCCAAGAGCAACAGAGGATCTACCACACCAAACAAAACCACAGGTGTAGGTCTACCACACCAGACTAGACCCCAGGTGTAGGTCTATCACACCAGACTAGACCCCAGGTGTAGGTCTACCACACCTGTGACGGAACTGGACAGATCACACTGACTTTAGTTTTACTGTAATAATCGTAGATCCTTTCACAAATAAGGCTCCGCCCACTCAGCAGGTCTAATGCACAGTTTTGCACAGATTTTTTTGGGTGAAATACGACTTTTTTGTGTGTTGGTTCATATTCCACATTAAATGCGACTTCTATCAGTTTTGAGTCTGAACTGAATGTGACCCTGAAGTGACCCACATGCACTAAAGAGGGCCTGATGGAATACGTGACTATGCAGACACACACTGTATTTACAGAAGGAAATATGGTTTTCCTCCGCTCCTCCTCCTGGGACGAACAACTGGGACATTTGTTGCATTTCAATGACACAAAGGTCGGATAAATGCGACCTTCAGACTGAAGTCACGTTGAAAAATATCAGATCTGGATCAGATTTAGGACCACATATGAAAGTGGGCCGGGTCAGATTGAGGACCGCATATGAAAGCGGTCCAGATCAGATTTCGGACCGCATATGAAAGTGGGCCAGGTCAGATTTAGGACCACATATGAAAGTGGTCTGGGTCAGATTAGTGCTGTTCAGACTGTCTGGAACAGATCAGATCCAGATCAAATATGGACACATTTCCCTTCAGTCTGTACGTAGCCTTGCTTTTTGTGTGAAGATCTGCTTTCTCTTCTGGTTTATGGGTCTGTCATTGGACAGATCTTCATACATGTTCCAGACTCTGATCTGAGTCGACACCGTGACACAGTTCTTTCTTCTAAATGACTCCTCAGGTCACATGACTACGGCTGACTTCAGATTGGACTAAAGTCTTATCACATGGGGTTCAGGACGTACAGCGGGTTGTCTGGAGAGATGGCGTTCAAATCCCAACCTGCCTCCAGTGCTACTCTCGCTGGTGTATGAATGTTTGGTGTTGGTGGGAGGGGCCATTTGCAGGGGGGGTGATGTCTGAGCTCCTCCCCTTATCTCTACTGCTGACCCCGCCCACCCTGCACAGGAAACTCATTTCATCTTGACCTCATGACCTGGTTCCTTCGGTCATCAGCCAGAGTTCATGACCACAGGTGAGGGACAGAAATCCAATCCATTATTATAAAATCTAGTGTACAGCATTAGTTAAACAGAACCACAGTGATTCATCAGATATAAATCATCATCCGACGTTTACATTTGATGAACCGTCGACTTTGAATCAGAACTGAATGAAAAAAACAGAAACACAATGTGTTGAATTTGAGTCATTAGTGGAAGAAGTGATGTAACATAAGGTTCTTTCAGGTCAGGAACATTCTCTTACTCAGTTTCTGAAGGTCCAGGTTCAGGGCTGAAGTTTGGAGGTTGAACGTTAGACATGTCACTGTTCACAGACAGACAAGCGGACGCTGCAAACCCTGATCTGAGTCTGTCCAAAAAACAGAAACACAATGTGTTGAATTTGAGTCATTAGTGGAAGAAGTGATGTAACATAAGGTTCTTTCAGGTCAGGAACATTCTCTTACTCAGTTTCTGAAGGTCCAGGTTCAGGGCTGAAGTTTGGAGGTTGAACGTTAGACATGTCACTGTTCACAGACAGACAAGCAGACGCTGCAAACCCTGATCTGAGTCTGTCCACCTGGAGACTGGAGACAACCATGAACTTTATGGACACAGACCAACACTCAGCTGAACCTCCAGCAGGAAATAGATTGAACCAGTGGACTCACTGTGAACCAGGGGGGTCAGTACCGCCCCCTGGAGGGTCCCTCATGGACACATCATGGGGTAGCTCTGCTCCCTCCTCCTCTTTGTCCAGCTTCAGACTCATACGTCCACTCCAGTCTGAACCCACCGTTCTCTGTAAACAGCAGAACGTCAGCTGTTACTACTGAGTCTGGGTCCATGAGAGAGCGGAGCACAAACTAGAAGGAACGCAACAGTTCAGCAACTCATCATCAATGTCCAATGAGGCAACCTGGTCCTCCTGTTGAGGACTGGTGGAGCTCTGGACATGGGGTGGCATCCAGGACCAGTTCAGTATGGACCTGTTCTCTCTAGTACTCTACTGCAGCACCAACGGTACCCTTGCATCATGAGGGAGTTAAGCTAACCCATCTCCACCAACAAAGTGAAGCTAACCCTTTTCCACCAGAAGAGAGCTAACCCTCTCTACCAACAGAGCTAAGCCAACCATTTTCCACCAAGACAGAGCTAAGCTTATCCATTTCCATCAAGAGAGGCTTAAGCTAACCATTCTCCACCAACAAAGCCAAGCTAACCCGTCCATTGGATGCCTGCAGCCGTACGTTCATATGACTAAAGCGTACAGAGTGAAATTTGAGAGAGAGCCAGTGTGCACGCCTGAACCCATTCTCCAAAACAGAGAGCTAAGATAACCCTTTCCCACCAAGAGACAGCTGAGCTAACCCTTTTCCACCAAGAGAAAACTAAGCTAACCTCTCTCTACCAACAGGGCTAAGCTAACCCCTTTCCACCAAGAGAGAGCTAAGCTAACCCTTTTCCACCGAGAGAGCAAAGCTAACCCATCTCTACCAGCAGAGCTAAGCTAACCCTTTTCCGCCAAGAGAGAGCAAAAATAACTCTTTTCCACCGAGAAGTAAGCTAACCCATCCCCACCAACAGAGAGCTAAGATAATCCAGCTCTACCAATAGAGCTAAGCTAACCCTTTGCCACCAAGACAGAGCTAAGCTAATCCTTTTCACCAAGAGAGAGCAAAGCTAACCCCTCTCTACCAACAGAGCTAAGCTAACCACTCTCTACCAACAGAGCTAAGCTAACCCTTTTCCATCAAGAGAGAATTACGCTAACCATTCTCCACCAACAAAGTTAAGCTATCCCATCATTGGCGCCTGCAGTGGAACATCCATATGGCTCATGTGTGCAGAGTGAAATTTGAGAGAGAGTCAGTAGGTGCGCTGAATCATCTCCACCAGTAGAGGGTTAAGCTAACCCTTCTCCACCACAGAGAGCTAAGCTA
>NC_043964.1:7717101-7879601 GCF_902148855.1 Sphaeramia orbicularis
GGACCCCATTCTCTGTTTAATGAAACACAGTTGATATGAACAGTAAGAGTCAGATAACTCCACAAATCTGAAGCTGATCAGAGTGTCAGTGTGGATGGAAACAGACTCATTGTTGCCATGACGACAGGTAAACCACTATATTACCCAGGAAAAAAGATCAAATTGAGATTAAGAAGCTCTTTTTTTTTTTATGGGAGTTCAGTCCAAGAGGTAGCGTGAAATAAAACAAATAAGAAAGTACCAGACAAGTCAAACTGTGAAAAACAAGTGATGGTTATAGAGTTAGAGTCGAACACTGAGTTTGGATTTAAAAGCATTTAAGGAGATCAATTCAGTCAAACTATAAACTATTATCATGTCATATTATTCCATCACTGTCTGACACAAACACTGTTATTGTTCAAGGTTATATTATTTTTATAGCCTTTATTTTCTCTTACTGTTTATTCATTCTTATTCTGTTTCTTCTGTTGTTTTAATTGCGTGTCCTGTGCATTAAAGTGGACCAGCTGTGGAGGGACATGTCCATGGTGTGTCTCCCACTAGTGTCCTGGTGTGAGTACTGCAGTTATCTGCTCCAGTGTGGACGGGGCCACATGTGACCTCTGACCCTAGGATGTGACCTCTGACCCCAGGAGGCCGTTTCCTGGTTTAATTATGCAGATTAAAGTATGGAGTGATGGAGTGGACGAGTGTGGAAGGCAGATGGAAGCAGACATGATGGTTCTTGTGTTGGTTCTAAAGAGTGGAGGTTCTTAAGGCCTGTGTTGGTTCTAAAGGCCTGTGGTGGTTCTAAAGACCTGTGTTGGTTCTAAAGGCCTGTGGAGGTTCTAAAGGCCTGTGTTGGTTCTAAAGGACTGTGGGGGTTCTAAAGGCCTGTGGAGGTTCTGAAGGCTTGTGTCAGTTCTAAAGGCCTGTGGAGGTTCTAATGGCCTGTGTTGGTTCTAAAGGTTTGTGTTATCAGTGTTCATGAACAGGACAGAGACGGGAATGAGATCTAATTGGACTTCAGTCAACAGACGTAAACAGTCCAGTGTTTGTCCTGGAATCACCATCATTATCATCCTCATCCTCACCTTCATCCTCATCTTCACCTTCATCTTCACCCTCATCCTGATCTTCACCCTCATCCTCATCTTCACCTTCAACCTCATCCTTGTCCTCATCCTCATCTTCACCCTCATCTTCATCTTCAATCTCATCTTCATCCTCATCTTCATCCTTGTCTTCATCCTCTTCTTCACCCTCATCCTAATCTTCACCCTCATCTTCATCCTCATCTTCATCTGCATCCTCATCTTCACCCTCATCTTCATCCTCATCTTCATCCTCGTCCTCATCCTCATCTTCATCCTCTTCTTCATCCTTGTCTTCATCCTCATCTACACCCTCATCCTCATGTTCATCTTCATCCTCACCTTCATCTTCATCCTCATCTTCATCCTAATCTTCACCCTCATCTTCATCATCATCTTAATCCTCATCCTCTTCTTCATCTTCATCCTCGTCTTCATCCTCATCTACACCCTCATCCTCATGTTCATCTTCATCCTCACCTTCATCTTCATCCTCATCTTCATCTTCATCCTAATCTTCACCCTCATCTTCATCCTCATCTTAATCCTCATCCTCATCTTCATCCTCCTCCTCTTCATCCTCCTCCTCCTCTTCACCCTCCCCTTCATTCTCCTCCTCATCCTCCTCTTCATCCTCCTCCTCACCCTCCTCTTCATCCTCCTCTTCATCCTCAGACTCTCTGGGGTTCGGTTGTGTTTTGGGTTTCTGCTGTGGAGGCGTTTTTTTTTTTTTTTTGAACAGCCCTCAGGGCTTCAGATCATTTTACAGCAGAAATGGAGATGGATGGAAAAAAGAGAAGAAGAAGAAGAAGGATTCAGATGGGAGGGTTCAGGACCCACGACAGAGTGGGTGGAGGAAGAGGAGGAGGAGGATGAAGAAGATGAAGAGGTGGAATATGAAGAGGAGGAGGAGGAAGAGGAGGAGGAGGAAGAGGAGGAGGATGAAGAGGATGATGAAGAGGAGGAGGAAGAGGAGTTTTTACTGTTCTTCCTTTTTCTGGTTGAAAATATTAAAAAGTGCCGCCAATCACATTCACCTCTGACAGTTTCTGCCCAGCAACACATGGTTGCTATGGTGACTGCAGCCCCCGGTGACAGGGGGCGCCAGCGAGGGCTTGGATGCTTTTGGTTTAACCCTTTATGACCCATAGAACCATCATGTTTAATTCAACACATAAACACAACTGTTAACGTCCCAAATATAATTAATATTTATGTCATTAGTCCAAAATAAAGAATAAAAGTCTAATTAAACACATGTTTTTATTAAAATGTAAATGTTACAGATCAGTGTTTGTCAACCTTTAAACAAATGTCCCTTTTCATCATCATGAGCCTCCTGCCCCCCCAACCCCGAAAAACATTTGGGAATGGGGGGTATAGCGCTCCGCAACAAGTTGTCAAGTGTGTGTGTGTGTGTGTGGGGTGTCATATATATATATATATATATATATATATATATATAATATATAGATATATATATATACACACACACACACACACATATATACAGATAGATAGATAGATAGATAGATAGATAGATAGATAGATAGATAGATAGATAGATAGATAGATAGATAGATAGATAGATAGATAGATAGATAGATAGATGTTCAGTACCAGAGGAATGTGACAGACGTTACCGCTGGGGGGGGGTCTATGACATACCTAATTACTGCTTAATATTGATATTCATATAGACTAATGCCGCCCATTTCTCAGTGCCCCCCCCCCCCGCTTCCTTATTCCAAACACTGTCACAGACAAAACCCTCAAAATTGTAAATGTTTAAAAAATCACAAAACCCATTAAACGACATAAGTTAATGTTTGAAATAAACTCATTTATTTAAACTAATGAAACGTCCATTTTTCTTTTTCATTAATATTTAATATTTACTCATTAATCTGTAATAGACCCTCAATAATGTGAATATTACTAGAATTTGTCTAATGGAAAAAACGACAATTTCACCAAACTGAATCGCTGAATAGTTTTTGTTGTCGTTAGGGGGTTTTTTTTTTGTAGTTAAATTGGTATATGACACAAAACTTGCCCATGTGATTTCATTAACTGTGTACAGATAACACGCCACTTTTAATTGGTGTGTTATCTGTACACATTGTAAGCTTTCAGCGTGTATGTTTACGCCATATAAAATAGCATGCCATTAGCACGATTAGCGGCTAGCATGATTAGTGGTTAGGGTTAGCAATTAGTGTGATTAGCAGCTAGCATGATTAGGGGTTATGTTAGGGTTAGCGATTAGCGTGGTTAGCAGCTAGTGTGATTAGTGGTTACGGTTAGGGTTAGCAATTAGCGTGATTAGCGGCTTGCGTGATTAGTGGTTAGGGTTAGCGATTAATGTGATTAGCACCTAGCATTAGCGGTTAGGGTTAGGTTTAGGGTTAGTGATTAGCATAATTAGCAGCTAGCGCATTGACATGCCATCAAATGGCATTAAATAACATGCGAAAGGATGAAAATGCGTACATATAACTCGATAAATGCAATAATTGGCATCACATCCAACGGTATTTGATGACCTCAGTCTGAAACTGTAATGGAAAGAACTTTGAGTCCAGCTAGAGTCACATGACCAAAACGAACAGATGTTGATGGATGTTAGAACAAGAGAAGAAGAGTTGAACCCAAACGTGTGTGTATGTGTGGACACACCAGGAAACCACATCAGTTTAGAATTTAGTAGGAGATAGAGGGGGAACCAGCATTCTAGATTCAAAACAACACAGATTTCTGTTCATGTTTATGGAAGGACTGACACTGACATCTACCAGAAGAAAGAAACTCAGCAGCACATTTGGATTGAATGGACAAACCAACATTCCACACTTCTGTTTGGAACATATTTATATAAATATGGGGGACAGTTTAGGGACCATGGACCAAAGGGACTAGTGATGTTAAAGTCCTGTTAGTTCAGGTTCCACATTTAGACCCAAATGATTAAAGTGGATCAGAACAGGAAAATAAGAACAGAATAAACTATAAAAATGACAACTACACATTTAGTCTTTGTTTTTATTGTAAGAAAAGTAGAATTACATGAACATTTATGAACTATTCTTGTCAACTTTAAGGTTTTCTTTTTGTTTTAGTGACAAAAAAGTTAAATTACTAAAGATCCTTTTACAAAAAATGTGAATAATCTGAACAATATGAACGACATGAAATGTTTTATGATAAATCATGTAATTTTAATGTAATTTTGTCTAAGTTTTTGTTCATTTTTTGTGCATGTTTTGTTCTTGTTTATTTTGTTCATGTTTGTAATTTTTTTTTGTAGTTTTTGTTTATTTCTGTTCATCTTGTTCATGTTTCTTCAATTTTATTCCATTTTTGACATTATTTCTAAGTTATTTTAAGGTGTAATGACTTTTACTGACATCTACCAGAAGAAAGAAACTAATCAGTACATTCGGGATTGAATGGAAAAACCAACATAACACACCTCTGTTTTTATGACATTTAATAAATATTGGTACAGTTTTGTGCAGACGTCCGATAAAAAACCGACATTACTGTACATACTTCTGTTTGGAAACATTTATATAAATATTGGTACAGTTTTACATCTGCCGTTTGTTTTGTGTTTTCATGTGCGTCTGTTTTAAGGTTAAACTGTCTTCGTCCAGGTCGGTCTGAGCTTCATCAGCGGGTCAAAGTGAAGTGGCGTTTGGACGTTTCAGCCTCCGTTTCATTTACGAGGCGTTTAATGTCGACTCAATATGGTGATGAAACACAACCGCCGTCTGTCACCGTGACGACGGGGTGTATTTACACGGCCATCGAATCCATCTGATTCCAGATGCAGATTTATGGTTTTAATTGTCAGCCCTTGAACACCAGCCCATGGCCTCGTGATACGTCAGGGACAGATTTATGCCGTTCTATCTCCATATGTAAATGAGACCAGCGGGACGTTTGTTGGGGTCTTAATATGTACATTGTCACAGCTTAATAACATGTGTTTGAAGTTGAAACATGTTAAATAAGCTGTTTGTGGTATTTTTTTTTTATTTTATTTGCTCCTTTGCTTCTGTTTTCTCCTGTTTTGTTCATTTGTGAAATTATTCAACTTTAATAAAGAAAACAGCACAAAAATAAAAACACAATCAGAAACATGAGTAACAACAAAAAGTGAAATGAAGTAGAGGGAGGGGCTTATATACACAGGTGGGAGGGGCTAATGAGAGACAGGTGGGACACACCAGGACGGGGCCAGATAGTCAGGGAACGTCACCATGAACTGTATGAAACAACAGAACAAAAACTTTTATTTTAAAATGACGAGACTGTAGATGCATTTAACTGTTGGTGATTATTATGGTTTGGAATGTATTATTAGTAGTAGTAGTAGTATTATTATTATTATTATTAGTATTATTATTAGTAGTAGTAGTATTATTATTACAAATACATACAAATACATACAAATAATACATAAATACATACAAATACATACATACATAAATAAATGCAGTTAAATGGATATTTCTGTACTGCAGAGGGCTGTTTTTTTTTTTAATTTTGTTATTTTTTATTATTATTGTTACTTTATTTGTTATTTAATTTTATTTATTGTATTGTTATTTAATTTATTGTTATTGCATTTATGTTATTGTATTTTATTTATTATTGTATTTTATTTATTGTTATTTTATTTCATTATTGTTACTTTATTTTGTTTAGTGTTGTTATTTTTTATTGCCATTTAATTTTATTTATTGTTATTGTTACCTCTGCCAGGAGGTATTGTGATCACTTTGCTTTGTGTGTTTGTGTGTGTTGTTTGTGTGCGTGTTTGTTTGTTTGTTAGCAAGATAACTCAAAAAGGTATGGATGGATTTTCTCGAAATTTTCAGGAAATGTTGATACTGGCACAAGGAAGAAATGATTAAATTTTGGTGGTGATGGGGGGTAGATCTGTCTTGGCTGAGGCCTGCGCTCTCCGAGTGCTTTTCTTGTTTGTTGTTTGTGTTTGTTTAAATGCCATAAATGAACCCAGTCTGTTCCTGTACCTGCCCATGTTTCCATTAAAGCTGCAGCTCTGGGTCACATGACCATCAGATGGACGTGGTTTCTGCCCCTGGGGGCTATGGGGGTGGATATGAGGCAGTGGGGGGGTAGGGGTCAAAGGTCGTAGTCTTACAGGTCACTTTAATAACAGACCTGTGTCAGATTCATCCCAGGTTTAATTCTGTTCAGTTGCAGCTCATGTTTCACGATGACACAGAAAAGAATGAGCCTGAAGTGACATTACACATTTCACTGCAACAGGAAACAGAACATTTACATTCACGAAGACTGAAATGGAAGAAAAGAAAAGAAACACCAGAGTTCAGCTCAGATGAACATATGTTTGCAGGATGATGAATGGAACCAAAGAAGAAGAAGATTAGTCTGATTTTTACTGTCGGCCTCAGGGTGATGTCATCAGTTGGTCGTCTGTCTGTCCAAAAACTTTTTGTCTGTTTTTCGTCTTTTTTTGTCTTTTTTTTGTCTGTTTCTCATCCGTTTTTCTTGCTTTTCGTGTCTGTTTTTTGTCTGTTATTCATCAGTTTTTTGTCCATTTTCATGTTTTCGTCCATTTTCTTGCTTTTCATGTCTGTTTTTCAGTTGTTTTTTATCAGTTTTTTGTCTGTTTCTCATCTGTTTTTCATCCGTTTTTCATTTTCATTCATTTTTTTCATTTCGTCCATTTTCTGTCCGTTTTCTGTTTGTTTTCATCTCTTTCTTGTCTGTTTTTCATCTTTTTCTCATCTGTTTTTCATCTGTTTTTTCATCTGTTACTCATCCATTTGCCCTCCATTTTTTGTCTGTTTTTCGTCTTTTTTCTTCCGTTTTCGTCTGTTACTCATCCGTCTCTCCTCTTTTTGTCTGTTTTCTGTCTGTTTTTCGTCTGTTTCTCATGCGTCCTCGTTTCCATGGCATTGGGTTGAAGTGTGTCCTCTGTGAGACACCGTACCAGATCAGATCAGATGTTGGTGGTCTCTCTAGACCATCCTCAGGACCAGTTGCTAGGCAACCAGGGGGAGTTTCTGAAATGCCTGGTATCTCCTCTGCAGTGGTGGTGGGTGTGTGTGCGTGCGTGGTGTGTGTGTGTGTGGGGGGGGGGGGGCTGATCCGGACCTGATTATGTAACCCAGACCTGGATGTGGACCAGAACAGCCACCACCTGTGGCTCCAGGGTCAAAGGTCATCCTCACCTTCCTCTGGTTCTAAATGGAGTTGATGTTGATGAAATATTATAAAATAAATATGAAATAAATATTAAACAAATATTAAATCTGTCCAATAAAAATAAACCCCACACAGTTGAAGTTTATTAAACAGACCAGGACTGATTAGTTTTATAGTTTGTATTTTTTATATTTATATTTATATTTACTGTGTTTGTTTTTTATTTGTTTTTAAATCCTACGTTTTTATTTGTGTACGTTTTTCTATATTTGAACTGTTCCAATTTATTTATTCTATTACGTATTTATGTTATGTTTATTTATGGATGTGGACCAGTGTGTTCCTTCCACTGTTGCCTCATTGACGACAAATAAAGGGATTGATTGATTGACTGACTGACTAATTGATTGATTGACTGATTGATTGATTGATTGATTTTTAGGTTAAATCAGCCAATGATGTCAAATAAAACTCTAGGATAACTGACCTCAGATGTTTTAAACTAAAGTCTGTTGAGTAGATTTGAATAGATTTAAAGTCCATGAATGAAACCTGTTTCTGTCTGTGATCTGTGTTTTTTTCTGATTCTTTTTCTTCTTTTCTTTTTATGTTGTCTTATGTAACTCCATCCTGTTGCATAACGTGGTTTGTAAAACTTAAGTTCTGATTCAGCACATTTTGGACTCAAATAAAAGATCAGTTCAACACTTTCACATTCATCATGCTCTACTTCCACCTGCTGGACACTGGACACATTACAACACATCAGGAAACACAAATACCGCCACAGAAGAAGAGTTGAAACAGTCTGGAAACTAGAACAAGCAATAAAACACAAATCAATTAATGGAGAAATGAAAAGAACGAACAAATTTTAAAAATGAATAAAATAACCAATAAATGAAAAGAAATGAATGAAAATAAAATGAACAGATATTAACAAAATAATCAATAAATTGAACAGATATGAACAAAATAATAAAATGATCCGAAAATTACAAAATAATCATGAATTGAATCAAAATTAGCAAAATAACTAATAAAACAAACAGAAATGAACAAAATAACGAACAATATGAAAGAAATGAACAAAATAATCTCTAAAATGAACAGAAATGAACACAATGAAAAGAAATGAACAAAATAAGCAATAAAATGAACTGAAAATTACAAAAAAAATCAATAAAATGAACCAAAATTAGCAAAATAATGAATAAAACAGACAGAAATTAACAAAAATCAACAAAATGAAAGGAAATTAACAAAATAATGAATAAAATGAACCGAGAATTACAAAATAATCATTAAAAAGAATGGAAAATTACTAAATATTTAATAAAAATCAAAAAAACTAAATAACCATTAAAATTAACTGAAAATTACAAAATAGTCAATAAAATGAACCAAAACTAGCCAAATAATTAATAAAATGAACAGAAATTACAAAAAAAAAAATATCAGCAGAATAAACGGAAAAGAAAAAATTATCAATAACTAGAAAAATGTACATAATTATCAATAGATTACACGAAATAATGAATAAGAAAAACCATCCAAATTCAATGAAATACAGATGAATTGAATCAAAGTGAAGGTGTAATGTTCAGTTCAGCTCACATTGAAAATTTCTATTGACTGGACTGAACGATGGTGTCCAAAGTACGTGGACGCTGAACCCACTGGGTCCAAAATCATCCTGTTCCTGCTTTTATCATGTGTTCTTATTTCATGTCCTTGTTTTCATCTTTAATTCCTTTCATTTTCCGGTTTATTTTCATTTTCATCACCTTCGACTTTAACCATTACAAACTTTAGAACGTTTTTCGGTTTTACATCTGGAGTTTGTGTTCAGTTACTGATAAAAACCTGATGATCAGACGGAATATTCAGCCTCAAAACTCAGAATATAATAATAAAAAATAACAATAATATAATTATTATTAATAATAAATTATAATAATAATCACATTATTTCAATCGTGTCTTTTGTTAAGATGTCAAAACATTGAAGATGCTATAAGCTAAGCTAACATTAGCAGGCTAATGTTTACAATGACAGTGCAAACATGTGAGTACTTTTAAATGTCACGATTTGGTTTTACAAACTAAATTAAATATTCAGTTCAATATTAAACTTTATTCTGTTTCCTGTTTGGTTTTTTTGACCAAACTGAGGCTATGATGTCATCAACTATAAGCTAACGTTAGCGGCTAACCCTCACATTCCAACCCTAACATGGTTTGTTTGTTTTTTAACACAGGTTTTATTGCGATAAACTGATCATGCGACTAGACATTCATCTGTTTGGTTTTTGTGTTTAATGGAACACAAACATTCTCCTCCTTCATCCATTTAAATTCAAACACTCACATGGTTCAAAACCTTTTAATGTACAAACTTTAGAAACACTTTCATTCATCACCAGCCAGGCGTCGCCAGGTCAAACCGGCTCGGTCCAACCCGGGCCCAGGTGAAGGGGCATGGCCCAGGTGAACCCCGCCCCCCCACAGAGGGCGGGGGCGGCAGCCTGCAGATCCCTGGATCCGTGGTCCAGGTTCAGCGTTGCCGTTGGAGCTCGGCTCCTGAAGTCTGGATCAGTTGGCAACGAAGCCAAAGTCGGTGTCGGGATGAGCCGTCCGGGTCGTCCTGGGTGGAGATAGCAGACCATTAGAACCATTAGAACCTTTAGAACTGCAACAGTAGACCGTTAGAACCAGAACAACAGACTGTTAGAACAGTTACAACTGGAACAACGGACCATTACAACCATTAGAACTGGAACAGCAGACCGTTAGAGCCGTTAGAACTGGAACAACGGACCGTTAGAACCGTTAGAACTGGAACAGCGGACCGTTAGAACCGGAACAGTCAACCGTTAGAACCGGAACAGTCGACCGTTAGAGTCAGAACAGCGGACCATTAGAACCGTTACAACCAGAACAGTGGACCGTTGGAACCGTTAGAACCAGAACAGCAGACCGTTAGAAGCATTAGAACCTTTAGAACCAGAACAACAGACTGTTAGAACCATTAGAACCAGAACAACAGACTGTTAGAACAGTTAGAACCGGAACAGTGGTCAGTCAGAACCGGAACTGGACTGTTAGAACAGGAACATTGTTACAGTCAGTAACAGAACCACAGTGAGTTTCTGTTAAAATCCTTTCTTTGTTTTCTTCCGTAAAACTAAACTTTCAGAATTAGAATCTGATTCAGATTGAGTTCAGTTTATTCCAAACTCTGCCTCTGAGCCGCCCTGAAGCTAATGTTAGCAGGTTATAACGCTAAAATGATAAAGTATACACTAGGTACTTTTAGATCCACATGTAAAACCTTCAACTTATATATTAACACAGAGAAGAAAGTAAAAGATTCAACGTATGTCAGATTTAAATGTATATGTTTTCATGCTAATAGCTTTGTGAAGCTACTAGCATGGTGGTACAGTCTGCTAAAGGCTAACCCCAGCTAAAGTCAGCTAAAATACAAATAAATTCAGTTTTTATCAGCATCAGTTAACGACAACTATATTATTATTTATCATTATTATATTATATTATTATCATCACTATTATTATTATTATTAATAATATAATAATAATCAACATTATTTCAAACTCGTCTTTTGTTTAGATGTCAAACATTGAAGATGCTATAAGCTAAGCTAACAATAGCAGGCTAATGTTTACAACGACAGCGCTAACATGTGAGTACTTTTAAAAGTCACGTATTTGGGTTTACAAACTAAATTAAATATTCAGTTCAATATTAAACTTGATTCTGTTTCCTGTTTCTTTTTTTGACCAAACTGAGGCTATGATGTCATCAAACGCTAACGTTAGCAGCTAACCCTCACATTTTCACACTAACATGGTTCATTTGTTTTTTTCCACAGGGTTTTATTTCTGTTTGGTTGTTTTTGTGTCTAATGGAAAATAAACCATCAGGGTTCTAACGGGTCGGATCCACAGGTTTCAGAAACAGATGTATCTGAAGGTAAACGAAGGGTTAATGATCTGAGGACAAGCAGAACCATGATCCACTAAAACCACTAAAATAAAACCCCAAACACACCGACCCAGTCGTCATGGTTACAGCTGATACAGGGTGAAGGTCAGTACCAAACAGACAGAACTGAGTCTGGGTTCAGCTTAAGCAGTCAGAGGTTCTGGAGTCATTAAAGTTCCACAGACCGGGTCCAGGTCTAGGATTAAACCCAGATAACAGAATAAAGGATTTCACCCTGGGTCCAGTTCAACCCTCTGGTTCTGGTTCTGACTCACCTCAGTGTTTTCACTCCTGTCCTGCTTCTGGTCCTGCTTCCGGTTCTTCTCGCTGTTCTGCAGTTTTTCCACTATCTTCCGTTCATGTCCTCCAGGTTTGGGTCGTTTTGTGTTTTCACTGGACTCCTTCTTCGTCCTGCCCTTCCTGGACGAGCCCTCTGCGCACACACACACACACACACACACACACACACCCACACACACACACACACACACAGTTACCATGGGTGCTGGTCAGTACCAGATCAGTACCAGGTCAGTTGGTCCCGGTCTGTCCCAGACCCACCTGTGTACTTGTCGGTCAGGTTGTAGTACTCATATTGGTCATAGTACTCCTCCTCAAAGCTGGTGGCTTCAGGTTCTTCACGTCTACATGACTCATGGTGGTTCCACAGAAAGGTCTGGATCAAGTCTGCTCTGGGTTCTGGTCTTGCTGTGCGTGTCCTGTGGGTCTGGATCAGGTCTGCTCTGGTTCGGGTCTTGCTGTGCGTGTCCTGTGGTTCAGAAAAACACTCTGTGTTGTTTTTCCAGATGAGGAGGGTTTATAAGAGCAGCTCCTCCCCCTCCTCCTCTGACCTCCTCCCCCTGCTCCTCCTCTGATTCCTTTCTCTAAAACTTTCCAACCACTGATTCACATGTTGCATCATTTCAGCAAAAACAAAACATGAACAGAAAAACCCTGAACCATGTGTTTATTATTGATCAGCTGTTTTAAACGCTCAGGTGTCCAGGTGAACATATTAAACACACTTTAACCCTCTGGTGTCCAGGTGAGTATATTAAACAAACTCAGGGACACTGAAGGGTTAATGTTGGAGTTTTGATAATTTTGTCCATTTTTTAAAAATGGTTATTATTAAATTGTTAAAGTCATTTTGTTTCTTTTTGTTTCTTTTGATGATTTATTGGGTCCTTGTGTCCTGGTCTGGATGGGATCTGGTTTCAGAGATTTTGGGGGTCTGATGTGGACTCTGGGGGTCTAATGTGGACTCTGAGGGTTAGTGTGGATTCTGCTGGTCTATTGTGGTCTCTAGTCTAAGTGCTGGTCTGGTTCTCTTGTCCTGGTCCTGGTCCTGGTCTTGGTCCTGGTCCTGGTCCAGGTCCTGACCCTTAGTCCAGACCTGGTTTCCTTATCAGCGTCTGTCGCTGGTCTCACAGCCTTGACCTGATTCCAGTCGACCAATCACAGCGCTCGGCCCAGTGTTCCGTCTGGTTCAGGCTGTTGTTGTTTTATCTGTGGTTCAGAGTCAACGTCGTCCACATGATGAAGAACACCAATAATCATTAATCAAATCTCATAAAAACATGATCAAACTCATTGATCACAACAGTGTTAGCTACAACACACTTTTATGCTAATCTTATGTTCATGGTAAATATACATGGTACATATATGGTAAATATATATAAACACTAGTAGAATATTTGGTTTTTCTACTTCAGTTAAATATTCTGTTAAAATATTACAGTTGAATCAACTTATTCTATTTATTTTAGGACAATCTTAAAACCTTTGTGTGATTTGAGTTTTAAGCTAACATTAGCTAGCTAACCATCCCAGCATGATCATGGTGACAATACTAGCAAACTGATATGTTATTAATATTCATCCTTTATAAAGAATAATTAAAAAAAAAATACTAGAAACCACTTCAACAGGACACACTGATCACACACAAGTATTTGTGTTTTATTCACTTAATTTATAAAGTATAATTTGTTTTAATGTTCTGTATCTAAATAAGAGGCTACATGTACTTTACACCACATGCTAACATTAGCTAATGCTAATCTGTTTGGCTAAACAGTTACTGTGTTTGTTACGGTAAATAAACAAAACATCTGCTAGTTAAGTTTAAAAACATGAAGGATGTAAACAGTGGATTTGAAATAATTATGTACAGTGAAATAATGACTTATCTCAGCCGCAGTTCATTAACATGAACAGCAGCACTAACGTGGGACGCTAATTGGTTAAACAGACGCATTCAGGTGGAAAATGAGCGAGGATTATTATGATTAATAGGAAATACGATTTAATGTAATAAAGTTGAATTTAAACCAGATCATTTATTCAACTTTTTTGTAAACTTAATAAGTAAATGTTCTGAATTTCTTCATAAACTCACTGTTATTGTTACAGGATCAACATTTCAGTCCAGTTTTTTTTTTTTTTCCATTTATTTATTTGTTCACTTTTACACTCATTTATGTGACTTTTATTCTTTATAGATAATGTGAAGAAAAACCTGAAAGTGATTATTTTAATCCTAAAGTAAAGTTCGGTTATGTTGTTAACGTGTATGTGGGGTGAATTTGAAACGGGTTCAGTAGGTTTATTATCATAATTAGACAAACCCAAGGTCAAAGTTCACCTACAGGTTCTTAAAGCAGGACTTTGTCTTTTAAAACAGGATCCATTTGACAAACAATGAAAACTCACAGCCATTTACCCTTAAAGACCCACACATACTTTAATGTCACTTCAAAAATTAATTATGTAACTGTTATTATGTGTTTTATCCACATTTATTGCAATAATATTCTCTGTATTTTCCATTTTTCAGTGTAAATCCTGTATTTTTCTTATATTTAATTCTCTGATCATGTAGATGTTCATTAAAACTCAGTGAATTCAAAGGTTATTTGATCAGAACTGAAGTAAAACAGACATTTACAGTCAAATCTAACACTGACGAATGTCTATCACCATATTTGGTTCTTTTTTATTCATTCTGTTTATTATGTTTATCTGTTTTGGTTCATTTTTTGCCTATTTTTTCATTTTTTTTCATCCATTTCCTTCAGCTTGTGGCTTATTTTTTCATGTTACTTATTATTTTATTGCTTTATTTTTAATTTGGTTTGTTGATTAGCTCGACAATTTTATTTTGCTTATTTAATTTCACTGCATTTTTTTTTTTTTTTTTGCTTATTTTTTCATGTTATTTAGGATTTTTTTTTTTTTTTTTTTTTTTTTTTTTTAATATTTATGTGTTTGTGTGTGATTTTATTTATTCTTTAAATCTCAGTGTCCTCCATCCACTGTCATTGATCAGAAGGTTTTACTGGAGAATCAATGTTCATTTTATTGATTTTATTGATTACTTTGGTTGTTTTGTTAATTTTTTCCCCTTTTTTTTGCTTTTTCCTTCAAATAACTTCAGTTTGTTGCTTATTTCATTCATGTTACTCTTTCTTTTGTTGATTTATTATTCATTTTGTACATTTTGTTGCTTCTTTGATTTTTTTAACTTCATTTTAGTACCTTTTTGCTTCCTTTTTCCCATATTTTTTTTGTTTATTATTTTGTATATTTTTCATTCACTTTTGTTCATTTGACTCTAACTAAACATAAAACAAACATCTATCACCATATTTGGTTCTTTTTTAAAAAAATTAATTTTATTCATTTTTTCTGTTTTTCTTCGTTTCTTGCCTACTTTATCTTTTTTCATACATTTTCTTCAGATTGTGGCTTGTTTTGTTCATGTTACTTATTCTTTTGTTGATTTATTATTCATTTTTGTACATTTTGTTGCTTCTTTCATTTTTTTAAACATTATTTTACTACATTTTTTGCTTCCTTTTCCCATATTATTGATTATTTTGTAGATTTTTCATTTACTTTTGTTCATTTTAACTCATCAGCTGAACATAAACCCAGTGTGTTCCTATTCACTGTCATTGATCCAACTCCATAGGTTTTACCTGGGGACATCAATGTTGGAGAAGATGACGGTGTTTCCACGGTAACTACGGAGCCTCTGAACATCCAAATATGGTCATATCTGATGACCATGAACAGATGAAAACTGTATTTGACACCAATCTGGATGTTGGGTCTTTAAGGGTTAAAAACATTCTGAACAGACACTCAGACCTGGCAAGATGATGGGGAGGAGGCGGGGCAGTGGGTGTGGCAGTGGGCGGGGCCAGTCTAACCCCTCCCCTCCAGTGGCTGATGTAACCTCGGCCCATGTTTCTTCTCTTTCGTCTGCTTTTCGTTCCGTCTTCTCTCAGACTCTGGTAAATATTTGCTGAAACCTGATCCGAGCTGCTCCAGTTTGTCCTTGGGTCGGCGCCGGATGGACTGAGCAGTGGCAAACACACCCGTCTGTGGTGGGTCACGCCCTGGGTCCACGTCCAACCAACCAGGTCCAAGGATAAGACCTGAGTCTGACCTGGTTTCATCCATAAACACTGGGTCGATTCTGCTAAACACAGAGGGTTTGAGCTGGGTTCTGGATGTTTGGATCCTTTTAAGACCACAGACAGGAACACAGGTCAGGAACTGGGCCAAAACCAGACCAGAACTGGACCAGAACCAGACCAAAACTGAACTGGACCAGAACTGAACCAGAATTGAACCAGACTAAAACTGGACCAGACCTGAACAGAACCAGACAGTGATCCAAACAGGATCAGAACAGAAGTTAAAGTTGATTCTTTTAAACTGGTTTAATCGTCTGAACATGATTCAGTTCCATAAACATGACCTTCACAGGTTCCCTTTAGTCCAGAGGAGTCCAGCGCATGGCCCAAAACCGGCCCAAAAGTGGTCCGAAACTGGCCCAAAAGTCCACCTAAAAGACAGAATAATGAACAAACAATAAATAAACTAAACTGTCAATGATAAACTGAGACATAATATTGTTTAAATTACATTTATTTTTCTGAATAAAGTTCTTTTTTTATCATGATATTCACAGTTTTTCAAGGATAGTTCATAAATATAAACATTTTCATGATGTGATTTGACTGTTTTCACTCTAAAACACAGATAAAGCATGTGTTTGTCTTTATTTATTGTGTTTTTCTTTTCCTGTTCTGAGTCGGACCCACTTCAGACCCTCAGTGTTCTTCATATCTGTGTTCGGAACAGGTGGCTTGCTTCGTCCTAGTTTTCAGGTCATGGATGGAGGTTGGTTCAGTTTGATCAGGTGCAGCTCAGGTAATTATTCATTTTACAGGATGTTTATTCTGTGTGTTCTCAACACTGATGATAACTGAGGCCTTTATGACCTCTAAACCTATAAACCTATTTTCAGTGTCAGATACAAACCCATTAAACCCATGAAACCTGAACCTAAAACATGACACTGACCTTAAAAGAACCAAACATCTACTGGGTTTGGGTTGGATTAGCATGATCTTTCATTCCCTAATGCTTCTGTTGACACTCAGAATTAATGCAGGAATGAACATAATCCTCTTATTTCTCCTTTATTTTCAAGGCTCCTGCTCTTTTTCTAACCTCCATTTATTACTTTTTGTTGCTGTGCATATTTTAAGCATCTCAAAACCTTTAAGAAACATTAATAAAAGCCTGTTAAGTCACTTTAAAGCCTTTAATTTATGTCAGATATGAAGTATTTTATATGTGTTTACTGCACTGGACTTGCAAATTAACTTTAAGTGACCCACAGTTAAAATAAAGCTGTGATTTTATCCAATAAATCTGAAAAATGGACATCAATTTATACATGGAATATGTTTTATTTATTCATTATTGTAATCTTTTTTATTTATGTATTTATTTTTACACCTGTACATTATTATTATTATTATTATTATTATTATTATTATTATTATTATTATTAATGTTGTATGTAAATGTATGATGAATTAACAATTTTTACCATTTTACCAATTTTTTCAACAAATAAACATCAATTGTAATTGTAATTTTTTAAATGTTATTATATATTTTCTGATTTTGCACAACAGTGAATTTAAACACATGTTTAAAGCAGTAAATTCAACTAAAAGCTTCAGATAAAACCATGAGATTAATTAAAAAAAAAAAAAAAGCATTTCATAATAAAGTGTAAATATATCAAATCATGAACAGATTGTGGATTTTTATTTCTAAATAATAGATTTTTGTGACATGATTGAACCGGTTTTCTTGTCTGAACCTGCTGTTCTTCTCCCCTCTGTGTGGTGGTGCTGTGCGCGGACACGCGAGATTCCCCAAGACCACGACGAAGAAGAACCGGAAGTTAATCTGCAGTTAGCGTTAGCTTATCCAAACAACAACAAACACTTCTATCGGTGAGTTTATGCACTCTTTTTTCACTGAACAGAAACGTCTTTACGCGATGGTTTAACATATTCACACATGATTTATGGAAGTTAATCGTCAAATGCAAGGAAATAGTTAAAGTGGTGTTTGGCTGTGCAGATATTTGGTATGTTAAGATGCGCTACATCTCACGTTCACGACCTTCGGCTAAAGCTAACACCGAAAGCAGAGAAATGACTATTTGTTGTAATATTTTAAGTAATTTAATCTGATTTCGGATGACTGACTGATATAATTAAACTGTTGTTTAATTATCTGATTCCAAGAGACGCGTTGTTCGACTGTTTACAGTGAAAGTGAATCTTATTCCGGATCAATGAACTCCATTAAAACTTGACTCATTTAACGAAACTGGGTCCAAACGTTCGATAACTATGTTTTTACTGTGAATTAAAAACTACAAACAGAAACAGTTGGTTTGGGGTTTGGATTCGGTTCGATCCGATCCCTGATCTAACCATTTCTTAGTCGTTTAACAAGTTAACAATGACAACTCACCTAAAATTAAATGAAGAAAATGAGAAAACTGAAACAAAAAAAACAGACGTTTCAGTCAGATCTGTCATTAACAACATATAATCTATCACTATATTTGTTTTCTTTTTTTTTTTGTTCATTTTATTTATTTTGATCTGTTTTTTGTTCAATTCTTGCCTGTTTTATAATTTTTCATCATTTTTTTCAGTTTGTGACTTGTTTTGTTCATGTTACTTATTAATTTGTTGATTTATTATTAATTCTTGTTCATTTAGTTCCAAATTTTATTTTGCTTTTATTTAATGTCACAAAATGTTTTTGCTTATTTTTTCCACGTTATTTTAGCATTTTGTGATTTTTAATCATTTATGTTTTTATTTTATGTTTTGTTTTAGTTAGTGTTTGTATTTTATTTATTATTTAACACAAACCCAGTGTCTCCATCCACTGTCATTGATCAGAGGGTTTCACCGGAGAATCAGTGTTCATTTTATTGATTTCTTTTCTTTGGTTGTTTTTGTTCATCCCCCCCCCCCCCCCCCCCCCCCCGCTTTTTGTTTGTTTGTGGCTTGTTTTGTTCCTGTTACTCTTTATTTGTTATTTATTTCATTTTGTACATTTTGTTGCTTCTTTGATTTTTTTTTTTTTTTTTTAACTTTATTTTAGTCCTTTTTTGCTCACTCTTCCCATATTATTGATTGTTTGTGGGGTTTTTTTATTAGTTTTTGTTCATTTTACTCATTAATGGTATTTTAACTGTATTTGTGTCAGTCTATAGAACTGATTTAATTCAGCTGAAAACGATAAAATAGTGGATTTTTCATCAGAGTTTGGATTCAACTTTATGTCTGAACCTTCTCTAAAGGTGTCCAGAGGGTAAAGATGTCAGCTGACACCAAGATCGCAGAGCTGCTCACAGAACTCCATCAACTCATCAAACAGACTCAGGTAAAGAATTCAACTCAACCGTCCACTGAACAATCACCAGTTCACAAACAGTTTCACTCTATTGCAGATGAATTCCTTTCTTTCTTTTTTGATCCCCATTAGCTGTACCATATCTACACCTGTTCTTCCTGGGGTCCTTACAATAATCTTTATAACTACGAATAACGAATAACATCCAATATATCATACAGAACAATTTTCACATACTACATAACATTCAAGAAAATAACAACAGACAAAAATACAGACACAACAGTTTCTTTAGGTCAGCAGCGGTATAGAAGTATGTACAGTACATATATTCAGTTAACCCAGGTATCAATCATTTATGGTCAATAGATGTTTCTTGACTGATTTCTTAAGTTTCATTTTACAGTTTTCTTTTGTGATGTGTCTGGTAGTTTGTTCCATTCTTGTATAGTTCTGTTTGTTACCATTCTTTTCATTGCATTTGTTCTTGATTCGGGTCTGTCTAAAATTACCTCTGGTTGCGTAACTATGTCTGTCTGAACTAAAACAAACATTTTTGTACAAGATGGATTTTTTTTGTTCTAATAATATTTCTAAAGAAAACCAGTAATGAATAAAGTCATCTTTTTTTAACAGAGCCACTTCAAGTGGTTATGCATCGCAGTAACATTTGTTCTGTAGCCACACTGCAATGCAGTGTGAGCGGCTCTATTTTGTGCAATTTGCAACTTTTTAATATTTTCTAGTGTTGTATTTGACCAGACTACTGGACAGTAATCCCAGACTGACAATACTAAGGACTGAAACACCAATTTAGTTCAACTAGGAGACATAAAAGCTGCACACCTTTTTACCACAGAAACAGCATTTCCCATCTTGGTCGTCATATTATCAATCTGTGTAGTCCAAGACAATTTGTTATCTAACATAACTCCCAGTCATTTTATTTCTTGAACTTGTTTCGCTTATATTTTATTTATGATGAGATTCAGTTCAAGTTGATGATGTAGAGTATGAGTTGAACCAAGTATAATACTGTATGATACTGAATGTTGACATTTTTCACATATTTTAAAGACATCCAGAACAGGCGGTGGGGACAGGAGTGAAAACGAGGTCCAGTTTCATGTCAGATATTTCCTGTTTGTGTTTCAGGAGGAACGGTCACGCAGTGAACACAACCTGCTCAACATCCAGAAAACACATGAACGGATGCAGACGGAAAACAAGAGTCAGTCACACATTCGCCCACTCTTTTATTTCCACATTCATGACAGGAACAGAACTAACCAACTGTGTCTGTTCTATGCTTTTAGCTTCGCCCTATACAGGACCAGCTGCGAGGACTGTACACGACGGCCAAGCTGACGCTGAAGCCGAATGCAGGTGGGTTCCTCTGGACTTGGCCCGATTCTGTTGGATCTGGTCTACTGACCTGGTCCAGCTCTGGTCCAGTATTTGTTGACAGAGAAAAAAGGAACAAATGTCTCCAGAAAAAAAAAGAGAACGGAGAAGAAACGATGACCTTTATCCACTGAAAACACCATAAGTGGATCAGAACCAGTAAAACAATAATAGAATAAACGTATAAATGAACACAAATACTAACAGTTCTATCATTTTAGTGCGAAAAAGTGAATTATATATGAAATGGTTATTTTTACAATGTACTCTTTCACAACATGGATGTGAATGAGCTGAACAACCTTTAAACAAAGTACAACTGGACCAGTATTTAACCAAACATTTGACCAACGTGTTTATTATCATTTATATTTTTTTCTGTTAGTGGTTCTGATCCACTTCAGATCATATTGGTCTGAATGTGGAACCTGAACTCATCTGTTTAATGTCAGAGTCATTTTTCATTCCTCTGACCTGATCGGACCCTTGGGCGGCCAGTTTGAGTCCACGGCCGTATCTTGGACCCCCCCTGGTCTGAACCATGTTCCTCTGGTTTATCTCCAGCATCCTGAGACACGCGCTGGATAAAATCCAGAAATCAAGTCTCTACTGGAGGAAAGACGAATAGGTACGAGTTCGATTAAGTCAGATCATGACAGAGATTTTTGCCTTTTATCATCTGTTTTTATCGACTGTTTTATCATCTGTTTTATCATTTATTTATCATCTGTTTTGTCATTTTTATCATCGTTTTTTATCGTCTGGTTATCGTCTATTTTGTCATCTGTTTTATCGTCTGGTTCATCATCTGTTTTTATCGTCTGTTTATCGTCTGTTTTAATCGTCTGCTGTAATCGTCGGTTTTATCGTCTGTTTATCGTCTGTTTTTATCGTCTGTTTTATCGTCTGTTTTTATCGTCTGTTTTATCGTCTGTTTTCACAGCGGCTAAGATGGCGGGCGTCTACAGTGACAGTGACCCGCCCAGGAAGACGATGAGGCGTCGGCGTCCGATGACACTGCTGCAGCAGTCGCCATGACGCTGCCTCTGTGGATCGGAAAACCAGGAGAGGGGTAGATCCCGATCCACAGATCAGACCCCCGTGGTAGATCCAGATCCAACTAACAGATCAGACCCACCGTGTTCTGGATCCGGTGTTTGTTCAAGATACAGAATTGTGTAAATCCAACTGAAACAGAGGCTGAATCATCATGTGACTCAGGAAAACAGAAACATCTGATGTTTGAAGCAAACAATAGTAAAATGTAGAAAAAATATATTTCAAGCAAAATGATTAAAAAATCATTTTATCTGAAAAAAATTATATGTTGAGGAAAAAGTGGTATTTCAATGATTTATGCATCAAGTTTTAGACAAAATATGGAGATTATAGAAATAGAATAGAGTAGAATAGAATAGAACTAAGTAGAATCAACTCAATAGAATAGAACTAAATACAATCGAGTAGAGTAGAATAGAATAGAACTAAATAGAATAGAGCTGAATAGAATAGAAGTGCCATCCAATCCATGCATCAGGTAATACAAATAAAGCTGATAAATAATGTGAATATTATTTCTGGAATGTTTTTCAAACTCTCAATGTAGAAACTGTTGAGTCGTTCCACGTTTCCCTACATTTTCTTTCAAATATTCTGACTTCATTCTTTTTCACAGCTTCTTTTTCTAGACTTTTCAACTTTTATTATTTGATGATTGCGTCTATCATTCATGGTTAAACAGACGTCATGTTATTTGTGCGTAAAACTCACCCTCTCTGAGATCCGCCCTCTGACGCGAGTGGGCGGGGCTAACCGCGTGCCTGTGTGTTTCAGCCCGCCCCCTCTTGTGCGGAGCCACGCCGGCCAACAGCGACTACCGTGGCCAAACAGGGTGACAAGGTGGCGGCGCGGGTGAAGGCGATGGACGAGACGAGCAGTGGATCCTGGCCGAGGTCGTCAGCTACAACCACTCCACCAACAAGTAAGGACCGGCCCACTGCTGCACTGGGCGCCATGATGACCACCGCAGCCTGACGACGAGGTCAAGCTAATGAGACTTTTGTTCTTGTGTTTGTTCAGATACGAAGTCGACGACATCGATGAAGAAGGAAAAGAGTGAGTTGGATGTAATCACTTCAAAAATAACTGAAATAACAGATTTTAAACCAGTTTAAACTGGTTCGAAGAGTTTTAAACTGGTTTAAAGTGGTTTAAATCAATTTAGAGTATGTTTTGAAGTGGTTTAAACTAGTTTAAAGTGGTTTAAACTACAGTGATTGAACCCGGGAGATGGAGGTGGAATCGGCTACCTTTGGGTTAAAAAAAAAACCTGCCAAAGTGAAAAAAAAAAACCCAACAACAAAGTGACCCAAATAAAACTGTTTAGTTTACAACAAAAAGATGAGACGTAAGCAGGAAATTTAACAAGGAGCTGAAACAGTCATTTTGGATACATTTAAGAGAAAAAAAAACCCAGATGATTGTGTTGGATTCAAGCAGAAACTCCTAAAAAGAAAAAAAACAGATCAAAATGTTTTACTGGGGTGAAAACATCAATTTATAAAAACTAAAACTGATTCTCTGGGAAGAAAATTTTCAATAAAGTACAACTTTGTCTAAGATTAATGTAATTTAAGGTGAAAACGATAAAAGTTACAAATTTACAGAAAAGAAGAAAAACTCAATATTTCATATTAAAGTCACAGATTAATGACTAAAGTCTGGTTTATACAAATGTTTAGTAGATGATCAGTACACATCCTACGTTACGCAGGAGTCCTCGCTGCGGTTGCCATGGAGACGCAGCCTCCACCTGTTTGTCATCGTCACTTCTGCGCCGCTGAACCTGAGTCCGTGTGTGTCCGCATGTGCAGCCGCGGTGCATCATGGGAGCTGTTGTTGTGTGTTTCAGGCGTCACACGCTGAGCCGGCGGCGGATCATCCCCTCCCCCAGTGGAAGGCCAACCCCGAGACCGACCCCGAGGCCCTGTTCAGCAAAGACCAGCTGGTCCTGGCCCCTGTACCCGCAGACTCACTGCTTCTACCGCGCACTCATCCACACGCCGCCACATAGGGTCCGCCCACACGCACACGCACACACAACACTGACCCCTGACCTCTGACCTCTGACACCCCCCCCGTTTGTGTTTCAGCCTCAGGACGACTACTCGGTGCTGTTCGAGGACACGTCGTATGCTGATGGGTACTCACCACCGCTGAATGTCGCTCAGAGTATACGTGGGCGCCTGCAAAGAGAACAAGAAGAAATGACAAGGAGAAGAAGAACTAAAAGAAGAAGTGGAAGTAGAGGAGGATGTTGACAGTGGGACAGGAACGGTCTGTCCTCAGTCATGTGTCAGCTGGAGGCCTGCAGCATCCCCAGTGGACACGTCTTGAATCTGCCTTAAACTGTTTTTACTCATGCGTCCAGACATAAAGCTGACTCCATCATGTGTTTGCATCTCGTTCTTCGCATAGGGACGTCAATTAAAATCTAGCGACGGAAACGAGTCATAAAAACAAAGGCGCTCTGTTTCCGACTGTCAACTGAAAGAACAATCTGGTCCATGAGATGTTTAAGTGTCTGATATTCATCCAGTTTATTCCATTGTTATGATCATCCACCATTGTGTTGTTCCTCTACTAGAAATACTACCATGTTTTAAAATGTGACCCATTTTTATTTATGCTTAAAAACATGTATTGTTCAACTTTGTTGCTAATATTTTCTTTTAGTGCAATTAGAGCAGGGGTCTCAAACGTGCGGCCCGGGGGCCAAAAGGAGCCCGCCTTAGGTTCCAGTCCAGCCAGCCCGGGGATGAATTTGCGAAAAGTCCACAATCAAGGCTGTGGAACTCATTTTACTTCAGGTTCCACATACAGACCAACATGATCTACAGTAAAATATAACAGCATAATAACCTACAAAAAAGAATGACTCCATATTTTCTTCTTAGTTTGATGTGAAAAAAATGTTACATCATGCCTATAAATAATGACACAACTTCAAATTTTGTCTTTGTTTTAGTTCAAAAAATAAACTATGAAACTACACAGCTACACAGTAGCGCCACCCAGAGGGACATAAGAGGACAGTCAGGTTTAGAACGTGTCCATTCTGGTCTAGAACTCCAGGGGTTAAGGACCATGTGTTTCAGGTCCGTCAGCTGAACTCAGATATTCTATAACAGACTTTAATAATGTGTTTCAAACTGTTTCTGTTCTTTAGTGTGTCATGGAAATGTTTCTCTGCTGCTGGTGGATAAGAAATAGAGACATCTGCTGGCCAACAAGATTTTATTTCTTTGTCAGAAAGGTCAGTTCTGCACACGACCGGCGATTGTGAAGAAAAGACAAAGAACTTCTCACAAGATCCACCTTTTATTATAGGGTGAATCCCATTTGCTAGTGACACCTCCAGTCTTCTCACAGGGCCTTTGGATTGGATGAGCTCAAGGTTTTCACAATCAGTCACCTTTTGTTACTTCGCAAGAAAATTTATACACATAATAGGAAGGTTTGGGTAAAGATATGGGAAAATTAGCATGCAGTGGGGAAGGGTATTCAGGAAAGGATATGGGAACAAAGAAGGGAATCTGATAAAGAAGTCAAAATTCCATTACAAGTGACAGTCCATGGAACCAGCAAAGGAATGAAAATGTTAAAAGACTTTCAATAAAAGAACGATAAAAACAGGATGAAATGTCCTCAGAAACACTAGAAGAGTTCAGCTTCTACACGCAGATCCTCTGTTGACCTGGTTCGACTGTCGACTCTTAGCTCCGACTCCAACACCGTCCACAGATAACAGTCGGATCCACTGTTGGTCCGTCTTCACCATGGATGATGATACCTCCAGGTGAAGGCTCCATCCAGTCCTTCCAAAGTCCATCACCAGCTCCTTGGTTCTTTGTCCATTCAGGTCCAGGACATCATCATCACACCATTTAATAAACATTACTAAACGTTCCCGTGGAATGACCCAGAACCCTGACGAACACACATCAGAACTGTGTGGTCTGAGAACTTGACCCGGTAGCTGTTGTCTAGGCTGGTCGTCCAGCTGACTGTGGACCACAGATTTATAAAACAGTCAGGAATATTTGACTGATTTCACTAAAGAGGCAAAGAATCAAGTCAAATACATTTACATTGTTTTATATATTTGGTTTAATCACCAAATGGGGTTTTTGTTAGTTATTTTTTGTCACAAACTGATAAATAAAAGTGTTGTGTTACATTTCCTGAGTTTCCTAAAGTCTGTTTTTATTGAATTCTGGTCATTTGATCTGATTATTTTTTTGTAGTTTTGTTTCATTTTGTTGATTTAAAGCTTATTTTGTTCAGTTTGTTAATACCACGGTTCATTTACTTATTTGTTTGTTTTACGTCTGTTTTGTCTATAACTTAAGGTTGTAAACTTTCTGTTTTCTGATCTACTGATTTACTAACTTATTTACTTCTTTATTTTAGTGAAGTTTTTAATCTTTTATCATATATATTGGGTTGTTTTTAATTGGTGTTTTTAAAAAAAAAATTCTGTGGTTTGTTTCATGCTGTGCATTTTGCAATTTTGTTCTGTAACAGCATCTGGGATGTTTTTATTGAATGACAATTAATGAATCTGAATCTTTCTTTCTTTCTTTCTTTCTTTCTTGCTTTCTTGCTTGCTTGCTGAAGTCAGTGTGAATCAAAAACACCGCTTGTTTCTATAATTTCCTATGGTTTTGAAGGCGGCACCATAGATTGAAAGGCCCAGAGTGAAAGTGAAATTTCCGACTGTTGTGAACGCTGCAGTGCGCGGTAAACAGCATCATGGCGGAAAAGGTGAGAGACTGTAGCGGTTTTGTGGATAAAATGTCCTCATTCGGCCGGAAATGTGATAAAGAAGCGTCCCAGCGGATGTGTGATGGGTTTGGACTAAGGACAGGAGGGAACAGATACGATGTGAGCACAAATAAACGGATAACAGTCGCGAATTTTTACAGATAGCGGCATGTTTAGCTCCATGTTAGCTAGCTTAGTTTCATTTTTGCTGATCGGTTTTTCAAAATAAAAGCAGGTGAAGTATTCCACTGTCATGACCAGTTTTAGTTCCACTTTTAGTCATAAACGGGTAAATAACCAAATATAGGTAATAACAGTAACTAACCGGTCATTTGTGTTTAACAAACACATTTAAATCAACATAATAATGTTAATATTTAGCATTTTTGTTCATCTGTAGCTTCAGCAGGAAATGAGAAACTATTAATGATCTAATTAATGACTGATCAGTGAATATTGTTTGTGTAATATAGTGAAATTCTGCTTTACTATCAGGAATCTGTCTTATATAGATAGGGGATCTTTTTATTTAAGTTAAGTGAAGACATGTTCTGATGATTAAACGACTAACAGTCAATGTTTTCACTCAGTTTATTGAATGAAGCATTTGGCTCAAACTCTGTTATTAAATGTGTGTATTTGTAGATCCTCTGTATCTGTACATGAGAATGAACATGTATAAATGATAAACTGAGACAGAATATTGTTAAAATTACACTTATTTGTCTTAATACAGTTCATGTTGTTCATATTTGTTCAGGTTTTTCACATTTTGCGTTAAAGGATAGTTTGTAAATGTAAATATTTTCATAATGTAAGGTTAATTTTTTACAAAAACAGAAAGAAAAATTTAGAGTTGTCATTATTATAAATAATTATTATTATTGTTATTATTATAAATGACAACTCTAAATATGACTTTAGATCAGATCGATAACCCTGAACTAGGGTGTAATGATATGAAAATTTCATATCACAGTTATTGTGACCAAAATTATCATGATTATCGTTATTATCACGGCATTGTTGAAATGTGCTTGAAATGTTCAAAAAGTACTTACACACAACCTGAAATAATTTAACCAAATTGTATTTTGAAAATAAAGAAACAACAACAAAAAAAACCCTAATAAAATAATAGGCACAATGTACTTTCTTTTGCAGAAACATTCAAATATTAACACGTAAACATCAAACATACAAATGTGCATTAAAGATGGCACCTTATGGCCATTGTTTGCCCATTTTCCATGTCGAGTTTGTGTTGAAAGTGTGCTAATCAAACACGGTTATGATAATTACAATTTAAATGGTAAAACTAACCGTCAGGAATTTTACCGTGGTTTATCGTTATACCGATAATCGTTACATCCCTACCCTGAACTAAACTGAGTTGAAGTCTGTGTGACTCAGACGGTGTTTTACTGACGTGAATATTTATTTTATTTTTATTTATTAACCTTCATTTAACCAGTTAGAGACTCACTGAGCTGTCCTGACCCAGACAGTAGAAGCAGAAGTTCCACACAAAATTGATGACATCCACTTTAAAATACACATAAAACACAGTGAAACTGGGTTCTAAAATTATTTATTAAACACTATAAACACCATCGATAATTAAAAAGATACTGAAACTATTCAACGATGTTCCTTCAAAGCACCGATTGAACCTTCTCCTGTTAAAATGACGTTAAATGTGTTTAAAGTCATGCAGTAAAAGTGGGATTTGTCGCGTTTCGTAGATTTTCTCTGAGTTTCTGCATCGTGAACGTTGACTTGATGCTTTTATTTTGTTGGTTTGTTGATTGTTCAGATATCGTCCAATGAAACGCAGCCGGTGAAGCCACCGCCAAAACGCCGGCGGATCCTGGACCCGTCTGCCATCGTCCCAGTGCCCGTTTACTCCAATAAGGTAAAGCCCTGGCAGTGGAGGCGAAATCACGTCGGTGGTCAGGTGGTTTTCAGTCTGGTTTTGTTTCCAGGTCAACACCAGTCTGCAGCTCAGAGCGCCTGCCCTCGCCGACGCCCACAACACAGGTAAACAGGTCGGACGCCATTTTTTACGTCCCCGTCAACCTGGACAAACGTCTCACAGGTTTCATGTTTTCAGATGACGCCGCAGAGGACGGTTTGTGGACGCGGTTTTCATCGGGACAGACGCCAGCGTCGACCGCCGCCTTCATCGACTCGGACGACGAAGCGGAACGAAAGGAGGAGGAGCCAACAGCAGACGGCAAAAGGTAAGAGCTGATGGAGGAAACAGGAAGCAGAGACAGGAGGGACACGCCCACCTGGGGTCACAATGTCCTGGTGTGTTTCAGAGACACCGTCCGCAGCCCCTCCCCTCCCCCACCACAGAGCCCCGCCCACAGACCGTCCAGAAAGGCCACTAGGAAGATCAGGTGAGTCGCACCAAACCAGGGGTCTCAGGTGGTTCATGGGGGTCCGGTGGGTCATTGGGGTCAGGTGGTTTATGGGGGTCCAGTGATTCATGGGGGTCCGGTGGTTCGTGGGGGTCAGGTGGTGCATGTGGGTCAGGTAGTTTATGGGGGTCAGGTGGCTCATGGGGGTCTGGGAGTTCATGGGGGTCTGATGGTCTTAGATCTGGAAGCAGTTTGTATTTTACCTACCAGTCAAATATGATCACTTTAAGCAGATGTACTGTTGTGTGTAGTTCTAAATATTTGATTTTAAGGTGGAATTAAAGTATCTAATGGTCAATAACTGCATGTTTTTAATGGTTTTACCTTAAATTGTTTAGTTTAATTTCCTGGGATTGGATTTTCAAAATAAAAGCAGTTGATGTAATCCACTGTCAGGGTTAGATTCACTTTTAGCTGTAAACTGGTTATTATTATTATTATTGTTATTATTATTATTGGTTCATGTGTTGTCGCTACCCCTGGTGGTTCTCGTTGGTACTGAACATTTTCTCTGTTTGGTCCAAATGGGCGGACGCCACCGTGGGTTTACGTCCGAGGATCTAATGGAGAATAAACGAACCTTCAGTCTGGTGGTCTGAGACCTGGACCTGGTCTGATGTAGTCCACATGTGACAGAGTCATGTGACGTAGGCGGGGCCGGTTCTTCTCCTTCAGTGAGATCAACAGGAGGCTCCAGGTCGTGAACTCGCTTCTGTCCCCGGAGCATCAGGACCGGAGGCCGAGCCGCCGCCGAGGTCAACCCGGCAGACAGGATGCCACCAACACCAACAACGCCGACGTGGTCATCGTCGACAGCGATGACGACGTGATCGCAGTGACCCCTGACGTGACCCCCGACAGTCCGCCGTACACGCCCTCGGTCCGGGAGATCCCACTGAAGGTCCGATGCAGAACTGACGTCCACAAGATCCACGTCCTGTCGGTACGGAACTGGCGCCATTCGTCCTGTCGCATTAACACCAAAGCAGCGTTCACCGTAGGCCGTACGTGCACTAACGAACCTCTGTCTCGTTTCAGTCCACGCTGCTCAGCACCGTCTTGGCCCAGCTGTCCGTCAAACTCAAGGTCCCACCCAATCGCCTCCTGCTGATGAGGGAAGAGGTGGAGCTTCCAATTGACTCCACCGTCGGCGAGCTGGGCCTTGGCATCGCTGACATCATAGGTCAGTTTACAGCACGTTCTCACGTCTAATTAACCTTCGACCGAAGTCTGACGGAAAATAAACATAAAAGCTGCGTTGAAATCCCACACCTTCACTCAGACGTTAAGCATCCTCGAATAGTTCTGAACAATTCATGTTCATCCCAATACGTAAACACTTGTGGTGTCTTAAGCCTGAAGCTCACTGTCTAAACTGAAAGATCTGACAACAATGAGATTATATGAACAGTTATAAGTTTTACATTTGGCTTCGTATTTGTTTTGTATTTTGTGACATATTTATTTACTTATTTTGGACTGGTAAAATGTTTTAGCATCATTTCATCAGGTTTATATTTACTTATGTTTTGTACTCTCTGGACATGTAGTTTTGCACTTGGTTTTGTATTCATTATGTATTATCTTTGAATGTATTTAGTTTGGTTTGTCTGACTTTATACAGTATGATTTTATAGCTAGTTGTGTATGGCTAACCATTAAGGTTATTATTATTTAGAAGGGGGCAGGAAATATAACATTTTCTTCATCCTGCTCCTTTTCGAGCATGGGTGTGTACATGTTTGTTTATTTGATAATTATTGAATGTCTACTGATGAAACGCACAACCATGAACGAAATAAATGAAATCAAAAAAAAAAAAAAAAGGATGAACTTGGTAGCCACGACAACATTGTAATGGGTGTGGTCTGTGTTGCAGAGTGCGTCGTCATGGCAGCAGAGGTTGAAGATGCCACCGACGGCAGCGTCATCACCGTCCGCCTGCAGACCAAAGACAGAGACTCGGTCCAGGAATTTTCTCTGCACAGAGTACGTAGCTCCGCCCCCTTTTTGTTTATTCATCACGTGTCAATGCAGTAGGGCGCGATGTCACATGACCTGTCACATGATCCGACCTCCATTTGTTTGTGTTCCAGGAGGCGGCGCTGGGCTCTGTCTTCTCCCAGTATCTGTCATCCATGTCCGCCGGCGCCCGCGGGAACGTCCGCTTCCACTTCGACGGCGGCAAAGTGATGGCCAATCAGACGCCGGCGCAGCTGGACATGGAGGACGGTGACATCATCGAAGTCTGGACTTAAGATCAGGGACATTTCACATCCCCAACCTGATGACGCCACTTCATACAAACTCAACAAAAGCAGAAAAAAAACAGCAGAGGTTTCTATTTTCACTCTGAAAAAGAAAAAGTACATTTAAAATAAAACTAAAACACATTAAAACATTTATATGAAGTGTTTTTACTTTGACGTAAAACAGAATCATTTCAACTTTAATGTGGATTGGACTCAATGGTGAAATGGGATGAAGAAACGTGGTTCAACAGAAGATGGAGAAAAGGCGGAGTCTGCCTCTGGCCCCACCCATTATGCAAACAAACACAACCATTCAGCGACATCAGGGATGTCTGAGAGAAAAATGACTTTGACCTCATTTTTCATTAATTCGATAAATGTTCTAAATATTTACATGTAGTTTCTTATTATTTTCTGAATATTTCCATTTATTTTAAGAAAATGTCAAACTGAGGACATTTTTCTTGTTATTTTTAGAATCCGTGTAATTACCTTTAAAACAGTAATAGTTTTTAGTAAACGTGTTGTTATGTTTAGTAAATTTCTCATTTTGAAGAAGGTTTTTGTTATTTTTACAAAGTTTGTCATTATTTTGATTTGTTTTTCCCTTTGAGTAACTTTCTCATTATTTTGACGTAAATTTTTTATTGTTTTGAGAAAAGGTCTTTTTTTTTATTAAAGTTTGTTGTTTTAAGAGTATTTCAAGGAAATATATCACATTTCTCATAACTTCAGGTTTTTTTATACTTCACTTTTAAGTACTGTATTATTTATCCTAATATTTTGAGTAAATTTCTCATTATTTTGAGGAAATGTCTTTATTTTGTTGAAGTTTCTCTTTATGACTAAGTTCTAGTCATTTCTTTTACAGTTTTTTACCCTCATCCATCTGTCTGTCCATTCATATGTGCAAAACTTTGAGGGTTTTCAAATGTGGGCACCGTATGCTCTATTGTGACATTGATTTTAAGTCAGAATGTTTTCTTCCAGTTTTATTTAATTTTTTAAATCTAGAATCTCTATGTTTTTATTTTTTTAACATAATTAAAATCTAAGTTTTATTTTTCGTCTTTTTTTTTTTTTTTGGATGATGTTTAGTCTGTTTTTATATTTTAATTTTTTATTTTTTCCCTCCGTTTATTTTCCTGTTACGTCATAACGCTGATTGCCGTACGAATGCGGTGAGTTGTCACATTTGGCCACGTGACTCCAGATACCGGTCATGTGACCCCGTGCCGGAAGTTTCCTCATCGTTATGGCGGCGGAGAAATGTCATAAGTGAAGAGTTCTCCAGTGAAAACCCAGCAGAACCCGGAGTGGAGCCGACAGACCGAGGCCTCCTGGAGAACATTAGACTGTCAACAGCGACATGGGCCTGGAGAAGCGGAAGTAGAGCCGAGAAAAGCAGCAGAGCGGCGGCGGAAGAGGAGAAGTTTGAGCCCTGACTCATCGTTCAGGTAAACAAACAACAAGCTAACAGTTAGCATGTGGCTAACACACACTTCGACACAAGTCTATTTTAAAAACCAGTTAGTTCTGTGTTTCTGATCTATTATTATAAGTATCAGATTCTAAGTTAATATGAGGCCGGAGAGATTAAATAAAAACTAAAGAGGATCATTACTCACTGTGTCACTGTGTTTATTTAGTGTTACTGTACCTTTAAATGAGTCTGTATTCTGGTATTATTTGCCCTTAATGAATAAATTTTGCTTATTTAGATGGTAATGTTCACAGGGTGTACAAGTAAAGTTAACGTCCTGTTTAATCTTTGTGCTAGATCCTGGATTCATCCTCAGACCTCCTCAAAATGACTAAATTTAATCACGTGGACTCAAGTTAATATTGACTAGGGCTGTGTATTGGCAAGAATTTGGCCATACGATACAAATCACAATACTTGGATCATGATACAATATATGACGATATATCATGATACTGTTAAAAAGGCATTTTTTTGTTTCTTTTTTTAAAAAAGATTTTTACCTTAAAGAATTAAACTTTAATTCTGTTTTACAGACATTACAGTTTAAGATCCCGTTCAAATGTTCATATTCTATTAGTTCAGAACTAACATCAGAGCATTATTTTTGTGCAATCCCAACAAAGGAACTAACATTATTTAATAGAAGAGTGTTAAATAATAATAAATAAGATATAAACAAAAAAGAAGAGCAAAAAATTTAAATGAACCTCAGTAATATCTGCAAAATCTATCTGCAAAAATATCAATACAGTGTTTTTAAATATCAATACAGTATTGTGAAATGAAATATCATGATACATTGCAGAACCCATATTTCTTACACCTATGACCAGACAAGGTTTAACTGAGGGGCGGTTTTACATGACCTGAATAGTTTGGGAACCTCTGAGAATGAGGAAATGGGCTCTGAGACTCAGAAGAATGAAGGACGTGAAAACTACAAGTCAGAAGAAAAACCACGAGGAGACGAGGTTTAGAAATGACTCACGTTTTCAGGAACAGAAACAGTGGATTCTGCAGTTGGTCATCTGTGTTCTTTAAGTAAAAACCTGGATTTAAAAAAAAAAAAAAAAAAAAATTATCATTTTTGTTCTGATTTTATTGCCATCTTATGACTGTTTTACTGGTTTCATAAACTCAGTGTCTATAATAAACTACCTCAGCTGTAAAAAAAAAAAAAAAAAAAAAAAAAGAAAAAAAAAAAACATTATTCATGTGACTTTAGTGTCATTTAACCCTTAGTTTCAGATTCAAGATCAGGTCAAAGTGAACATCAGTGTCAAAGATTAAAGTTTCACCTGTCGTTTATAAAATAGGCTCATTTTTTAGCTTAAGAATGTTGACAACATTTCAGTATCACCTGTGGGAAAAAATAGAATCAATATAAAATTAGACCTAAAAGGACTCATATGTAAATGCAATATTAACTTTAATAATAATATTTGTTCACACTCATATATGTAAATGCACTATTAACTTTAGTAATAATGTTTGTTTAGACTCGTATATGTAAATGCACAAATAACCATCAGAACAAACAAAAATGATAATAAATACTGAATTAAAATCAACAAAATAACCATCAGAACAAACCAACTCTAATAGTTTATAATCACAGTGACTCAGACCTGATGGTGTTTCACTGCTGGTACTGGTTTTTACTGGTTTGTACTGGTTTATCTGTGATATTTGATGAATTCTAAGGTAATTTCCTGTTTAATAATGATCGTTTATTCGTTGATGGTGCTGATCATTACATGTAAATAAATAAGCCGTATGTTTCCATGGTTGCGTCTGTAAACTTTGCTGATCTGATGGTTTCTGTCTCATCTTCTCGATGGACGTCCTGACGGACAGGCGTGTCCTCTGGCCCCTCCTCCTGGTCACCATGTCTGTGGCTGAGCCGACGTCGGACTCGGCGCCGTTCTTCTCTGACGACAGCGAGGCGGAGGGTTCAGACGAGCGGCGTGAGGTTGCGGAGGAGCCGGCAAGCGGCGTGTCACGGGTCCGAGCCTTACTCACCGTCCTCATCCTCTGTTACATCAACCTCCTCAACTACATGGACCGCTTCACCGTGGCAGGTATGGCCACAGCCAATCACAGGCCTCGGCCCCGCCCCCTCAGTGCCAGGGCAGGAGTTGAACGATCTGAATGCCGTCAACATCTGCAGTTATTCAATGTTTATGACATTTTTTATTACAGCCTCACTTTGTCCATTATTTTATTTATTTTAGTTCATTTTATTTAATTACTTCATTTTTAAAAATTATTTGTTCTTTTTATTAATTTTTTTGTTTATTTTCTTCATTATTTTCTTAAATTTTGCTCATTTTAATGATTATTTTCTCCATTTCTTTGTTGATTTGTTAGTCATTTCCTTCATTATTCTCTTCAACAAAATGAACAAAACCAAGTTAAATAATAAAGGAAATTAACAAAATGAACCACAAACGAATAAGAAAATGTACAAAATAATAAATAACATGGAGGAAAAGGAGCAAAAAATGAATAAAAACTTCACAAAATAATAAGGAACGTGGTGAAAACTGAGTAGAAATGTAGAAAAACAAACAAAATAAGTCAAATGAATCAAAATGAAACATTGGTGAGTTCTGATGGGTGCTGTTCTGGTGGGTACTGTTCTGGTGGGTTCTGGTTCCTTAAGGCTTTTCTCCAGATGTTCTGTGTCTTGGTTCTGAACTGCTTTGTGTTCCTCAGGTGTTCTCCCAGACATCGAACATTACTTTGGGATCAATGATGAGAAGTCCGGTCTCCTCCAGACAGGTAAGACCACCTGAACACGGACTCAAATTTCCCCTCTGAGTGGGCGTGGTCTTACCGGATGCTCCACCTCTTCTGTCAGTTTTTATCTGCAGCTACATGTTCCTGGCGCCATTGTTCGGTTACCTCGGCGACCGCTACAACAGGAAGTACATCATGAGCGCCGGCATCTCCTTCTGGTCTCTGGTGACGTTGGCCAGTTCCTACACCCCCAAAGAGGTGAGTCCAGGTCCGGGTCCAGGTGGGTCCCAGTCCTGATCGGTTTGACCTCCAGTTGCCGGTCTTCTCCGCAGCACTTCTGGGCTCTGCTGCTGACGCGGGGCCTGGTGGGCGTTGGCGAGGCCAGTTACTCCACCATTGCCCCCACCATCATCGCAGACCTCTACGTCCAGGGGAAGAGGACCAACATGCTCTCCATCTTCTACTTCGCCATTCCGGTCGGCAGGTGGGACCGCAGATGCACTAGTCTAGGTTTGAGTCGTGGCTTTGGTTCTGGACCTGGTCTCATGTGGGTCCAGATTAGGGATGCACCGATTCCGATACCAGTATCGGGCATCGGCTCCAATATTCAGTGTGTGTACTTGTACTCGTACTCATTAAAGTAATCCAATACAACTGCTCCGATACCACTTACGGCCGTGTGACATTCACAGTTCAGTGCAGCAGGTACGAGGAGGAGGAATAATATGTGGGGAGTGTGGAGATTTTTCAAAATAAATGATGGTGATAAAAGTAACGCTAACTGTAAGTAACGTTACAGACACAGACAGATACGGATGCAGCGTTCTGTCCGTCCTCTGTGTACATTGCATCCGTTTTCCAGGTGCTGGTGAATGAGTACCCAGACAGAGAATACCAGCGGGAACTGTGGAGATAGAGGATCTGTTCAAAGAGCAACTGTGTGAGTTAGAGAAAAAGTACTGAAAGATTTAGAACAACTACCTAGGGCTGGGCTGGTTTCCATCCTAGTTACAATACCATGGGGGAACGGAGCGGTGCAGACTCCTGCCAGCGGAAGTGAAAACCAAACTTATCACTCATTTCTCTTTTCTCTACCTGCTGAAGCTTCACTTTTAAACCTTACCAGCGAAAACGCTGCAACATTAGAATCACATTAGTGTTACCTCTGTCGTCTCCATGTTTGTTATTACTGACGTTCTTCTTCATAAAACGTTCCTCTTCTTCGTGGTATTTGTCCAGTATGGTTAATTAAGAGCAGCGCCCTCTGATGGATTAATTAACAAACACTCATTCCAACACATTAAATGTCAGTAGCAGCATTTTGTTCCAGTCAGACTAATGACAACGACAATGAAGCACATTTACAAAAGGAACTAAGAACTGGAATGGGATTATTAAGTACTCGTATCAGTACTCAGTATCGGCAATTTCTCAAATGTTAGTACTTGTACTTGGTCTGGAAAAAAGTGGTATCGGTGCATACCTAGTCCAGATAGTTGTGTTGGTCTCATGTGGGTCCTGTGGTCCAGATGGTTGTGTTGGTCTCATGTGGGTCCTGTGGTCCAGATGCTTTTGTTGGTCTCATGTGGGTCCAGATGCTTGTGTTGGTCTCATGTGGGCCCAGATGCTTGTGTTGGTCTCATGTGGGTCCTGTGGTCCAGATGGTTCTGTTGGTCTCATGCTTGTCTCTGTCCCTGCTTAGTGGTCTCGGGTACATCGTGGGTTCCCAGGTCAGCGCTCTGGCCCAAGACTGGCACTGGGCTCTGAGGGTCAGTCTTTGAATTCTCCAGTCAGCATGTTGGTTTTCCAGGCTCCACCCCTTTACTTACCCCACCTCCCCTCCTCCAGGTGACCCCCGGTCTGGGTCTGATCGCCGTCCTGCTGCTGCTCGTCATCGTCCAGGAGCCGAAAAGAGGCGCCATCGAAGCCCGACCGGAGCAGCATCTGCACCAGACTAGCTGGATCAAAGACCTGCAGGCCCTGAGGAGGAAGTAGGTTCAACATGTCCCACAACGTGTCCCCTAACATTAGACACATGTCCCCTAACGATAGACGCGTCCCCTAACGATAGACACATATCTAACACAGTAACGATGCCAAAGATGACGATGTCAAACATTACAACATAAAAGGGTCATGTGATGTCGAGCATCACTCCCATTGGTCATGGCCATGCCCCCGGAGCGTCCTGATTGGTGGGTACCTCCTCATGTGCTGTTTCCTGTTGGACAGTCGCAGCTTCGTGTTGTCCACCTTCGGCTTCACGGCGGTGGCATTCGTCACCGGTTCGCTGGCACTCTGGGCTCCCACCTTCCTCCTCCGGGCCGCCATCTTCTCCGGAGAAAAGGTGCCGTGTGAGGAGGGTCATTGCTCCTCCTCCGAAAGGTAACGCCTTAAAAGGGGACGGGTGTTTCCATGGTAACCATGGTACCGTTGCCGCAGCCTCACGTCAGCTCTGTCTCTCCTCCTTCAGTCTGATTTTCGGCATCATCACCTGCGTCACGGGCATCCTGGGTGTGGCCAGCGGCGTGCAGGTGAGTCGCGCACTGAGGACGAAGACGCCCAGGGCCGACCCTCTGGTCTGCGCCGCCGGCCTCCTGCTGTCGGCGCCCTTCCTTTACCTTGCCATCGTGTTCGCCGAGGCCAGCACCATCGCCACATACGTGAGTGATTTTACACCCGATGAAAACTATGACGGGTGTAAATGACGCCGTGTTGCATTCAGGTGCACCCAGCAGCATGGGAGCTTCATCCAAGTCATTCAAATTAAAACGACAGAACAAATGTTGTAAAAACCTCCAGATGTAGAAGATCTGGGCCGGTCCAGGGGTGTCAAACATACGGCCACTGGCCCAAACCCGGCTGTTAAAAGGGTCAGGTCTGGTCTGGTCCAGTCCACAGAAGAATGAGTGAAATATAAACATGAAACTGAAAATATGAACAATCAGTGGAGTTAAAGTCATGTCAGTTCAGCTTCCACATTCAGATCAATATGAAAATACCAACATAACGACAGATAAATAATGTTTTAATGTGAAAATAAAAGTAGAACAAACATTTACAAACTGTCCTTTAACAATAAAATATTAAGAACCTCAAATGTGTCAAGTATAAATAAGCATAATTTTAACATGTAGCATGTTTACGCATTTGGCAGACGCTTTTTTCCAAAGCGACTTACAGGGGAAAACCAGCGACTTACAGGGGAAAACCATTGTAGCATTATGTAAAATTATAAAGGACCCCATGTGTTCATTCTGGGAGGAGTAGGATTCAGAACTATGAAATGGTTCAGAACCGGTCGATCCACTCTGGAGTCCAGGTCGACATCAGTCCAGTAAATAGAATAGTAGGAATCTGAAATAACTGTTCAGTTAAACTGGTCAATACTATAATACTGTTGGAAACATTTGTATTTACAAAAGTCAGAGGAGGGAGGAGAAAACCAAAGAAAATGTCAATGTAAAGATCTGCTTTTATGTGAAATATTTGAGTATAGTTTTAATTTATTACAATTCCAATTTTATATACCTAATATTTGGAACCAATATTCACTTTCAAAGTCTTTGAAAAGGTTCGTTAAGCATCTTTGTGTTATTTATGCAATAAATATACATTATACAATATACATTATATACATTTTTCAAATCAGATTTTATATTTTTGTGTGTTTTTTTTTGTCCTTTTGTGTTGCTATAGTGGGTTAAAGTGAAAAAATAATAGGCGGATGAGATAGATGAAGTTGTGCTGAAAAAAACAGATACCAAACATGGGTATAATAAACATTTATGTGTATAGTATAGAAAGGTAAAATCAAAAGTACTGAAAAACGGACAAAATAGGCTCAGACCCCTAAGGGTTAAACTGTTTTTTGTCAATTGTATGTTTATTGTTTTGTTTTTTCTGTCTATCGTTTTCTAAAAAAAAAAAGTGTAAATTTAACATCATTTTGTTGATGTTTTTCTACGTTTCGTTCTTGCTTATTTTGTTCATATTTGTTGGATTTTTCAATAACTGTTTGGTTTATTTCTGTTCATTATGTTGACGTTTCTTTGACATCATCATCATAATCAATAGAAGCTGATATTGAATCTATATCAGTGGAATTGGACCCATATTCTGTCTGTTAGTAAATGTTCTGTGTCTTTGTTGGTCCAGTTCCACTCAGGTTGTTGGTTCTATTCGCATTTTCATGATGTCATTTGACTTGTTCGGACTCAAACAGAACCGTTTGGCTGATTTTTTTCTGTTATTATTTATTTTTCATTTTTTGTGTCTGAATGTGGAACCCGTGCTATCGTGGCCTTAACGTCAGCTGGGTTTTTTTCTGTTTCCTTGTTGCGCTGTTTTGTGCTGATGTCACTTCCTGTCCGTGGTCCAGGTCTTCGTCTTCTTCGGGGAGACCTTCCTGTCCATGAACTGGGCCATCGTGGCGGACATTCTACTGGTGAGGATCCATTAATTGACTGTAATTAACTTATGTCTGTTCACAGGCTTCACTTTGACCTCTGACCTCATTCTCACCGTGGATCCAAGTCTGTTCTATGTGTTATCGTTTCGACCATTTACGATAAAGTCAGAGGCACAATGATGTAAAATAACAAAAACTAGTCCCATCATCCCCTGTATGTCAGCGTCTGTTCTATGTGGATCAGAACCAGTTGAATGTGTTCTAGTCCTGGTTCTGTTCTATGTTCCAGTCCTGTGGTCTGGATGCACATCAATCTAACTATAGAAGTGGGCGGGACTTCCACTGGAGGAGAACTGAACTCATCCAATCACAGTGCATATCTGACTTCTATCAGTGATCAATAGGAACTAAACTGATATCTGGAACCATTTACATGTTCTAAACCATCAACATTTGGACCAGTAGAAGGAACAGAACAGTATCGTTGTATGCGGCGCCGCTTTATTGCATTTGGCGTGTTATATGTATGCGCATTCATCCTTCCACATGTTATTTAATGCCATTTGATGGTGTGTCAGTGTGCTAGCTGCTAATCATGCTAATTGCTAACCCTAACCGCTAATCGCACTAATGGCATGTTATTGTACACGGTGTAAATATACACGCTGAAAGCTTATAATGTGTACAGATAACACACCAATTAAGTGGCGTGTTATCTGTACGCAATTCATAATATCACGTCGATATTTAAAAAAAAAAAAAAAAAAAAACATCAAAATTTGTCCTAACTGTGAACAAACCGTACAGACATTGTCCCAAAGAAGATGCAGATAAAAATTTAAATGAATCCAACATTAGTTTAATCAGAGAAGATGCTAATGAAGATGACGCCCTTGCATGTTTCCGACCTTTGACCTCGTATGTTTATATAAAATGTGCAATTGGGGTCATTTTGTTCGTACAGATGTGTTTTTAAAGCTGCGTTTCTGTTGCCGTGGTAACAATGGTCGTTTCCTGTTTCAGTATGTGGTCGTCCCCACGCGCCGATCCACTGCCGAGGCGCTGCAGATCGTCGTGTCCCACCTCCTCGGAGACGCCGGAAGTCCGTACCTGATCGGAGTGGTGAGTAATCTTGTGACCAATCAGAGGGTGGCGTCTGAGCACCGGCCGGGCTGACCCCACCCTCCTCTCCCTATTGGTCCTCAGGTGTCGGACGCCCTTCGGCGGTCGGACTCCTTCCTGTGGCAGTTCCGCTCTCTGCAGCTGTCTCTGCTGCTCTGCGCCTTCGTGTCCGTGGTGGGTGGGGCTTTCTTCCTCGCCACCGCCCTCTTCATTGAGAAGGACAGACAGCGGGCAGAGAACTACGACCCAACAGGTGAGAGCGTTGACGCTAACAGAACCTGTATCTGGTTCTGAGGACGTTCATGTGTGTTTGAGTAGAGTTTGGTTCAGTTTGTGCTTCGTACTAGGACATTTGTGAAGGTACCGTTCCTTCAGTTCAGGTTCTAACAGGGTCATGTGCTGGTGTTTCTCCAGATGACGAGCCCATTGTGGTTCCGAAAAGCGGGCGTTCGACCCGGGTTCCGGTGTCCAGCGTCCTGATCTGACGGCATCGGTCGTTAAATGGAACTGGACTGTTCTACTGTTGGACGGTGGACTGTTGGACCCTTTGGACTGCTGAACACTTTGGACCGTTGGCCACTTTGGACTGAGACATTTTCACCGAATCGGACCCAAGACTCTGATGGAACCCGGCTGATCCGAGACCAGCCACCAACCCAGAACCAGAAGGGTCCGCTGTGTTCAGTTTGATCCGTTTTCTAGCCTCGTGTTTGTATCAGATTGTTTTAACCCAAACATCGAAGAAGAACCTGCACCTTTTTATTCCACTTTTCATCGTCTTTTAAAGCTTTTCTTGTGTTTTTAATGACTTTTCTTCGTCAGCTTCAGGAAAAGACATTTTAAATCAATGTTCATAATCAACGGTATTTGTTAACTCAGATTATTTTTTTGTCAACCATTAAATGAGAATTTACTTGAATTATGTCTGTGTTTTTATGGTGAATATATTTGTAACTTTTAAAAAAGGAAAACTTAAAGATCAACAAATGTCTTCCACATTATTATTATTATTTTATTATTATTTTATTTCTGTATTTATTCGATGAGTTCAGTGACAGTGAATGGGAGGACTGGACTTCAGAGCTGATGATTCCATGCAAACATGTTTTCATTTATTTCTTTACACGTGAAGAAAGATTAAAAAAAAAATAGTAAGAAAATGATTATTGGGACTGAAAATCCCATCAGTAATAATTCTACACCTTTTAAAACAAAACCAAGGATGTCGATGTAGTAAAATGTTCGGAAGAGGATTGGGGCCACTGGAGAAAAAAAATACAGTTCCAATATATTTTTATTATTATTGTTCTGAGAAAAAAAGTCTGAATTCTATTGTTTTTTTCCAGTGACCCTAATCCTCTTCCATAAAACTGTGTGTGTGTATATATGTATATATATGTATATATGTGTATATATATGTATATATAATTTTAATCTAATGCACTAAAACTGTATGAAGATATTTACAGTGTTATGGCTGTCAGGTTTTATTTATACATTTATATTTTATTTCTATATTTTTTTTAATATGTTTATTTTTCCAGTTCCAGGCCTTAATGGACGTAAATTCTAGTTTCATAGTCAAACACTAACCTTATTCTTTAATATTCAGTGCATATATTTTTGAGTATTTTTGTATTAGTTGTCGTTAACGGTGCATCATCGACGCTAAAATGATGAACTTTTAAAGGGTTCATATTTGTCTTAACCCACTTTTCTTAGTCTGTGGTTCATTTCTTTGTGTATTTGGACAATCATAGTTCATACAGTTTGAATTTGAACCCTTCAGCTGCTGCAGAACTATGTTTATATTCATTTGGACAAAAATCCAGTGGATTTCTACAACCTGTTTGAATTTCTTCCTAATTTGTTGCATCTATAACTAGTTCCGTCTCCACATTTACACATATAGGGTCCAGACTTCCGACAAACATTTCTCCAGTATTTCTCCATAATTGTTTGTTAGCAGCAGCGGTTGTAGTCCAGACTGAAAATATGTCCAAACTTGGAGCCCATTACCTCAAATGTTCAGTTGTCGGTTGAACGGGACAGAGCAGCACAGCCGACAACCTGGAGGGGGCGGGGCCTGAAGTGGCTAATGTGCATTTAAAGGGCCAGTGCTCCAAACCACCTTTCTGGTGTCATAAGTCAGAAATAAGATTGAAGATGGACCTGTGGAGTTGAATGAATGAAGAATTCAGACCCAAGCAGAGCATTTACAGTTTATGTAGACCACAGGGAAATGTGGGAAAACAAAGAATAACGTTAAAAAAAGACAAATATCACTGCTTTAATGAAACTCTAGAAAAAAAATCAACTCCATCCCATTCAGAAGGTGCTTACTGTTTAAACACAAAAAGAATAAAACAACCAAAATATTCTCTGAAAAAACACCCAAAATTTACCGAAAAGAGATTTTCATCAGTAGGATTCAACTTTAGAACAAAACATCATAAAACAGACAAACAAGCAGACAAAACAGACAGACAAACAGAGAAACAGATAAACAAACAGATAGACAAGCAGACAAAACAAACAGAAAGACAAACAGACAAATCCAAACAAACAAACCCTCATGAAAACATAACCTCTGCCGTTCCTTGGCGGAGGTAAAAACAGATCAATAATAATACATTTATCACATATGATTCAACACTGACCCTGTTTCCATCCATTACTGATCATAAATCTGTTTCATTACATTAATAATGGGGTCCCTCAGGGCACCGTCTTAGGCCCCATTGTTTACGTTCCTGTATTTTCAAATGTAGGTCTGCACATATGGTATCCGGGGTATTGCAAACTCCTGGCTGAAAAGTTATCTCAGCAACAGAAATCAATATGTATACATGAATAATGCAGATTCTGAAAGGAGAATAATAACCCATGGAGTACCACAAGGCTCTGTATTAGGGCCCAAATTATTTATTATGTATATAATAATATAATAATTCAGTCAAATACAACTCCTTTGAATACCATGCCATCCTAGTGACAGCACCAGTCAAACTTTACATAATTGTCATTTATCGTCCACCAGGGCAACTGGGTGATTTTCCTGATGAGCTTGACACTCTGCTTTCCTCCATCCCAGAGCATGACTGCCCCATGCTAGTCCTCGGTGACATGAACATCCACTTAGACAATCCCAGCTTCTCAGATTTCATGTCACTAATACTCTCTTTTGAGCTACAGCGGGTTTGCAGTCCTCCAACCCACAAAGCTGGTAAAGAGCTCGATCTCATTTTCACCCGAAACTGCATCACAGATGCCCTCACAGTCACACCTTTACACCTGTCTGACCACTATTTCATTCAGTTCAGTGTGTCTCTCCCTGAAAAACACTCTGCTCCCTCCCCCATGGTCTCTTTCCGCCGCAACCTCCACAATTTGTCCCCCACCCACTTCTCCACTGTCGTAGCCTCCGCTCTCCCTCCCCCCAGCACTTTTTCCTCCTTAGAGGTTAATGATGCCACTGAGTCTCTGTGCTCTACACTTAGCTCCTGTCTGGATAATCTGTGCCCTCTATCTACTAGACCCGCTCCATCCTCCCAGTCCCACCCATGGCTCAATGATAACCTCCAGTCGCTGCGTACCAACCTCAGAGCCGCAGAGAGAAAATGGCACAAAACAAAAAGCTCTTCTGACCTGATCACATTCCAGTCACTATTGGTATCCTTCTCATCCAGTGTCACTGCTGCGAAGAAGGCTTACTATAATAACAAAATTCATTCTGCCACCGACACCAAGAAACTATTCTCAACCTTTAAAACACTACTCAACCCTCCACCTCCACCGCCCACTACTAATCTGACAGCAGACAATTTTGCTTCATTTTTCACAAATAAAGTGTCTACTATCAGCAGTCAGTTCACTGATCCACCCATAGACTGCACGCCTCCTTCTTCAACATCATCATCATCACACACTGCTTCCTCTCCCCTGACTATGGCTACTACTAACTCAACTGATAAAAGCCCAACTGCGTCATTCCCCTCATTTACTCCCCTCACAGAGAACGAGGTGTCTAAACTCCTTTCCTCTAGCCGTCCTACAACATGCCTGTTGGACCCTATTCCATCCAACCTCTTACAGTCTGTTGCCCCTACTATCACAGCACCAATCACACATGTGATTAATGCTTCACTGACTTCAGGAACATTTCCTACAGTATTTAAACAAGCGCAGGTAACACCACTACTCAAAAAACCTTCCCTCACCCCCACTCAAGTGGAGAATTATCGACCAGTCTCACTCCTCCCATACCTTTCTAAGATCATCGAAAGGGCTGTTTTCAAACAGGTCACAGAATTCCTCTCCCAAAATAACCTCCTGGACATCAACCAATCTGGCTTCAAAATCGGCCACTCCACTGAAACGGCTCTGTTGTCTGTGACAGAAGCCTTGAAAGAGGCTAGAGCAGCAGCCAAGTCTTCAGTACTCATTCTACTGGACTTATCAGCAGCATTTGACACTGTCAATCATGATATCCTGTTATCCATACTCTGGAACATGGGCATCACAGGCCACGCACACTCCTGGTTTCAGTCTTACCTTACTGGTCGGTCCTTCAGAGTGTCCTGGCTAGGGCACACATCAGCAGTTCACCGCCTCACCACGGGGGTCCCCCAAGGCTCTGTGTTGGGCCCCCTCCTTTTTGCCATATACACCACCTCACTCGGTCAGATCATCCACTCACACGGCTTCTCATATCATTGCTATGCTGATGATACCCAGCTCTATCTGTCATTCCCACCTGATGACACCACAGTCTCAGTGCGGATCTCAGATTGTCTCTCTGACATATCTGCATGGATGAAAGCCCATCACCTTCAGCTGAACCTGTCCAAAACTGAACTGCTGGTCTTCCCAGCTAAGCCAACCATACAGCTGGACATCTCCATCACTATTGACTCCATACCTCTGGCTCCTACCAGTGTAGTACGTAACTTGGGAGTCATGATTGATAATCAGTTGACCTTCACGGATCACGTTGCCTCTGTCACCCGATCATGCCGTTTCACTCTGTTCAACCTAAGAAAGATCAGGCCATACCTAACCGAACAGGCCACCCAGCTCCTGGTGCAGACTATGGTTATCTCCCGTCTTGACTACTGCAATGCTCTTCTAACGGGCCTCCCAGCTTGTGTTGTCAAACCACTACAGATGGTCCAGAATGCAGCAGCGCGTCTGGTCTTCAATCAGCCTAAAAGGGCACACGTCACCCCCCTTACTCATTGAGTTACACTGGCTACCCATAGCTGCCCGCATCAAATTCAAATCTTTAATCCTAGCCTACAAAATTCTCCGTGGGTCTGCTCCTGTCTACTTAGGTGCACTAATAAAGCTTATGTCGCCCCACGAACACTCCGCTCGTCTGGGGAACGTAGTCTGGTGGTCCCCAGACCTTGTACAAGACAATCCAGGCTCTTTTCATGGGTCGTTCCACGTTGGTGGAACGCTCTACCAAGTGCTACAAGAACAGAGTCATCCCTGCCTATCTTCAAGAAGCTCCTGAAGACCCAGCTCTTCCGAGAGCACCTCCTGTCCTAGCACTTTCAAACATTCCATTTTAAATATTCTAATAAGGTTTTTCCCAGGACAACCACAGATTCTTTCACGATTATCTCTGGACCTGCTGCGGTGGTCCGGCCTCTTCCCTGCCCTCATCATCACCACTCACTTATCCTCAACCGCCTCCATGTGTCTCCCCTACTCCCCCTTCTCCCCCTCTCCCCCAGTCCCTATCTCTATCGCTCTCTCTTTTTCCCCTTCTCTACTCTCTCTCTTTAACCCCAGCTGGTCAAGGCAGACGTCCATCCTCCAGGAGTCTGGGTCTGCTCGAGGTTTCTGCTGTTAAAGGGAAGTTTTTCCTCGCCACTGTCACCAGTCACAAGTGTTTGCTCCAGGAGGATTCTGTTGGGTTTCTGTAGAATTGACTTAGAGTCTGGTTTTGACCAACTCTATATATAAAATGTCAAGAGATAACTTTTTTGTGATCTGGCGCTATATAAATAAAATTTGATTGATTGAGTGATTTAATTGGTTTTCCCCTGTAAGTCGCTTTGGAAAAAAGCGTCTGCCAAATGCGTAAACATAAACATAAACATAAACATATAAATGATGTTTGTCAGGTTCTAAAAAGCCTTAAATGTATTTTATTTGCGGATGATACCAGCCTCTATTGCTCCGGCAAAGATTTAAGTCAAATTGTAGATACAGTTGAAAAGGAGCTTGCTATACTAAAAGATTGGTTCGATGTCAATAAACTATTATTAAATCTTAGTAAAACCAAATATATTATTTTTGGTAAAAGGAAAAATAACAAACTAGTTAAAATTAGAATTAAGGAAAGTGAAATTGAAAGAGTGTCTGCAACAAAATTTTTAGGCATTGTAACTGAGGACCAGTTAAATTGGAAAAAGCATGTAAACTTACTTAGATCAAAAACAGCCAAAAGTATTGCTATAATGTATAAAACCAAAAACCTTCTAAATCAGAAATCTCTCCATATATTGTATAATTCTCTTGATCTTCCATATCTGAACTATTGGGTAGCGATATGGGGTAACAACTATAAATCAAATATTAATTCCATATTCTTACTTCAAAAAAAGGCAATTCGACTTGTCAATCAAGCACAGTACTTAGCTCCAACAAATCCCCTATTTATCAAATTAAATGCTCTAAAACTTCACGATCTTGTTTACCTTAATACTCTTATTATAATGTATAAAACCCATGAACATATGCTCTCCTACAGTCTACAGGAGAAGTTTGAGCCCAGGCAAAGTAATTATAATTTAAGGGGAACTGAAATCTACAAGAAAATTAAGTGTAGAACAAACATAAAAAGCCAGTGTACCTCTGTCAGAGGGGTACATCTGTGGAATAATCTGGAGCAAAACTTAAAAATGTCTTCTTCGATCTGTGCATTTAAAAGGATGTATAAATCCACTATGATAACAAAATATAGAACATTATACAAGTACGCATAAAATAAGATATTATTGTAGTTAATTGGTTATCATGATAGGAAGATACTATCATATTATTGATCATTGTATTTGGAGTAAATATTTAAAGTGCATATAAATATTATAGTTTATATTAAAAACGGTTGATTATGCAAATCTGATTGTGTATGAGGCGACTACAAAAAGTGTATATGAATGGTTTGTATGGATGTTTTGTGTTATTGTAAAAAATATACAGAGGAAAATGTGTGTTAACAAAGCAAAGAAGCGAATCCAGCTTGCTTATTAGTTTGTAAAAAGGGGGTGGGAGTCAATAAGTTTTACTTCTTCCCACTCCTTTTCGAGCGCAAAATTTATTTATGTATTATTTGTTTTGACTATGTTGTATGGTTCCTTGTTATCTGATGATTCTATGTGCTCGAAATAAAATACTACTACTACTACATGGACCCTGACCCTGGTTACAAACGTCTCTTTTCCATTGACCCTCAAACTGTGTGAATTTAACTTTTTCATATGAATTTGTCTAATGAAAAAACGACAGTTTCACAAAAACGTGTTTTTCTCTGAATAACTGTTGTTGTTCGAGGTGTTTTTTTGTAGTTAAATTGGTATATGACACAAAACTGTAACGGAAAGACCTTTGAGTCCAACTAGAGTCACATGACCAAAACAAACAGATGTTGATCGACGTTAGAACAAGAAAAGAAGAAGAGTTGACCCCAAACGTGTGTGTATGTGTGGACACACCAGGAAACCACATCAGTTTAGAATTTAGCAGGAGATAGAGGAGGAACCAGCAAGCACATTTGGGATTGAATGGAAAAACCAACATTACACACCTCTGTTTTTACAACATTTTGTAAATATCGACAGTTTTGCGCAGATGTCCGATGGAAAAAATGACATTACACACTTGTGTTTGGAACACATTTACAAATAATAAATATGATAATAATAATAATTATAAATATGGGGACAGTTTAGCTCAGATGGATGATGCACCACAGGGACAGGTGTCCGGTCTGTCCCTTCCTCTTTCTCTGATGGTGCAGATGGTCTCAGATCAGGGATGTGGTCCAGACTCCGCCTTCATAACAGGTGCTGTTGCTACTTTAACATGTGGAGACCATCAGGATCCAGCTGGTCCTTATCCAGTCCAGATCACTGTGACCAGATCACAACCTCCATCTGATGAGAGAAGACAAAGGAATCGACAGGAACCAGTTACTCCACAGACCAAGCAAACACCCACTATCAACCACGACCTGCTCTGATTGGTCGACTGTTCTCCTCCAAACCTGAAGCTGTTCCACAAACCAACATCTACTGACCTCAGAGTCCGCAGAGCACAACCTGGACTCTGGACCAGGTCCTCCAGCTCCTTCACATCTGAACACTTCAGGTTGTTTTTGGTCAAATCCAGGTTGATCAGATGGGAGGGGTTGGACTCCAGAGCGGAGGTCAGAGAACAACAGCTGATCTTCGACAAACAGCAGGAACTCAGCCTGAATGAAGAACAAATAACTGGAATTAGATGAAGACGTCGACTCTGCTTCAGGAACGCAGATATCTGTTCTTTATGAAGTCCAGTGTTCGACCGAATATTTCAGCCATTAATCGGATTTCATCATCGAAGCGACTCATTATTCTGGACGACCACAGATGCCTCGGTTCTAACCAGAGCTGCTGCGGTTCTGTTAGCGTTCCCGGTAAATGGGCTAATGTTCGCCGACTGTTCAGAGGCAGACTGATGTTGACCTTTGACCTGGTGCTGCCTTCAGACTTACACACACTGAACCAGATTCTGTTTATTCAGTTGGATCTGATCCCAAACGTTGGACGTCTTTTGTCTTTTTCTGACGTTCTCCTCATTCTCTTCCATTGAACCAAGGTTATTATCGTTAATGAAAATTAACGAAATGACAAAAACTAGAATTGAAAAAACATTTTCGCTAACTGAAATAAATGAAAACTATAATTAAAAGAAAAAAACATAACTAACTGAAATTGTATTGTGTGTTTATAAAACTAACTAAAACATATAAAAATTATGGATAAAATTCCCTTTGTTTTCATCTTTGTCAATGTCGGATTGATACGAAATTGATTTATTTCGCTGTAGCAATTTTTGCCAGCAGTACCATATCACACTTCACAGTCCGTCACTTCTCGTCACTTGTGGTTTCCAGTCGTCTTCTGGTCCCCACTCTACCTGGAAACATGGAGACTAAAGTTGGGAGAAAGCAGCAGTCCTGTCAGGGATTTATTTTAATACGACAGCAAAGAAGAGAAAAGATATAAAAAAAAACAAAAAACTGAACTAAAACTAATACTGAAACTAACTAAAACTAAGCATTTAGAAAAAAAATAAATAAAACTAGCAAAACCTGCTCTAAAAATGAATTAAAACTAACTGAATTAGAGAAAAAAGGTCAAAACTAAATAAAACTAAACTAGTATGAAAAATCCAAGACTATTATAACCTTCCATTGAACTCACATTGAACTTACATTGAACTGTTGAGTCGCATGCATTACAGTTTACTGTCCAAGTAGAACATGATCCCCGAGGTGGAACAGAAGTGACTACCGAAACAACATTAATAATTATACGAATTCTCGAGGCAAAAAAAAATGATTCGAGGATTTTTTGTACTCAAATTACTCGAGTACTCATCTCATTGTAGTTCGACTCCACTTTATCATCGAGCTTCAATATCCTTGACAGTACTCTATCTTTTCAATCCCACATCAATAACATCACTCGGTCTGCATACTTCCACCTACGTAACATTAATCGCCTCCGCCCCTCCCTCACCCCCCATACCACTGCTATCCTTGTTCACAGCCTTGTCACTTCTCGTCTGGATTATTGTAACTCTCTCCTCTTTGGTCTCCCACACAAATCCCTCCATAAACTTCAATTGGTTCAGAACTCTGCTGCTCGCATCATCACTAGGACCCCCTCCACTAACCACATCACTCCTGTCCTTCAACAGCTTCACTGGCTCCCGGTTAAGTTCCGGATTGAATTTAAAATCCTTCTAATGACATTCAAGGCCATCCATAACCTCGCCCCTCCATATCTGTCTGACCTACTTAATGTTGCCACTCCCTCTCGTACCCTCAGATCTTCCTCCTCCATCCACCTCACTGTTCCCTCTGCCCGTCTCACCACCATGGGGAGCAGAGCATTCAGCCGCTCTGCTCCCCAGCTCTGGAACTCCTTGCCACCGGATCTCAGAAACACCACTTAACTTCCTCTCTTCAAATCCAGACTCAAAACCCATCTGTTTAGGACCTCTTTCTCTTTGTGAACACAATTGCACTGTCCAAATATTTAACCTGCCTTTTATTTTTACTCTGCTTTATTGTTTGTTTTTAACTCTCCTGTTTTACTGTACGGTGTCCTTGAGTGCCAAGAAAGGCGCCTATAAATAAAGTGTATTATTATTATTATTATTATTATTATTATAAGACTTTTAAACATAACAGAACTGTCAAGTTGGACCGTTTTCATCTGTGAACCGCAGATGTTTCTGTATTAGTGGATGTGTTTGATGGACGGTGGACGGTGGACATTGGACGGTGGACAGTGGATGATGGACAATGGACGGTGGTGGACTGACCTGAGAGTCTCCAGTCTGCACTTTGGACTCTTCAGTCCAGAACAGAGACTGTCCACTCCTGAATCCTTCAGACCAAAGTTGATGCTGAGGTCCAGTTCTATGAGATGTCCAGGACTGGACTCCAGAAGTGATGCCAGAAAAGAACAGCTGATATGTGAGAACCTGCAGCACCTCAGTCTGAACGAAGAACAAACGACAGGTTCAAACCGTTAACGAACCACACACACATCCATGGAACTGAAGAAAACCCAGAGGAAACACCTCAACATGTGACTTTACTGACACTACGTGGACAATACTCTACAACAGAATGAAATTTACTTTCCATAATTCTACAGATTACGATAAAAGACCCTTTTCTGTCGCAGGAACCTTAAGTTTACCCTGGATTCAGAAAAACCTCAGAGTGTTTCCACTGAAATTACTGAAAAAACCTTTCCCTCGACCCCAAATTTTCCCTGATGAAACTTCCTAGTAGGGGAGCGGGACTTCTCAGATTCCTGGAAATCTGGGGGCGGGGCTGTGTGCTGAAGAACTCTGATTGGTCGAACACAAAAATACATTTAATGATATAGAATTGTTCCAAATTATTGACTTTGCTTCATCATGTAGGTCTGAAAGATCAAGATGTTCAAACAGGAAGTAATAAGTTCAGACGTTATCGTCCATGAAAAGTAGATTTTCATACATTTGTTGATTTTTTTTCGTATATATGTTTTTGTGTTTAAAATCACTTTATGCTATTGATCTAAACAGAAAAAGACAAAAGATCTAAAACTTAAACTCAACTGACCTCAGAGTCTGCAGTCTGCAGTTTGGACTCTTCAGACCAGAACAAAGGGTCTCCAGTCCTGAATCCTTCAGGTCATTGTTGCTGAGGTCCAGGTTCATCAGATGAGACAGGTTGGACTCCAGAGCCGAGGCCAGAAAAGAACAGCTGATCTCTGAGAACCCACTCCAGTTCAGACTGAACAAAGAAGACGATGGAGACAGGTTCAGGTTTTAAACACAGAAGTCAACATTTATTTCAAAATATTTGCTCGGTTCGTTTGGACCCACTTTTAGTGGATGATCTTTCAAATATGTGACCTTTGACCTTTCACTAGTGCCTTCCGGAAACAGTAGCTTCCATTGGATCTGGTGGAACAGGTGCTGGTATCGTCTATTCAATGCTTCTTCAAACCAAACTTTCAATTACTGACTGATTTCTTTATTCCCTGTAAGACTGAACACCTATGCAGCGAAGTTACTGTTGGTGTAGAGGTACCGTGTAGGTACCATCTACCTGCTACTTTCCGTTATAAATGATGGCTACAACAGTTTGTCTGTCAGTCCTGACATTGTTCAGCTGCCCTGACCAAGGTCTTCTAGTGTCGGTCTGTCAACGGTCTCCCTGGTGGATCAGGTCATTTCTGCGTCTCTGCTGTCAGCTAGCAGTAACGGTCCAAATGTGCCTAGCAACAAGCGCTAGCAGCTATGTCCATAGTGCTAACCTTACGGCCTCAGTTTTCCAGGACCACTGTGGTTGTCCCAGTCACTCAGCCTCCTTGGACTGAACTGGTTCCACTCCTAACTCACTGGTGGAACTGAGCGTGTTGGCCTGGGTAATGCCAAGTCCTGAATGGCCCTGTCACCTGTGGTGTCCAACAAGGGTCTGTCCTTGGCCCACTCTTTATCTTGTACATGCTCCAACTGGACTATGTCATTGGCCACTGTGGTATTCTCTTTCACTCTTATGCTGATGACAGACAGTTAAATTTAAGGACCCGCCCTAACCCCGCCTCTGCCTCATCATATTCATCATCATTACCATCGTCATCACCTCACTTCTACTCACCATTTTCATTATCTGCTTTGAAGAGATATAAAGGTGTGGAGGAGTCCTAACTTCCTCCATCTAAACAGTTCCAAAACCGAAGCCCTACTGGTCTGTACCCCCCCCCAGGTCTTCCTCCATAAGCACCTTGTCCCTCTCCGGTCAGGACGTCCCCCTCTCAACCACTGTGTCCACCCTCAGTGTGAGACCGGACCCTCAACTGACATTTGAAAACCACATCAAACATTCTATTCCAGTTCAAGAACATCTCCAAGCTCCGCCCCTCCCTCACCATCACTGATTTGGAGAAACTCATCCACACCTTTATCTCCTCCAGGCTCGACTACTGCAACACCATGAAACTACAGTTCATTGAAACCAGTGCTGCTAGGAAGTCTTCCTGAATGGGAACATATGACCCTGGTCCTCATCATCTCCAGAATCCACTACCACGTCACTCTCATCACTCACCATTGCATTCAGGGCAACGCCCCCTGACTACCTTACGGATGTCCTCACCCCTCACATGTCTACCTGAAACCTGCGGCACCACAGCACCAACGTCCTTCTCCTTCCATGGAACACACTACAGACCATGGGAGACGAGGCCTCCTGTTCCTCAGATGTTAGGTTCAGATTTTAATAACTTCATGGATGTGAGATATGTTTGTTCATAAATGAGGTTCAGACGTTCTGAGTCCAAGGTGATGTTTGTAAATGCAAACAATTTTGGAGGTGCAGAAATAGATTGGATTGAATTTGAGTATTTCAAACATGACCATGACAGAGCTGAAACATCTACTGTACACATGTGTTCAATCATGTTCAGAGTTCATTATATCATGTAGTTCCTCATGCGTCTTACATAAGTCGTCTACTGACCTCAGAGTCTGCAGTCTGCAGTTTGGATTCTTCAGTCCAGAACAAAGAATCTTCATCCCTGAATCTTTCAGGTCGCTGTTGTTTCTTAGGTCTAGTTCTGTGAGATGGGAGGGGCTGGACTTCAGAGCTGAAGCCACGACTTCACAGTGAGTCTCTGAAAGTCCACAGCCAGAAAATCTGTAGAGACAGATTTAATGTGAAGATAATTATGATTAAATATTTACTGAATATCTGCATTTTTACAAACCAGTTCTGGGACACACAGGGTCCCATCACACAAAAAGTACCCAGATTCATCATATTAAGACTCCGTTCGTTTCTTACCGAGCCTTTCTGCAGTTCCTCACAGCTGGGATTAGTCTCAGTCGTCCTTCATCTGATGTGTTGTACTTCTTCAGGTCCAACTCATCCAGAACCTTCTCTGACATCTGCAGCATGTAGGCCAGAGCTGAACACTGGATCTCAGACAGTTTCTTCTTTGATCTGTTCTCTGACTTCAGGAACTCTTGGATTTCCTGATGGACTGAGTGGTCGTTCATCTCCATCAGGCAGTGGAAGATGTTTACATTTCTGTCAGGATTGATGTAATCAATGTTCATCTTCTTCAGGTTGTTGGTGATGGTCTGTATTGTCTCTGGACTGATCTCTGTTGGACCCAGCAGACCTCCTAAAACTCTCTGGTTGGACTCCAGACAGAGGCCATGAAGGAACCGGACAAACAGATCCAGGTGACCGTTTTCACATTGGAGAGATTTTTCCATGGTTTTTCTCAGGAACTCATCAAGTGTTGAATTATGGTTCCAGTCTCCCAGAAACCTCTCCAGAACTTCTGTGTGGTTGCTGGTGTAACAGTGGTAGATGTAGACTGCAGCCAGAAACTCCTGAAAACTCAGATGAACAAAGCTGTAGATGGTTTTCTGGAAGATCACACTCTCTTTTCTGAGGATCTCTGTACAGAGTCCTGAGTAAACCAAGGCCTGTGTGACGTCCAGACCACACTGCTCCAGGTCTTCGTGGTAGAACATAATCTTTCCTTTCTCCAGATGTTCAAACGCCAACCTCCCCAACTTCAGAAGAACCTCCCTGTCAGCCTCTGTCAGCTCTGCCTCAAGTCCTTTTTCATACTTGTTCTTCTTTCTCTTTGTCTGGACTGTGATGAAGTGTGAGTACAGGTCCGTCAGGGTCTTGGGCAGCTCTCCTCTTTGGTTTGAAGTCAACATGTGCTTCAGAACCGTAGAAATGATCCAGCAGAAGACTGGGATCTGACACATGATATGGAGCGTTTTGGATTTCTTGATGTGTGAGATGATTTTGTTGGACAGATCTTCATCAGTGGATCTCTTCTTGAAGTACTCCTCCTTCTGGTCGTCAGTGGCGAAGCCTCGGACCTCTGTTACCCTGTCGACACATGAAGGAGGGATCTGATTGGCTGCTGCAGGTCTGGAAGTTATCCAGATGAGAGCTGATGGAAGCAGGTTCCCCTTGATGAGGTTGGTCAACAGGACGTTGACTGGTTTCTTCTGGGTGACATCTGAAACCACCTCACAGTCGTGGAAGTCCAGTGACAGTCTGCTTTCATCCAGGCCGTCGAAGATGAACATAAGTTTGCAGACGTTGATCTGCTCGGCTGTGACCTTCTGTAACGTTGGATGGAAAACATGGAGCAGCGTCAGCAGACTGTACTGCTCATCTGTGACCAGGTTCAGCTCTCTGAAGGACAGCAGAACCACCAGACTGATGTCCTGGTTTTCTAAACCCTCAGCCCAGTCCAGAGTGAACTTCAGCACCGAGAGGGTTTTTCCAACTCCAGCGACACCGTTGGTCAGAACAACTCTGATGGGTTTCTGTTGGTCGGGTAGGGCTTTGAAGATGTCCTGACACCTGATGGGAGTGTCTTGGGGGATATTCTTGTAAACCGTCTCCAGCGTCCTCACTTCATGTTGGGTATTAACGTCTTCACTCTGTCCCTCTGTGATGTAGAGCTCAGTGTAGATCCGGTTCAGATGGGTTCTACTTCCTGTTTCATCGGTTCCTTCAGTCACACATTCAAATCTGCTCCTCAGACTGAGCTTATGTTCATCTGAAACCACACAATAAAAAACACTGTTTCTCTGAGTTCATATTTACAACAGGTTCCAAATACAGGACTCTGGACCTGGATCTGCTCATCTGTCCATGAACTGAGGATGGACCAACACAAAGCTGGACATGGACCAGCTGAGCAGGTCTTGGTCCAAGGTGAAAAAAAAAAAAAAGTCCGTAAAAAACTGATCTGACAGTTTAGATCTAATTTCCTGAGTCAGTCTTACTTCGTGCAGTGCTGTCCATATGTGGTCCAATTCTGGTTCTGGATCTCTTTCCACACTGGGGACAGGTGGAGTCTCCTGATGGACCAGACTGGCCCCAGTATGAAGTGATGCACTGTCTGCAGAACAAGTGTCCACAGCTGGTCTGGACGGGATCACTCAGGACCTTCTGACACAAACAACAGGACTGTGGGTCCAGTTCAGGACCAGGACTCCTCTTCCTCCGTCTGTGGACATCAACACATTCTTTAAAACCAACAAAATGAATAATGACCAAACAGTGGCTCCAGACTGTTGAATTTACTTCCAAATCAGACACTTAATGGATAAATAATAAAAAAAACACACAGAAGACAAACTGTGTGTCTCTATTTCATATCTGAAACTGTTTAGAATAAAAGCTGAAGCACAGACTAAAAGTATTTTGGGTTTCATGGTGGACCCATTGGAAATAATATCAACTGTTCTATCAATATCTGTACTGTTCTCTGTTGATTCCATTGACACATTCCAATCAGTGCTTTCAGAACAGTCTACTGGAGCCTCAGTGTCCTCAGGTGTCTACGTCCAGGTGGTTCAGGTGGTTCCAGGCTGCCTTTGTAACAGGTCATCAGAAAAAAACAGGTCATGGTTTAATCGGCCCGGGTAGACCAACAGGTCTGGGAGCCTCCTGGACATCAGTCTTAAGACCCTCAGGTCTCAAGGCTTTTCAGGTCTTAAAAAAAAAAAAAAAAAAAAAGTGGGGCGCATGCGCACGCAGTGACCGGCAGTGAGCGAAAGCTTGCTGCAAAACAAATCTACCCACGGGTACAAATAAAGTCACCTTGAACCTTGTTTCTTTTGATTGGACGGTCAAAACTGTGTGAAATCACCAAATATTACAACAAATGTCCCTGTCAAGACAAGGAGGCTCCTTACTGTGCATGGAGGGGTTCACCCTGAGTCCACTGTCCTGAGGCTGAACATGAAGCGAAAGAAGGGAGACAGGACTAGTGAACATTAGAGCTACTATCTAGGAGGAAACAGCAAGCCTCCAGGAATGCTAAGTGAATGGTCCAGATAACAGACACCTAGTAAGGAGGAGGAGCCTGAGGGCTACCATGGAAGGACACGCCCCTGCTTTGCATGCACCATTGACAAACTGAAGAGGTGGGTGGCATCAAGAAAACATACTCATGGATGGAAAAGGACTGAAAGACAGCACAGAGGAACTACTGATGGACAAGAACCTGAACCCAAGAGCAACAGAGGATCTACCACACCAAACAAAACCACAGGTGTAGGTCTACCACACCAGACTAGACCCCAGGTGTAGGTCTATCACACCAGACTAGACCCCAGGTGTAGGTCTACCACACCTGTGACGGAACTGGACAGATCACACTGACTTTAGTTTTACTGTAATAATCGTAGATCCTTTCACAAATAAGGCTCCGCCCACTCAGCAGGTCTAATGCACAGTTTGCACAGATTTTTTTGGGTGAAATACGACTTTTTTGTGTGTTGGTTCATATTCCACATTAAATGCGACTTCTATCAGTTTTGAGTCTGAACTGAATGTGACCCTGAAGTGACCCACATGCACTAAAGAGGGCCTGATGGAATACGTGACTATGCAGACACACACTGTATTTACAGAAGGAAATATGGTTTTCCTCCGCTCCTCCTCCTGGGACGAACAACTGGGACATTTGTTGCATTTCAATGACACAAAGGTCGGAATAAATGCGACCTTCAGACTGAAGTCACGTTGAAAAATATCAGATCTGGATCAGATTTAGGACCACATATGAAAGTGGGCCGGGTCAGATTGAGGACCGCATATGAAAGCGGTCCAGATCAGATTTCGGACCGCATATGAAAGTGGGCCAGGTCAGATTTAGGACCACATATGAAAGTGGTCTGGGTCAGATTAGTGCTGTTCAGACTGTCTGGAACAGATCAGATCCAGATCAAATATGGACACATTTCCCTTCAGTCTGTACGTAGCCTTGCTTTTTGTGTGAAGATCTGCTTTCTCTTCTGGTTTATGGGTCTGTCATTGGACAGATCTTCATACATGTTCCAGACTCTGATCTGAGTCGACACCGTGACACAGTTCTTTCTTCTAAATGACTCCTCAGGTCACATGACTACGGCTGACTTCAGATTGGACTAAAGTCTTATCACATGGGTTCAGGACGTACAGCGGGTTGTCTGGAGAGATGGCGTTCAAATCCCAACCTGCCTCCAGTGCTACTCTCGCTGGTGTATGAATGTTTGGTGTTGGTGGGAGGGGCCATTTGCAGGGGGGGTGATGTCTGAGCTCCTCCCCTTATCTCTACTGCTGACCCCGCCCACCCTGCACAGGAAACTCATTTCATCTTGACCTCATGACCTGGTTCCTTCGGTCATCAGCCAGAGTTCATGACCACAGGTGAGGGACAGAAATCCAATCCATTATTATAAAATCTAGTGTACAGCATTAGTTAAACAGAACCACAGTGATTCATCAGATATAAAATCATCATCCGACGTTTACATTTGATGAACCGTCGACTTTGAATCAGAACTGAATGAAAAAAACAGAAACACAATGTGTTGAATTTGAGTCATTAGTGGAAGAAGTGATGTAACATAAGGTTCTTTCAGGTCAGGAACATTCTCTTACTCAGTTTCTGAAGGTCCAGGTTCAGGGCTGAAGTTTGGAGGTTGAACGTTAGACATGTCACTGTTCACAGACAGACAAGCGGACGCTGCAAACCCTGATCTGAGTCTGTCCAAAAAACAGAAACACAATGTGTTGAATTTGAGTCATTAGTGGAAGAAGTGATGTAACATAAGGTTCTTTCAGGTCAGGAACATTCTCTTACTCAGTTTCTGAAGGTCCAGGTTCAGGGCTGAAGTTTGGAGGTTGAACGTTAGACATGTCACTGTTCACAGACAGACAAGCAGACGCTGCAAACCCTGATCTGAGTCTGTCCACCTGGAGACTGGAGACAACCATGAACTTTATGGACACAGACCAACACTCAGCTGAACCTCCAGCAGGAAATAGATTGAACCAGTGGACTCACTGTGAACCAGGGGGGTCAGTACCGCCCCCTGGAGGGTCCCTCATGGACACATCATGGGGTAGCTCTGCTCCCTCCTCCTCTTTGTCCAGCTTCAGACTCATACTGTCCACTCCAGTCTGAACCCACCGTTCTCTGTAAACAGCAGAACGTCAGCTGTTACTACTGAGTCTGGGTCCATGAGAGAGCGGAGCACAAACTAGAAGGAACGCAACAGTTCAGCAACTCATCATCAATGTCCAATGAGGCAACCTGGTCCTCCTGTTGAGGACTGGTGGAGCTCTGGACACTGGGGTGGCATCCAGGACCAGTTCAGTATGGACCTGTTCTCTCTAGTACTCTACTGCAGCACCAACGGTACCCTTGCATCATGAGGGAGTTAAGCTAACCCATCTCCACCAACAAAGTGAAGCTAACCCTTTTCCACCAGAAGAGAGCTAACCCCTCTCTACCAACAGAGCTAAGCCAACCATTTTCCACCAAGACAGAGCTAAGCTTATCCATTTCCATCAAGAGAGGCTTAAGCTAACCATTCTCCACCAACAAAGCCAAGCTAACCCGTCCATTGGATGCCTGCAGCCGTACGTTCATATGACTAAAGCGTACAGAGTGAAATTTGAGAGAGAGCCAGTGTGCACGCCTGAACCCATTCTCCACAAACAGAGAGCTAAGATAACCCTTTCCCACCAAGAGACAGCTGAGCTAACCCTTTTCCACCAAGAGAAAACTAAGCTAACCTCTCTCTACCAACAGGGCTAAGCTAACCCCTTTCCACCAAGAGAGAGCTAAGCTAACCCTTTTCCACCGAGAGAGCAAAGCTAACCCATCTCTACCAGCAGAGCTAAGCTAACCCTTTTCCGCCAAGAGAGAGCAAAAATAACTCTTTTCCACCGAGAAGTAAGCTAACCCATCCCCACCAACAGAGAGCTAAGATAATCCAGCTCTACCAATAGAGCTAAGCTAACCCTTTGCCACCAAGACAGAGCTAAGCTAATCCTTTTCCACCAAGAGAGAGCAAAGCTAACCCCTCTCTACCAACAGAGCTAAGCTAACCACTCTCTACCAACAGAGCTAAGCTAACCCTTTTCCATCAAGAGAGAATTACGCTAACCATTCTCCACCAACAAAGTTAAGCTATCCCATCCATTGGCGCCTGCAGTGGAACATCCATATGGCTCATGTGTGCAGAGTGAAATTTGAGAGAGAGTCAGTAGGTGCGCCTGAACTCATCTCCACCAGTAGAGGGTTAAGCTAACCCTTCTCCACCGACAGAGAGCTAAGCTAATGTGGGAGGGGTTACGCTGCCTTAAGTCTTTGTCCTGATGCTGTTCTATATGAATCATAACCATCAGATCATCAGGAACCCTGGGGCTCGTTGGACTCATGGTGGTATAACATCACTAATATACCAGATAAAACCTGTTCACTGTTGCCATGATGAGGCAGATGGACTGTGGAACTGTCAGAACATGTAGATGTAGATGGACTACAGTGTGACGTCTTCCATCTCGTGTCTTCCACATAATGAAATATAATTAGTGTAAACTAGGTGTGGCATTAGCTCCGCCCACTGAGCTCTTGAACACTACAGGAGTGTTAAAGCCACGCCCACACCTGTCAGTTCAACACTGTTAAACCTGTTTGGTTCAGTTTTACACTGATGCATTTATTTATGACTGAAAGTGGTTCCTCTCCCACGCCACTAATTCACCTGTGAAACGTTCCACTCTGAGGTTTAACAGTTTAATACAGTCAGTACTGTGACTCTGATGTTCTATATGTACTGGATGATTACCCAGAATGCAACATTAAAACATGAGATTGAAATGAGGAGACTTGGAAATGATCAAATGAGTTACTGAAAAAGGCAGCCCCAGCTGGGAACTGTTCAGTTTTTTTCCACTCTGGTTGTAAATTTCATACAAATATTGTAGGAAAAAAGCTTTTTAAAATAAACTTATGCTGATGAGAAGTTCATTCTACGACCAAGAACATCATTTCAGACAGTTAATGTATCTGTGTTAGTTTTACAGCTCTGATCAACATATTCAGACAAACAACAACCAACAATAAATGACAAACAGAGTCCATTCAACCCAGTGGAAGTGGCCACCCCAGATAGCAAAGAGACACTGGAACGGATCTGGAACAGAATCGCTGACTGACTCGGCCCGAAACCGTCTGGCGGATCTGGCCCGGTGTCCAAACGCACATCGGGCCAAAACTGATACAGCTCCGCGAGACGGATCTTCTACAGAAACGGTCCAGCTCTGGCCCAGTTCCATTGTGCCAGAGTCTCCCGCATTCCAGATGCGTTTCAGACCCTTTTGCCAGATCGGTACCAGACCCATTAGCCCTGTAGAAGATCCGTTTTGCGGAGCAGTACCTGTTTTGGCCCAATGTGCATTTGGACACTGGGCCAGATCCGCCAAACGGTTTCGGGCCGAGTCGGTCAGCGATTCTGTTCCAGATCCGTCCCAGTGTAACCAAGCGTCTGGAAGATGAGCCCTGACAGCATGATGTGTAAAAAGGATGACAGTTTTAACTTTGGAGGCACTTTGTTTCCTCACAGCACTGTTTTCAACACCAGCATGAACAACCTGAGTTTTTACACACATAACACACTTCCTGCCTTCACAATAAAAGCACTCCGTATTACATCCTGTCAGTCCGCATGAATAAATCATTCTATAAATCGGCAGCACAGAAACATTGCTTACACCAGTATCTCTTTGCTTTCTGGGTTATGTACGGAATTATTATTGTTGTTGTTGTTGTTGTTGTTATTATTATTACCATAACTATCATCATTAACTGGCCTAATGCTGTTGTCGTTGTTTAGGCTATATGCAAAATACCAAGATCAGATCAGTCTAGACAGGTCATGAATTTGCAGGGGCTAATACCTGACTGTGGAAAAATTAAGACCAAAAATATCTATACACAAATGAATGTAAGAAGCTGAATCAAGGATGTAGTCTATGTCAGGCCCTGACTGGCTAATCGACAGGACCGGGACAATTCCCGGTGGGCCGGTATAATATTTGGGCTGCGAGAGCCGGAGTTCCCTTTAAATATGTATTTAATATTTAATTAATTTATTTATTTTTTGGGGGCCGGTGTTCAGTCATAGCACTGAGTTGATCACGTAATCTGCAGCTGCTGTTCCTGGGCCCCACCCCCTCTACTAGTAAACTGTTTGTTTTCTTCCTGTTTTTTTTGCGGACACACCGTGACCTGGCGTAACATGTCCTTGCATACGGTTAGTAGCTCTGTACTGTAGCTGTGGAGCATATATGATCTGTACTCTGTAGGCTGTGGATGGTCAGCTGTGTTTGCTGTTTGAAACATGGATAATAGAAAGAGCAAGGGTGGTGTGGAGAAGACAAGAATTAAAAAGAGGAAAGCTCTGGAAGCAAACGCAGCCAAATGTGACAAAATCTGCAACTTTTTCACAAAAACGACCTCCAGGTTGGAAACTAATAAGGACGACGAACCGGGTAAACCACCTTTCAAGTTAGTTAATTATTGAGTCAGTGAATTGTGTGGCATTGTGGCGTGGAACATAACGTTATGTAATTTAAATAATAGTATGATGCGACGCCACATAACTGAGGAAGATGAAGAGTATGGTGTAGGCCTGTTCAGTATGAAAGGGGCTCTGAGATGCTCCAGGATTCAGCACTACATGAATGAAACTGACACCAAGGCTTTGAAAATAGAAGATTTGTGCTGAGAATTATGAGCATTTTTAAACTGTGCTTTAGTGTCAGAAGCAGATCCAGGAGCCAGTAGTGATGAGGGGATTGTTCCTGTCAGGATGGAAGGAAAAGGTGAGCTGTTGGAACAGACTGTGTGAACAAGCATTAGTTCTACTAAAACCACTTTCTGTACCCAAACCTTAGTCCTGACCTATTTTATTTTTTATTATTAAAAGTCAGACAGTAAATACACAAAGCCCACAACTGAAAGGCAATAGCATAAAGTAATATCAAATAAGCCTGCATATTTTGCCAATGTAAATATCTTAATTAGTTCAGTAAGTCAAAATGTCTGTAGATATTTTTATTGTGATACAGGTGCAGGCGAGTCTAGAGAAACTGGAGGAAGTGTGAAAGGGAGAGCAGAGTCTGCTGATGACAGAGGAGCAGTTCAGCAGCACAACCCTGAACCACTAGGCACAAATGAGACAGATGAAGATGAGTCTGCTGTTAGCTTTGACTGCTTTGATCGCCCTCAGTCACAGGATACACATATTTTTTTCTTATCATCCTCATCAAACCCCTAATATCACTATACCAAAAGTTTTCAATAGCATTGATGGAACAAACCGCAAGTAAGTTGTGATGGAAATCTTTTGTTGCAGAGGATACAAAAATGATAGAGTTATTAGAAAGTGCAGCAAGCTTTATTTTATTTTTATTTTATTTTTAATATTTTTATACTTTCATTTCATTTCAAACATTTTAAAGGTTTGAAAAATGTTAACACTTATAAGAACAAAAATATAGATTCTGTTATTGTTGTGTTGTGAGGAATAATAATGTTGGAGATGTAAATGTGCACTCACTTTTGAAATAAATCCACATTGTGAAGCAACCTTTACTTGCACTGAATTGGAAATATTTTAGAAAATACACTGAATTACAAGGCTTTGCAGAACAGTGTGTAGACCCAACATGTAAGGTTATAATTGCATGATTTTAATAATAATCGGTCGTGATCTAAAGTGGGCCGGTCTGAGGTATGAAACTCCAGGGCTGAAAATGAGTCTCAGTCCGGCCCTGGTCTATGTATCTGTTTAACTTGGCTTACTTTTTGGTCTGAGTCGTTGTGTTTGTCTGTACAACTAGATCTTCAATCAAGAACGGATCAGAAAAAGAAAGAAGAAGAAAGGATCAGTTGCAGATTTGGTCCAAAGTCAGAAAACGGATGTGAGCTATAAACGGATGTAAAGGCTTTAATGCGGATCCGGCCCAAAGGTAGTTGCTATCTGGGAAGTGACAGTCGACACAGACAAAACCCACTGAGACGTAAATAAAAGCATAATAACATCCCACTCACCCTCAGCCAAACGGGAACTCTGTCCTGGACTTTAGTGGCTGTGAAATGAACTCTGACTACTTTCATATGTAAGTGCGTCACAAACCAGCCCCACCCCGTTTTACTGAAAGTCACATGTTAACAAACTGATCATGATAACACATAATAAACTAATCATAAATACACTGGTAATAAATGGTTTGTTCAAACTCTAGAACCAGACTTTTGTAAATGTCTTTATATCAAGATAAGATAAGATGAGATAAGATATACTTTATTGATCCCCAAGGGGGACATTCAAATGTCCAGCAGCAAAAAACAATATGCATCAAATACAATAGAAAAAATACAAAGACAAAAACATATATATATATATATATATATATATATATATATATATATATATATATATATATATATATATAAATATAAATATATTCTATACTTTCACTTAAATATTTTTCACTTTCACATATATTTGCATTTTTTAACTGAAATCTGAATAATGAAACCAAAACAACAAAATCAAATAATACTTTTTTTTTTTTTTCAAATCGAAATCACTGTGTTAAAGAAATATGACAAAAGTATTAAAATGTATTATATTATATGATTACAAATAATGCATTCTTTGTATTATTATATAATGTAAACATAATTATTTTTTTATGTTGTTATAACATTGTATAATGTATTAATATATAATGTGTATTATATTGTATGATTATGAATAATGTATCATCATATCTAATACACATCATGTATGTGGGCATGGACAGAGTTTGTTTTTGGTAGTATTTTGTGGATCATGGGACGTTGTGTCCAGTACAAGCAGATGGGTGTAAAGACGGAAGGACAGAAGTTGTACTTCATCCTGCTCCTTTTCAAATATGATTTTTTTTTTCTTAGTTTTCTTTTTGTTTTTAAATTTGCAACAAACAAACAAAGTCCTGATTTTTCTGTGTATGTTTTTGTTCATGCTGTATCTCAGTGGTTTATTGTAATTAATAAAATTGTACAACAATCCTCTGGGTGCGTTTTGGACATTGTTCACATTGTTCTGTGACGGTGAAAACTGCACCTGTAACAGACCATTGTCCTGTCATGAATGAGTACAGTTTGTATCTACTGTCCTGTTATTAACATTTATTAACGAGGCTCCTCAGAACAAAAACTAGAAGATCAACTGGAAGAAAACAAAAGCCACACGTATGAAGACAGCACTTTAAAAAAACATGTACTTTAGACCATATTATTGTGACTTCACTGTACTTTGAACTGTATTTGTGTTGAAATGTATTTGTTTTTGTTAAAACCTGTCAAAGAACTACATATATTATTTATCATGCTTTATTTATGCTAACTCCGGCATATTTACATTAGTATTAAAAATATGTTTATTAATATGCAAATAAAAAATACATGAATAAAATAAAACATTAAAACAGAAGATTAACATGGGGGTAAAAAGATAAAACTGTAGATGGCGCTCGAGTGGAACGATGCGCCACAGCCTCAGTGAAGAAGAACTCGATTACCCACAAGGCGTTACGTCTTTCCGGTTCCAACCATTCCAGTCCTAAGATGGCGGACCGGCGGCGAAGGAGGAGGCGCGCGTCCCAGGACAGCGAGGACGACGACGAGTCCGGTTCTGGTTCGGACAGCGGGAGGTCCGGATCCCCGGCGACTAAAAGCCGGGGCAGAGACCCGGAGCCAGCGGAGGCCGCGGTGGGCCGGACCGAGGCCAAGAGCGACGTGGAGTCCGAGTGTGTGAGTAGCTAACTGCGGGAGGGAGCTAACGTTAGCTCCCCGTGCTCAGGGCTCTGTCTGCCGGCGGGGAGCGGAGGCAAAAGCCCGGGGACCGACGCTGCCCAGCGGTTTCATGATTCCCGTCGGGCCGTTAGCGGTTATTAATCTACACGGAGGAATATTCGGGAGCTGATGAAGATTCGGTACCAGGCGGAGAACCGTTCGGTGTCCGTCTAACCTGTTAAATATCAACCGTTAAACTCCATTAATGTTTAATACCCGTCGAGTTGTCGTAAAGTAACTGGTTCTATGTGTTCCGGTCGGACCGGGTCTGAGTCAGATCCGGGTCCCTGTTGTGAAGACGAGACGAAAAGGCGCCAGAGGGAGCAGGGTCACCGGACACGACCGTGACCCGGATCAGGACTGAAACCCGGAGGGGGGTCGACGGGGACCCGCTAAACCAGAACAGTTAGACCCTGTACAGGCACAGAACCGGACCTGGATGTGTTTAGTGGTCTAGTAGGAGGAACCCATGTCCCCCAAACCGGATCAGAGGACGAGTCTGAAGAGCCTGGTCATCTTCAGTAAAACTATCAGTAATGTTCACAAAACTATCAGTAACGTTCATAAAACTGTCAATAATGTTCATAAAACTGTCAATAATGTTCATAAAACTGTCAGTAATGTTCATAAAACTATCAGTAATGTTCACAAAACTATCAGTAATGTTCACAAAACTGTCAATAATGTTCATAAAACTGTCAATAATGTTCATAAAACTATCAGTAATGTTCATAAAACTATCAATAATGTTCACAAAACTATCAATAATGTTCATAAAACTATCAGTAATGTTCATTAAAACTATCAATAACGTTCATAAAACTATCAGTAATGTTCATAAAACTATCAGTAATGTTCACAAAACTATCAATAATGTTCATAAAACTATCAATATCTACATAAAAGTATCGGCAATGTTCATAAACCCATCAATAATGTTCACAAAACTATCAATAATGTTCATAGAACTAGTAAACCAGGGCTGTCAAACTCATGTTAGTTCAGGTTCCTCATTCAGACCAGTAAAATAATAATTATTAGAATGTCAACTCCAAACTTCTCTGTTTTTCAGTGAAAACAGTTAAGTTACAAACTGTTCTCTTAAAAATGTGAATAACATGGACCTGAAATGTCTTCATACAAATCAGTGTAATTTAACCAATATTCAGTCTCAGTTTATCATTAATACATGTTCATTCTAACATCCAGATCCCAGTGGATCTACAAATGCAAACATTTAATACCAGTCAGAATATTGGTCCAATTACACTGATTTATATGAAGACAGTTCATTTTGTTCAGGTTATTCTTTTTTTTTTTTCTTTTTGTTAATGGACAGTTTGTAAATGTAAATATTTTCATGTAATTGCACTTTTTTAAACTAAAAGAAAAACTTTTGTCTTTGTCATTATTTGTACGTTATTCTGTTCTTATTTTACTGGTTCTGTTCCACTTTAGATCATATCAGTCTTAATGTGGAACCTGAACTAACATGATTGTTCATATTTTCAGTGTAACTTTTTTCATTTCACAATTTCATCCTGTGAGAGGGGTTGGACTTTTTCCTTTGGGCCGTATGTTTGACACCCTTGTATTTGAATAAACTGTCAGATGTGGCTCATGTTTAATAGAAACTAGTCTGAACTTCTGCATAGTTTCAGGTTTTTACTAGGGGTGTAAGAAAATATCGGTTCTGCAATATTTCACGATATTTCATTTCACAATACTGTATCGATATTAAAAAGTACGGTATCAATATTTTTGGTATTTATTCAAATGCAGATATTGTGGAGGCTCTTTTTTTCCGTTATATTTTATTTATTCTTATTTATCACTCTTTCATTAAATAATGTTGGTTCCTTTGTTGGGTTTGCACAAAAATAATGTTCTGATGTTAGTTCTGAACTAATAGAATATGAACATTTGAACAGGATCTTAAACTGTAATGTCTGTAAAGCATAATTTAAGTTTTAACACAGGAACATTTTGTGATATAGCATTAGATCCTGTTCTGATCCAATAAAAATGTGTTTAGTATTTGTGCACATTTCTGGTGTAATTCAATTCTTCAAGGAAATAATCATTTTAAAAAACGAAACAAACAAAAAATTGCCTTTTAACAGCATCATGATATATTGTATTGTGATCCTAGTATTGTGATTTGTATCGTATTGCTAGATTCTTACCAATACACGCCCCTAGTTCTTACCCTAATATTTAAGACAGACGTTAAACACAGACTAAACCACTGCTGGTGCGTGTGAACTCACACTCTGTCAGTCATGGATCAACTCCAAATTCCACTGATTATTTGAACTCAAGTCCCAGTGGGTCCAGTATCGGTCAGGGTTCCTACGCAAGTATGGAAAGGTATGGAATTTGATTTTATAAATTTTCAGATCTGGAAAAGTATGGAAAATGGAAACAAATGTATGGAAAAAATATTCCTGTTTCCCAGACTGTTCTATTTTCAAAAACATAAAATTATGAATATCAAAAAAAAAAAAAAAAAAATTGATTGATCTGTTCTTATAAGGCTCTTGCTTGCGCAGCTAAAATGTTTGTATGAGAGCACATACAGTCGGCTACGTGTCCCAGAAAACATTTGGGCAGATTTATTTCACCTTTATTTAACCAGGAAGTCCCTTGAGATAAAACCTCTTCTTTTCGAGGGAGACCTGACCAAGAGGCACATCAGTACGATACAATGAACGAACAGAGGATAAAACTTGCATACAATAAGACAGCATAAAATGGCTAAAAACAACAGATTGACAAGTTGAATGCCCCGCCTTCTGCTCTTATCCTCCTCAAACCCGTTTTAAGCCCTGCCCAGGTGTCGCCAAGTTTCACTGCTGCTTTGGCGGACAGGTAACATCTACACGCTGTTGGTTGGTGAGCAACATATTCAACATGCCTCGGATGATCGTTGGCAGAACTCAGAATGGGTCGACGGAAATTCTGACGACTGCCTCATAAATCCAAATATAAAGACTGGTTGGAATTTTTTTTTACCAAGACGTCTGGAAATTAGGGTCTGGAGAAAGTCTGGAATTTAGAAAGTTCTAATGTGTAGGAACCCTGGTCGGTGCTGTAGTGAGAACCCTCCAGTACCGTCCCAGATAATGAATGCACTGTTTAGTTGTGACACTGGTTTTATTGTGTCATAAGAGTCTGTTCATCTGAAATAAATATCCAACTAATAACGGTTGGTTTCACATGTTTCCTGCTGTGAACAGACTCTGCTTTGAAATGTTCCGATTTATCCCAGACTCACCTCTGATGTGTTTTATTATAACAGCACCAGTTTTGGATGCGTTTCGTCATCTGATCCACATTAGAGCAGGTTCAGATTAAAACTTACTCGCATAATTATTCCACTTGATTCTGACTTTGACAGGTGTGTTGTGTAAACTGCACCTGCTGAGATTTAGGCCTGTTTCTGAATGGTGCATGTTCACATTCAAACATTTGGATTTGTTTTGTTTACAGCACATTTAGAGCATGGGTCTGTTTATTACAGTTAGTCACGTTTTAATGATAGTTGTAAGACAAAAGCTGTTAATTGTCATCTGAGGTAAAAACAAAGATCAGGATGTTTGTTTTGGATCCGCAGTCACCGTTGTACATCTGCAGTCGTCATACCTTTGCCATCAGCATACCTCTGCAGTCGTTGTACGTTTGCGGTCGTCGTACTTGTGCAGTTGTCGTCATCCCTCTGCAGTTGTCGCCCTACCTATGCAGTCGTCGTCTTACCTCTGCATTTGTTGTATCTTTGTTGTCGCTGTACCTCTGCAGTTGTCGTAGTATCTTTGCCATCGTTGTACCTCTGCAGTCGTCATCGTATCTTTGCCATCGTTGTACCTCTGCAGTCGTCATTGTATCTTTGCCATCGTTGTACCTCTGCAGTCGTCGTCGTATCTTTGCCATCGTTGTACCTCTGCAGTCGTCGTCGTATCTTTGTCATCGCTGTATCTTTGTCATCGCTGTACCTCTTCAGTTGTTACAGTACCTCTGCAGTCGTCGTATCTTTGCCATCGTTGTACCTCTGCAGTCGTCGCCATACCTCTGCAGTCGTCATATCTTTGCCGTCGCCGTACCTCTGCAGTTGTACCTCTGCAGTCGTCGCCGTACCATTGCTGTCACTGTACCTCTGCAGTCATCGCCGTACCTCTGCAGTCGTCACCGTACCTTTGCCATCACTGTACCTCTGCAGTCATCACCGCACCTCTGCAGTCATCGTCATACCTTTGCTGTCGTCGTACCTCTGCAGTCGTTGTCGTACTTTTGCTGTCGTCGTACCTCTGCAGTCGTCGTACCTCTGCAGTCGTTGCCGTACCTTTACCGTCATCATACCTTTGCTTTTGTGTTTTAAAGCTCAGTTTGTGATTTTTCCTTTCGTTTCCATCTTTGCAGGAGAGTGAAGATGGAGTAGGAGAAGGTAAGACCTGATTTTGTCCTGATGGCCTCTGGTTGTTTTCACCTGATACTGAGGTTTGTGTGAAACACCAGTTGTCTTCTTTTCTGTCCGTTGTCCAGCCGTCCTGTCCGACTACGACAGCGCAGACCCAGAGGAGAACGGGTCGCATTCAGAGGTAAAGAACCTGAACCTGTTCCACTTCAATCCGAACCTGGTTTTATCAAAGTCACAGTCGTGTTATTACAGAAAATGTACTGACGTGACATGTACATCTGTCAGATCAGTGTAATGACATGGGAAAGTCTAGTTCTAGAGTTTGAACAAACCATATTTATTGATGCAAAAAACTTAAACTTTTTTTCTCTTTTTTTCCTCAATATTCTCCATATAATTTGTATTAATTATTATTTTTGGTTCTATGTTAAATGTGTCGGTGTGTATTTTGTACTCACTTGGTTGAAGGGTGTTAGTGTAGGAATTTAACACTGTTTATTATGGGGTGGTTTTAGTGGATGGATCAAAATTTCAAAAAAACCATGTAAAAATGAACAACTGTTGAATTCAGACCAAAAACAAATTGTAAAAAAAATAATATGACCTTTAATAGTATTCAAGATTCAAGAATGTTTATTGTCATTATGTGCACACAACCACATTTTTCGTAGAGGTACTTCTCGGCTAGATAAAAATAAAAAACAAAAAAGAAAACATAAAAACACTCATTAAGTACATCAATACAAAAACACTGATGAATGAGTGTATTGAGACTATGTACAGTGTATATAAAAAGAAATGTCAAATACAGTCTGTCTAGTCCGGTGCCATTAGGATGCAGCTGTGTGCGAGAAGGTAGTAATGTGCAAATGAAAAGAGTTCTGCTCAGTGCAGGACACAGTTGGATTGGGGGTGGGGGGGATGTGTGACTCTAGGGGGTGTGATGGCTTTAACAGCTCTGGGGGAAAAGCTGTTTCTGAGTCTGGTGGTGTTAGATTTTATGGTTTTGTACTGTTTCCCAGAATGAAGCGGTACAAACAGTACACTGCTCGGGTGGGAGGGGTCCGTTGCAGTGTGCCTGGCGTCCTTTTGGACACAACCAGCATCTAGTTCTGGTAGTCGACAGTCCACGATCCCCTGAGCTGTTGTCCCCACCCGGGCCAGGGCTTTGTGGAAGTTCAGAGTCCAGCTGGCCTCAGTGTCCTGAGGAAGAAGAGCCGCTGTTGGGTCTTCTTCACCAGGTCTGAGGACAGGTCTGAGGACATGTGGATGCCCAGGAGCTCGATGTTCTCCACACGTTAATACGCTCACGCAGATACTGGAGGGTGAATGGTAGCTGTATTTAGAGTTTTTAATGACATCATCTGTTGGACCCTGTCATCGGTTCATCCTTCTGTTCAAATCCAGACTCATATTCTGTGTAAAAGGACACTTTATTATCACTGAACACGTCTACGGGACGTCTTCCTCTTATTTGTGTCCAAATATTGACCTGGGGCTTCATGTACAAAGACTTTCATGGATTTCATACTGAAACCAGGTGTATGCTTCAATCCAGAAAAGTCCATACGCACAAAAACTCCAGATGAACAAAACTGTGCGTACGCCTGAATCCAAGCACATTTCCTTTATACATCCCAATCAGCGCGGAATTGACCGCATATTGTGGAGTACCTGACTCCTCCCTCTCCACGCCCACATTTAAATATGCAAATTAGTATAAACAGGGTCTGCAGGTGGGATTCCCCACTCTGCATGATCAGATGAGGACGTCAGGGTGGACGCAAAGCGGAGGCCAAAACAGGTGGAAGGAGAAAAGAGGATGAACTCAGCCCATTTGAGCAGAGTCGACGATACTGTGGGTGACACTAGTCTCACCGGGCAACGCGGATCACCCCCCAAGGTAAATATATATTTAGTATTTGTGTAACTCACACATTAGTTCATTCTACGGATCATACAATAGTCTGATCACAGCCAGACAAGATAAAGGTTCATGTGTAATCATGCCATGATATCAAAGAGGAAATCAAAGACTTTGACTTGTGTTTAATCACTCAATTTATTATTTCCCAAAAGACAATGAGACAGAAGACGATGAGAACCAGTCCCAGCCTCGTGTCACAGACCATGGGTCCAACAGCCAGCTGCTGATGCCCATCCTCGGCCGTGTCCTCACCCTTGCTGATCGACATCACAAGAGAACATCGTGACAACAATCTGCGGCGTCAATGAGCGCCTGGACGCATTTATAAATGTTCCCACAGACATTAATACTACATTAAATGCATTTATCAACAAGTGAATTCTTTGTCCTTCTCTCATGTGGTTGAAATGACATCCTGTTTGGATGGCAGGATTGGCTTTGATAGGTCCAGGGTCTGGTTCTGGTGGGGGGGGGTGTGCTGCTCTGGCAGTAGGATGACGTGCCGGTGTGTCCATTGTTCATCTGTGTATCTCTGATGTGCACATCAATCGGAGGAATGACCTTTGTCACATTATCAGTTTCTCAGTATCAACTCTTAAGTGTCGCCAGTGGTTCAGAAGCACTAGAAACGTGCGTACGCCAGCTATGAAATTGGAGTGGAGCACCACACATTTCCACGGTCATGTCACTCTGTACATCTGAACGTGAGTGTGGAAAAGGGCGTACGCCACGTTTTTGTGGGTACACAACCTTTGTGCATGAGGCCCCTGATCACAATCCAGAAAGCACAGAAATACTGACAGTTATTTCCTATTATATCATATTTCTGTGTGATTTTCTGTCGTTTCACATTTATCTGGTTGTCATGACGTCATCACCACTAATGTCTTTGTATCTTTATTTAATCTTCGTCTGTTTGACCACATATATCTGTGTTTGTAGCTTTAAGGTTGTGGGAGTTTCAGGTCCTGGTGGGTCCAGGACCAGGGTTTCTGTTGGATCTGCTGTTAAACTGTGTTTGTTCCATCAGGGAGTAGAGGAGGAGGAGGCGGAGCCGTACAATAACGAAGATACTCCTGCAGCCGCCGGCGACGCCAAACCCACCGCAGCTGGCGGGCCGACACAGGGAGAGGAGGAGGATGAAGAAGAGGAAGAGGAGGCGGCAGACGTAGGACGACGAAGTAAAGACGAGAGTAAACCTGAGGAGAAGGGTAACTCAGCAGGAGAGAGACAGAGTGGAGACGGACAGGTGAGACAGGAAGCGACATCATCAGATCAGCTGTTTGGAGATGAATCTGTGAGATGTAACAAGTAAAGTACAGACACTGAGCAGATTCTGATCTCATACAGGAGTCGACCGATGACCCGGAGACCAAGGCGGGAGGGAAACCGGGTCAACAGCTGGACGATGATGAGGACCGAAAAAACCCTGCCTACATTCCCAGAAAAGGTCTGTTCTTTGAACATGACGTGAGAGGCCACGCCCAGGAGGAGGAGAGGTATGCATCACCACACACCAGATCCGAAAACCATTGTTTATATCAGTTACATCATCACAACCAGAGCCGACGATAACCTGGTGTCTTCTCTGTGTTGGCATCTGTCAGACCGAAAGGACGGAACAGGAAGCTGTGGAAGGACGAAGGACGCTGGGAACATGACAAGTTCAGAGAAGAAGAACAGGCCCCCAAGAGCCGTGAGGAGCTGATCGCCATCTACGGCTACGACATCCGCAACGGCGGCGGTCACGGAGAACGGCCGTTCAGACAGAGGAGGCCACGGTGAGTTCACTGACCGCTCGGAAAACGCAGGGAAATCAGTTAAAGAACCGATAGGAAATCTGATTAAATCAGTCAGTTATGACGAGGACTGAGCTGCCGCGGTTCGACTTTTATCAAATAACCACTTCAAACTGAACATGGACGTGACGGTAACTGTTGTCTTTTCTTTTTAGACAAAATGTGTCTCCAAGCCGAGACAAACGCTGGAGGGATGGAGGAGAGCGCCCGCTTCGATCCTGGCAGAGCGGAGGGGGCGGGCTGAACCGATCTGGAGCTCCACCTCCTTCATCCATCCACCCCTCTTCCTCGTCCCCGTCCTCCGTCCCCCTCCCCTCTGCTCAGCGTGGTACCACCCCCTCCAGACCCGCCCCCGTCCCGCAGTCGACCGTCCCACCAGAACCACACCCACCTCCCACCTCAGACCCAGTTCCGCAGTAGCGAACCCAACCCGACCCATGTCCATCCCAGAGAGCGGCAGCCGGGTCCGAAGGCTCCACCGGAGCCACCCGGAGACAGGGGCGTGGTCAGCAGAGGTGGGCGTGGTGGGGGGCGTGGAGCTCCCTCTGCGGTCTCTGAGGATACCCTGGTCCACCCGGGTGGCGCCGGAGACCAGGAGCTGGGGTTGGCGGCAGTGGCGGTGTCTCCGCAGCCGGCAGGGTATCAGTCTGTGTCGCCACGGCGGCAGCAGCAGGAACACAAAGGGAGCGTGGACAGACCGGTGTCTGGCTCCCCCTCCGACCCCACCCCGCAGTCATCAGCGGTGTACAATCGAGAAGTGTCCCCGCCCACAGAGCGACCAGTGGAGCGTAAGTCGTACTCTCTGGTTCGCAGGACTCGCTCTCGGCCCGCGGACTTGGGCAGCAAACAGCCATCGGTGGAGGAGGGAGGGGCTGGGGGCGGGGCCTCATCTCCTGGGGGCGTGGGGGGTAAGGGCTGGACCGGTGGAGGAGACGGACCGAGTCAGACTGGAGGAGGAGGGGCGGCGCTGTCGGATATGGACCAGGACCTGGCTCGACTCAGTCTGTCAGGGCAGAACTGGAACCAGAACCCGACCTCGTACATCCGGTCTGAGATCAGAGGTGAGTACAGGTCCACAGTCTGGACCTGAAACCTTGGACCAGATCGAAGACCAGAACAAAGACCAGATCACGTATTATCAGGGACCATTTGATAGGTTCTGGTTGTACATGAACAGATTTTTCCAGAACAGTAGTTTTCATTTGAAGAAGAACCGCATTCATGAGGATTTAATTTGATCTAATGCAGGAACCGAAGATGAATGAACTCAACGTCTATGATGTGTTATATTTGACACAGTAGAAGAATAATGTTTGTATGTTTAAGGTGGAAAACACTCATTTCTAAATGTGGAACCTGTGCATTTTTATTGATAAACACATCAACTCACATTGAAATACCGGTATTGGTTTAGATGTGTTGGATATTTTGTGGTGGTCGTGGCGCTGTAGCGGGCTGTGGCGGCGCTGTAGCGGGCTGTGGAACTGTTCTAAATGTCCTGTGGTTTGTGTGTCCACAGGCCTCACCAACACCATGCACATCCCTGGAGGACCGCCACAGTTCTCCAGTATGGACGAGATGGGCGTCGGCTCCAACCGGGCCAAACGCTACTCGTCCCAGCGGCAGAGGGCGGTCCCTGAGCCGGCTCCACCCATGCACCTGGGGGTGATGGAGGGACACTACTACGAACCCAGTAAGAGCCCGGGTTTATCCACAGGTCCTGTCTGGTATTGAAGTCATTATTAAAACAGAATCTGATCCATTAAACAGTCGATGACATGGAAACGGCGCCCAGTCCAACCTGTGACCTGTTGTACTTCCTATGTTGACCACCAGGGGTCCCTGTCACTGAAGGAACCCTCTGTTAAACTCACTAAATGAATCCTGACTCCTCAGATCCTCTGTTAACAGCTCTGTCTCTGTCCCAGTGTCGTATCAGGGACCAATCTACACCCATGGGGATGGCCCCGCCCCCATCCCACCCCAAGGCATGCTGGTCCAGCCGGAGATGCACATCCCACACCCTGGTCAGTGGATGAAGCCTTTAAAATGTCTTACATGTGTTTATTTCCACTTACAGTGGGTTTGATCAAACCTGGACCGGTTCTGTTCGGTTCCTGAACGGAACCAGCCCGTTGTGTCCAGAACATTTGTAAACATCTGCAAACCCCACCCTGTTTGTTTATTTGTCTCTGACGTCTCCCCAGGTCTCCACCCTCACCAATCGGGTGCCCCCATCACTAACCCCGCCCTGTACGGAGGCCCGCCCGTCTCCCTGTCACCAGGGCAACCCCAGCAGCTGCTGCCACCCCCATTCTACCCTCCTCCAGGGGTCATGACCTTCCCCTACCCGGCCATGTACCCCAACCCACAGGTAGGGTCTCATTCATTCATGCTGCCTTCAGGTGCTGTCGGAAAGATGAGCCTTTCCATGAGGGAATTCTGAATTACCATTGTGTTGTGTTCAAGTGCTTTTATTGCCCTAATGAAATGAAAAATGTCTGAAACACAATTTATGGTGAATTTATCTGATACAGTATTTTTTGTTTTGTTTTTTATAATTGTGTGTACTCTAAATGTGCTAAATGAACCGTTAACAGCAGCAGAACATTGATAAATCCATTATTTATCATTGGCCTTTAATGCATCGTTGCTCTTTGCCATGTTGAAAAGGTCAAAGGTCATTTTCATCTCATGGATCTAATTCTTCTCCCAGTTCTCCAGTGGAAAATATGTTATGAGAGGGCATTCAAGTGCAATTTTTCAGGTTGTAACTAGTATTTCCTGTAATTCCCATGGCATCTGAAGGCAGCATTAGTTGGATTTTTTTCAAAGTGACTGGTTTTAATTTAAAGATGTAATGAGATGGAAACAGAATCTGAGACATTGGCTTCAGCCTCTGAGGGTGTTTCAGACTGTGGGTCCAGGTCTGGTCCTGGGCCGGTTCTGATGGTTCTGGTCTGTGACCGACTGTGGGTCCAGGTCTGGTCTTGGGCCGGTTCTGATGGGTCTGGTCTGTGTAGGTCCAGGGTCAGTCCCAGGTGACCTACGGGGGCGTGACCTACTACGACACGGTCCAGCAGCAGGCCCAGCCCAAGCCGTCACCCCCCCGCCGGACGTCCCAGCCCGTCACCGTCAAACCCCCCCCTCCGGAGGTTCCCTTTGCCTCAGAGTGACCCCGCCCCTCATCCCTCCCCGCCACCCAGTCTCAGCCGTGGCCTGAACCCAAAACTACAGGTGAGTGGGCAGCATTGACCCTCTGGTGTCCAGGTGAACATATTAAACACACTTTAACCCCCCCATTGTACAGGTGAACATATTAAACACACTTTCCACTTCCTGTTGGTAAAAGTTAGATTATAACCATGATTTTTGATGCAAAAAACTGTCTTTTTTTCCAATATTCGACATATAAACTGTATTAGTTTTTTTTTTTGCTCCCATCATATGTCAGTGATTAACGCCAACATTGGTTCACATACTTAATTATTGGTTCAGTTAAAAAAAACAAAGGTCTATTGTGGTTAAAGTAATCTGGTCCTGCTCCAGGTCTAGGACAGTCCAGGTCTAGGACGATCCAGGTCCTGGTCCAGATGTCCACCAGTAAACAGTGAATATTCAGAGCTGATTATAAATGCTGTACCTGGTCCTGATGGTTTGGTTTAAATCTACTGGACCCAGTACCATCTAGTTGTGGTCAGCGGTACCACACCAGAACCAGACGTAACCACGGTGACCGTAACAGCCCATAATGCACCTGGACCTGACTCTGCTGTTTTTGTTTTCAGGAGCGGGTGGGAGGGTCGGTGAGGAGCAGATGGACAGACGGCGCCTGGAGGAGGGGGCGGTCCTACAGGTGGCCCTCAGGCTCTGATTGGTCCGTCACAGGTTGGATCCCCGGTTCTGCCCGAACACATCAAACCCTTTAGAGCCACGTTGGAAGCATTTAAGGCGTCGGGACAAAGCTTCGGCTTGGAGAAGCGGGACTGAATCCCAGGAGGCGTTACCCGGGCAACGCTAACGGTTTATGTTCGTCGTGTTCAGAGCGTTAACGCGTCGCCGCAAACTGACCTTCCATCGTAGGTAGAGACGGAAACGGCGTCGGCGCTGAGTTCTGCTCCGACGGGTTTTCACTAAATCACAGCTTTAGTTCAGACTCAACTACTTTAACGTTGTTTATTATCAAATCGGTTCGTCCTTCAAACTCTAAACGCCTCGTTTTTTCCAGATCGCTAATTAAAACTGGCAAAAGCAGCGGCACGTTGAATTGACAGTGAACGCATCACACTGGAGACAAACACAGACCAGCTTATGAACAGAGGAGCGGGACGCAGACAGTCACCTGACCTGTGACCCCAGTACGTTCAGGTTTCACATTCAGCCAAAAGGATCAAAAGGAACAGAAGAATCTAGAAATAAGAAGGAACACAAACGGTTCTGTTAGTATGAAATAAGGACCGGTCCAAACGGTTCTGTGAGTTCAGGAGGAAAAGTCCAGTTACACAATGGAAACATCTACCACACGTCCTTTAAAAAGAAGAACCAGTGCATTATTTACAGAATATTAGAACTGTATCAGTCCAGTTCCACTGAGTTCTACAAATGTTGTTCATATTTGTTCAGATTCTTCACGTTTGTTAAAGGATAGTTTATAAATGTAAATATTTTCATGTAATTGGACTTTTTTTTCCCACTAAAACAGTAAAAGTGTGTGATTTTTTTATTTTTTATTTTAATTTTTAAATTTTTTTTTTTTTTTTGGAGGTTATGGTGGTTCTTGTCCTTTAGATCATTTTGGTCTGAATGTGGACCCTGAACTGAACTGATGGTCCGTGTCCTCATGGACGGGGCTGGACTCTGGGGGCGGGGCTTGACCCCCCTGTTTCTGATGGAGCCGTTGTTTTGTTCCAGGTGGATTTATTCACGTTCAACACTTTGAATAAAGTCGCGAAGCATTCGTATCCGTTGGAGTCGAGTTTATCGAGGCTTCGCTGACGTCGACCAGTTTAAAAAGAATCAGTCGAAGAAAAACTGACACTGAATAAAAAATACAGCTGCAGTTTTACAGAAAAACTATTAGAGGAAATGAAGAAAATGAACACAACCAAGAATAAAATGAAAGCATCACAAACACACATCGTTCTCCTCATATTCATATTTAACTGGTCCATATGTGTTCATCAGTCTGTGGACCCGTTGAATCCAGGTGTTTCTTTTCTAATGGGTCTGGGATCCAAAACAATAATGACTAATGTCAGAATAGAGTTTTATATTATGGGATAGATACCAGTGCATTGGTTCGTTTGGGTTGAATTCTTACCTTTGTTTCTAAAATGACTCAGATGGTTTGGACTGAATTTATATCAACATTCTTATTTTATCCACAACTGATTTTAAATGTTCTTCCCCTAAATTTATCAAATATTTTTCTGACTGTAAATAATTTTGTACCACATCGAACCATCTACTCACATTCGCTAATATCAGCTAACATTAGCTAATTTAGCTTTTTGTTTATTTTGTCTCAAACATTCACACAGATTTGACTGAAAAAAAGAAAACCTACACATGAACTGTTACAAAATCAGAAAATTAAGATGATTTTACTTCAACTTAAAATTAGAAACAGCATAGTTGGATGTCGACAAAACTTTTTCGTTAGCTTGAAACCAGCTAGCATTGAAAATAGCATTAGCTAGTTGTTACTTAATTTCTAAAATATTTTTCATTTTGTTCCATTTGATTGTTTTTTTATTAGTTTTGTTGCTTATTTTGTTCATCTTACACATTTTTTTTGCCCACAGTTGTTTATTTTGTCGTGTATTTTGTTCATTTTGTTGCGTTTATTGTAAATTTTCTGGTGTATTTTGCTCATTATGATGCTCTTTTGTTCATTTTGAGGCTTATTTTCATTTTACTGATTATAATTTTTCACTCCCATTAAACTACATTGAAATATTGATGTTTCTAAACTAAATGGACATAAATATGTGGACACATGTCTCCAGCTGTCAGATGTCCTGTTCATGAGGATTGGACACAGAAACATCAATATTAATAATCAATAGGATATCTATCCCATAATATAAAGCTCTATTCTGATATTGGTCATTATCATTTTGGATCCCAGACCCCTGTTAGAAAAGAAACACCTGAATTCAACGGGCCCACAGACTGATGGACACACATGGACCAGTTAAATATGAATACAAGGAGAATGATTCAGCATCCTTTATCTGGAACCAGACGTCATCATCGGAGTTAAAACGTCCCACATGATTAAATGAACCCGAACGCCTAATCTATGGTTTTCATGTCATTTTTCAGATTCTTTTCCGACGTCAGAGCCTAAAGTCGACGCTTTAACAATAGAAATATGAGTCGTGTTTGTTTATTAGTTACAGCCTTTAATAGATACATTTCTTTTACGCAAATGTTTCTTTTGCTGTTTTGTCATTAAAAACACGATCGTCGGTTTATTTTTCGGAAAACCCGTTTAGTTTTGGGCCTGAAGTGTCGGCTTTAATCGGACTGAACGGATTTCGTGGTTTCGAAAAAACCTCGGCTGCGTTTGTTTTGTGGGTCCGTTGGGGATCGGCGGGTTTGTTTTTCAGTTTTTCCCGACGTTTTGCACGAAGCCGCTGCTGTCGTCGGTGTAAATAGAGTCTATTGTGTAAATATGACGATAAACAGAGTCTAATAATAAAGGACTAAGGCATCGGCAGGGATCGAACGCTAGCGACGGACGGTTGAACATAGAGACGTAGCGACCGCAGACGTAGCTTTGATTTTGTTTTTCGTACGTTTTCCTTCTGAGGCATCACTCAGTTTAAGTTTTTTTTTTTTTTTTTTTTTAATGGTTTAATCGAAGGCTGGAGGACAGAGTTTGTTTTTTTCACGCGTTAATAACCCGAGGAGACGGCGTTTTCATGTCCTTCACCATTAAAGAAAGCGTCTTTTTCACTTTTCTTCCATCAGTTACTTTTCTGCTCATTGTTTGATGTCAAATAAAATTGAATAAAATAAAAAAGACCTTCACACAAACAGGCTGTGACTGATTTATGGTTTAACTGCAGCGTCCGAAAAATTCCGGAAAAGTCTAGAATGTACACATCTGTCCTTTACCCTGAAACAAGGCTCTCAAATTCATTTTCTTTCAGGTTCCATATTACGCTTTTATTACGCTATTATTATTGTGCTTAATTTTCTTTAGACATTTCAGGTTGTTCATATTTGTTCAGATTACTCACATTTTGTTTCAGGATAATTTGTAAATGTAAATATTTTCATAATTTTTTATTTTTTTTGCACTAAAACAAAGGTAAAAAATTTGAAGTTGTGATTATTTACAGGCATAGTGTAATTTTTCTACATCAAACCAAGAAAGTCTGGAGTCATTATATTCTGTAGGTTATTCTGCTGTTATTATTTGACAAGGTCATATTGGTCTGTATGTGGAACCTGAACTAAAATGAGTTCCACAGCCTTGACTGTGGAATTTTTGCACTTTGCAAATTCATCCCATGGGCCAGATTGAAACCTTTGGCGGGACGCATGTTTGAGACCCCTGCCTTAAAGTCTTTGAAGGGTTTTTAATTCCATCTGGTCGGTCTTCAGTTCTGTTTCCATAAATGTCAACTCTGTCCCACTCGTTCCAACCCGATAATTTATGAAATGACTGAAATATATGTTAAATTCAGTTGAAAGTGTCATAAAAGTCTTAAATTGAACTTGTACTCACAGGTGTCAAACATGTGGCCCGGGGGCCAAAACTGGCCCACCGAAGGGTCCAATCCAGCCCGTGGGATAATAATAATAATAATAATACATCAGTTTTATATAGCGCTTTTCTAAGTACTCAAAGACGCTTTACAAAAAACAACCAAGGGACAAACATACATCCAACGGGTTAACAGATACAAAGTTAATGCTAAATGGTAATCGAAGAACAAATACAGAGACAAATACTGATTAAAGAAAAACACACAAAAGAAGGTATGTGAGAGTGGAGGAGGTTGAGCGGGTGGTCAGTTTTCGAATGATGATCTGAAGAGGTGGGATTTGAGTTGGCTTTTGAATGAGGTGACTGTGTCAGAGTTCTGGATGTGAATGGGTAGAGAGTTCCAGAGGGTGGAAAAAGCCCTGTCACCCAGGGTACGGAACTTAGTCTTGGTGATGGGGGTGAGAAGGTTAGCACCTGCAGAGCGGAGGCGGCGAGTAGGGGAGTGGCGGTGAAGTAAATCAGTCAGGTAAGGGGGGGCAAGGTTGTGTAGGGCTTTGTAGGTGATGAGGAGGATCTTGAAGTTAATGCGTTGTTGAACAGGGAGCCAATGAAGTTGACGGAGGATGGGTGTGATGTGATTTCTGGAGCGGGAGTGGGTGAATAACCGGGCAGCTGAGTTCTGAACATACTGTAATTTTTGGAGGGCAGTGGAAGGAAGGCCATAAAGAATGCTATTACAATAATCTAGTCTGGAGGTGATGAAGGCATGGATGAGTGTTTGGGCAGCTGAGGGGGAGAGGGTGGGGCAGAGGCGTGCGATGTTGCGAAGATGAAGGAAGGAAGTTTTGGTGACATGATTGATGTGTGATTTGAAGGAAAGGGTGGGGTCCATAATGATGCCGAGGTTTCTGGCCAGGGCAAAGGGGGTGACTGAGTGACCATCGATGGAGAGTGAGAAATTCTGGGAGGAGGGGAGAAGAGATTTTGGTCCAAAAATGATGATTTCAGTTTTATTGCTGTTGAGTTTGAGAAAGTTGTTTGTCATCCAGGTTTTAATGTCAGTGAGGCAGTTGGTGATGGTGGAGAGAATGGCAGGGGTGATGGCTTTAGTGGAGATGTATAGCTGGGTGTCGTCAGCATAACAGTGAAAGTGGAGACCATGGTGACGGATGATATGACCGAGCGGAAGTATGTACAAGATGAAGAGTATGGGGCCAAGCACAGAGCCTTGAGGGACACCATGTGATACTGGGGTGGTGTGCGATTTGTGGTTGTTGATGGAGATGAAGTGAAATCTGTCGGACAGGTAAGAGGTGAACCAGGAAAGGGCAGAGTCAGTGATTCCAATGGAGTGCAGACGGCGGAGGAGGATTGAGTGATTGATGGTGTCGAAAGCTGCACTGAGGTCGAGGAGAAGGAGGATGGTGAGGGAACCGGAGTCAGAGGAGAGTAAGATGTCATTGGTAACTTTAAGAAGGGCGGTTTCAGTGCTGTGATGTGAACGGAAACCAGATTGAAATGTTTCGTACGGTTTGTTGGAGAGGAGATATTATTTGAGTTGAGCTGCGACAACTCTTTCCAGTATTTTTGACAGAAATGGGAGGTTGGAGATTGGTCTGAAGTTATTGGGGTCATTGGAATCTAGGCTAGGTTTCTTAAGGAGGGGAGTGATTGCAGCAGTCTTGAGAGGTAGGGGGACTGTACCAGTGGTTAAGGAAGAGTTGATGGTCTCAGTGATGAGTGGGGCGAGAGGGGTGAGACAGGCTTTGATAAGGGGGGAGGGGATGGGATCCAGAGGGCAAGTGGGTGATTTCATGCTGGAGAGTAATTCAGGGAGTTCGTCAGAAGTTATGGTTGAGAAGAGGGAGAGCCGTTTGTCTGTGGGTGGGGGAAGAATGGGTTCTGGGTCAGAGGTGATGGCGGAGGAAGAGGCAAGCTGGTCGTGAATATTGTCAATTTTGGAGTGAAAAAATGATAGAAAGTTATTGCATTTTTCAGGGGTGAAAGATGATGGGATGTTGTCATGAGGTTTGAGGAGTTTGTTGATGGTGGAAAACAGAGCGGGGGTTGGAGGATCCAGTGTGAATGATGCTGGAGTAATAGGCGGAGCGGGCTTTGTTAAGTGAGGTTTGGTACATGTACATGTGTTCTTTGTAGGCGAGGGTGTGTACGGTTAGTCCTGTTTTGTTGTGAAGGCGTTCAAGCTGTCTGAGTTGTTTTTTGAGTTTGTGAAGTTCTGTGGTGTACCAGGGGGCTGAGTGAGTGAAAGTAACAGTTTTTGTTTTCCTGGGGGCCAGTTGGTTGAGGGAAGTGGACAGTGTGTTATTGTAGATGTTGACGAGGTCTGTGGGAGTTGGGTTGACAGGGAGGGTGGAGTCAGAAAGAGCATTAGATGAATGAAATGCAAACATTATGCTGAATATATTAAACAATCAAGGATGTAAGTCATTTTAGGTCAATTCAACCTAAAGTGGGTCAGACCAGTAAAATACTATCAGAATAACCGATAAATAATGGGGAAAAAACCCCACAAATTTTCCACTTTGTTTTAGTGTAAAAGTCAAATACACAAAAACGTTTAAATTTCAACTAGCCCTTTTACAAAGAATGTGAACAAATATGAACAACCTGAAATGTCTTAAGAGAAGTCTGTGGAATTTTAATAATATTCTACCTGTTAAATGTTTTTGTGTATTTGTAGATCCACTGTGATTTGTACGTTATAATGTACATGCGTAAATGATAAACTGAGGCAGAGTATTGTTAAAATTGTACTTATTTTTCTTTAGAATTTTCAGGTTGTTCATATTTGTTCATGTTTGAGTACAGTTTGTAGATGTAAACATTTTCATTTTGGAATTTGACTTTTTTTTTTTTTTTACTCAAAAACAGAATACTTTGGAGTTGACATTATTTATAAGTTCTTATCCTATTGTTTATATTATTTTACTGGTCCGGCCTAAGGTTATAATAGTTTTGGATTTTTCATTATAGTTTAGTTTTATTTAGTTTTGACTTTTTTTCTCTAATTCAGTTAGTTTTAATTAGTTTTTAGACTAGGTTTGCTAGTTTTTATTAGTTTTCTTTTTTTTTTGTCAGTGCTTAGTTTTAGTATTAGTTGTAGTTTTTCATATCTTTTATCTTCTTCGCCATCATGTTCAAATAAATCCCAGACAGGACTCTGCTGCTTTCTCCCCACTTTAGTCTCCATGTTTCCAGGTGGAGTGGGGACCAGAAGATGACAAGAAACCACAAGTGACAGACCGTGAAGTGCCATATGGTGCCGCTAGCTAAAATTACTAGAGTAAAATAAATCGATTTTGTATCATTCTGACATTGACAAAGACGAAAACAAAGGGAATTTTATCCATAATTTTGGTTTTAGTTTTGTAAGCACACAATACAATTTCAGTTGTTTTTTCTTTTAATTATAGTTTTTATTTATTTCAGTTAACGAAAATGTTTTTTCAGTTCTAGTTTTCCTCATTTCGTTAGTTTTCGCTAACGATAATAACCTTGGTCTGGCCCACTTTAGATCAGATTAGGCTGTGCTGTAGATGTTTGACCCCAGCATTAAGGGGGCGGGGCTAGAAAAACTGTAAAATGACCTTTTAAAAGTGTACGAACCCTGTTTATTTTGAGCAGAAGTAGAAATAAAACCTAAAGGTGAACAAAAGGAATGTACCACTTTAAACGGAAACACTCCAGAATATTAAAGAAAACGAGTTAAAGACGATCAAAGTGTCCCAGTGTTGGACGCGTGTGTCTTTAAGGTGTCTCAGACATGAGGACTGGATTCAGATCCTGCTCTGTCGGCCTTTGTGTCGAACAGCTGCTGCTGAATATTCACCAGCTGGTCTGCATCCTGATTGGACCGTCCAACCTGTCAGTCACACTTTACATAAGCATCCTCCTGCTCATGAATATTCATGAAGAAACGGAAAGAAAAACCAGCAGCTGTGACTTAAATAAGAAAGACGTCAACGGATGAAAGTGAAAGAGAAAGAACAGAATTAGATGTTTAACGAAACAAATAGAACATGAACCTGCATTTACAGAGTTTGACCCAATGAAAGAAAAACAGAACAGAAGGGAAATGGAAAAAAGAACCAAAACCAGGAGGAAAAGGTTGGACAAAGATGAAGAAAAAAAAGGGAAAAGATCTGGAAAAAATGAAGAAACAGGACAAAGAAATGTTTTCAAACAAAGTCACATTTAAAACCTTTTTATTTGGACATTCAAAACCTGTAGGACCCCTTACCCAGTCCTGGACCCTGTGGAGTTCCCCTTGACGCTGTACTGAACCCTGTGGAGTTCCCCCTGACCCAGTACTGGACCCTGTGGAGTTCCTCCTGACCCAGTAATGGACCCTGTGGAGTTCCTCCTGACCCAGTAATGGACCCTGTAGAGTTCCCCTTGACCCTGTACTGAACACTGTGGAGTTCCCCCTGACCCAGTACTGGACCCTCTGGAGTTCCCCTTAACCCTGTACTGAACCCTGTGGAGTTCCCCCTGACCCAGTACTGGACCCTATGGAGTTCCCCTTGACCCTGTACAGAACCCTGTGGAGTTCCTCCTGACCCTGTACTGGACCCTGTGGAGTTCCCGTTGACCCCGTACTGGACCCTGTGGAGTTCCTCCTGACCCTGTACTGGACCCTGTGGAGTTCCCCCTGACCCAGTACTGGACCCTGTGGAGTTCCCCTTGACCCTGTATTGGACCCTGTGCAGTTCCCCCTGACCCAGTACTGGACCCTGTGGAGTTCCCCTTGACCCTGTACTGGACCCTGTGGAGTTCCCCCTGACCCAGTACTGGACCCTGTGGAGTTTGTCCTGACCCAGTAATGGACCCTGTGGAGTTCCCCTTGACCGTGTACTGAACCCTGTGGAGTTCCCCATGACCCAGCACTGGACCCTGTGGAGTTCCCCTTCACCCAGTACTGAACCCTGTGTAGTTCCCCCTGACCCAGTACTGGACCCTGTGGAGTTCCTCCTGACCCAGTAATGGACCCTGTGGAGTTCCCCTTGACCCAGCACTGGACCCTGTGGAGTTCCTCCTGACCCAGTACTGGACCCTGTGGAGTTCTCCCTGACCCAGCACTGGACCCTGTGGAGTTCCTTCTGACTAATGAAAAGGCATCAAATGGTTTGGATCAAATACTGAACGTTAAGTCAAAACTTCAAGACGAAAAACAAACTGATGACGTTAAATGACTTTAATTAATTGCATGTGGACGTCAGATGCAGATCACTGAGGAACCAGGACCAGAACCAGGTCCAACATGAGGTTTAAAGTGGCCTCAACTGTACCAGATGCAGAAGAACATGAAGCCTCGTTCAGGTTTTAAAACGTGGTCCTGGTGTAGACTATTCCTCATGTTGAAGGATGGTCTCCCAGATGCATTGTGGATTTTGTAGTTGGACTCAGGTTACGTCTCAGATCGCAGGCAATGAAGCCGGTGTCGGGTTACAGTGACAGATTGTAAACAGAGTCCAGTTCCAGTCGACTGATGAAGCTGTGACACAACACCTCATCTTCATCATCATCATCAATTTCAGTCACTTCAACATGCTCTGAGATCCTGGAGTCGACCCTCTGACCCCGGTCAGAACCCTTCAGACCCAGTCCAAACCCTCAGATCCGGGTCAGAACCCTCAGACCCAGATCAAAACCCTCAGACCCAGTCCAAACCCTCAAACCCAGGTCAGAACCCTCAGCTGATCCTTGACCAGTGTGAACGTCTTCATCCACAAAGAGAAAAAAAAAGATATTTCACTGAAAACTGGACAAATGGACCCATTTGAGCAGAATCGGAACCGAATCAGTGAAATAAAACCCACGACTTTAACACAGAGTCTGTTTGACTGGCCGAACACACCTTATATCAGTTAAACTCATCATTTACACCTCTTATTTCCACTTTAAGAGAATTACGTCTAATGCACAAACATGAATGAATAATAACTGAGACACTTATGACATTAAAATGAATTTTACAGAAAAAAACCCAAATAAATGTTAAAAAGTCTTCAAATATGAATACATTAAAGTGGTAAAAACTAAAACCTCAGGGACAGACGGTCGGTTTGTCTGTAAAGAGTTAAATTCAAACTAATATTTGTAACGACGAAAACGGAAAAAACAGGTGAAAACAGGAGTTTTCTTGTCAATAATATTAATCAGTAAAATGACATGGAAAGTTTTTAACTTTCATTAGTACATTAAATGAGAAAAACGTTCATTATTAAAACGTGCAACTGCTTCATGGTTTTAAACGGTTAAATAAAAAATGTAGTAAAATAAAACCTAATCTTAGAATAATTACAGTCATAATTAGTCCTAATTTCATGTTTGAAGGACATAAGGTGCAGGTTTATTATATATTTAAGTCCATATTTGTGGTTTTTATCCAAAAGTAAAAGCTTTAAACTCAGTGGAATGTGTCTAAATAATCTTATTTCAGTGCAAAGGTTTTTAAGTGTTTGATTTTAAAGGGTTAAATCTGAAACCGTCCATCATTGACCTAAATAAAAGCACCTGAACGCATCGCTGCTCACTGACTCCCGCTGCTGATGAAATCTCGCGATATCTCGTGGGTCCGCTCTCGGTTCTTGTCGTCGGGGTTTTTTTCGTTCCCATTAATTTTACAGACTGTGGATGTGAACGCACCAGCGCGCCCCCGACGGCCCATCGGGAGCGCGCAACTGCAGCAGATCAGAGCGGGAGGGGGCGCGGGGGGGTGTGAGGCTTCTCATCCCACTAATTCAGCGGAGGGGGAGGAGAGAGCGGTGGCGGCGGTGTGTCGGAGATCTGGAACCGGAGGGGACCGACGGAGCCTCCGCGCAACCCGAGCCGAGAAACGGACACCGAGTTCCGGACACACACCGCTCCGTCCTCCGCTGCCCGGAAACCCAGCGGGGGCCGTTCTCCCCCAGGTGTGAGAAGAGGAGGGGGGGAGGAGAGCCGCGGAGGGAGCAGTGCACCGACCGCCGCCTCCTTCCGTCATCCATCCGCCGTTTGTGTCGGAGATATCCCGGACGAACCCGGCTCTGAGCACCGAGGAGCCGCGAAGCCGAGCGGCAGAGCTCCGTCCGCGGATCAACGCGTCGGCTTTTTCCGCCCACGACCTGGTCCGTGTTGGAGCCTCCGCTGCCGGTGAGGAGGAGCGGGAGCAGCCGGGCCCACGGAGGAGCGGGGCTTTTTTCTACTGGGTGATTTTTTTTATTTCTTTCGGGGGGATCAGAAGCAGCAGCAGAGGGAGCACCCCCACACACCCCCACACCCACACACACACCCCCGGCCTGACGCCCACCTCCACCCGCCAGTCCGCCTCCACACATGGGGTAGGAGCTCCGGAGCCTCGGAGCCGTGCACACCTGCTCACACCTGCCCGCCGCGACGCGACCTGCAGCGGCCGTACCATGTAGCCCCCCTGCCCCCCCTCTGCTCCGTCCGCATCCCCATCTCCATCCGTCAAGCATCCGTTCCCAAACACCGGGTCGTGGCCCACAGGTGGGTCACCGGACAAAGTGTGTCGGTCTCAGGTTGTGTTTTGCTTCCAGGCCAGGTTTAAAGAATGTGTGGAGGAGTTTGTTTTTTTAAGGGGGGTGGGGTGGGGGGTGGGGGGTTAGGAGCTGACATTAGTCTCTTTTCCATGGTCCATCTGAGCTAAACTGTCCCCATATTTATATAAATGTGTTCCAAACAGAAGTGTGTCATGTTGGTTTTTCCATTCAATCCCAAATGTGCTGATTAGTTTCTTTCTTCTGGTAGATGTCAGTGTCAGTCCTTCCATAAACATGAACAGAAATCTGTGTTGTTTTGAATCTAGAATGCTGGTTCCTCTATCTGCTACTAAATTCTAAACTGATGTGGTTTCCTGGTGTGTCCAAACATACACCCATGTTTGGGTTCAACTCTTCTCTTGTTCTAACATCCATCAACATCTGTTTGTTTTGGTCATGTGACTCTAGTTGGACTCAAAGGTCTTTCCGTTACAGTTTTGTGTCATATACCAATTTAACTACAAAAAAACACCTCGAACAACAACTACATTAAATCGAAAAATGAGAGTTTGGGTGAAATTGTTTTTCCATTTAACACATTTTTATGAACAAGTTAAATTCACACAGTTTAAGGATCAATGGAAAAGAGACTAATGATACATTCATCATGTTTCTGTTACGTTTACACTGTTTTGTGACTTCTTTACTCAATTATTTGTTGAATTTTGTCACATTTTTAAATCATTTTATTTATTTATTTTTTTTAAACTTTTTTTTTGGTCATGTGACTAGTTTCACAAAAAGGTCTTTTCATTGCAGTTTTGTGCGATATACCAAAAACCACCTCTAGCAGGCGCAAAAACATATTTTTTGTGAGTTTTGGTGAAATTGTCGTTTTTCCATTGGACAAATTTTTATGAACAAGTTATTTGATGGTCACTGGAAAAGGTACTACTGCTTCATTATTGATCAGAAACTGAAACGCCAGTGGACTGATGTAAATCTGAAGGGATATTAAACACATTTTCGACTACAGCTAATGTTAGCATTCACCAATTTCCGAGTTAACAGGACTTATGTTGTATTATGTTGTATAACATCCATCAACATCTATCTGTTTTGGTCATGTGACTCTAGTTAGACTCAAAAGTCTTTTCATTACAGTTTTGTGCCATATACCAATTTAACTACAAAAAAACACCTTGAACAACAACAACAATTATTCAGAGAAAAAAACAGAGTTTGGGTGAAAATGTTGTTTTTCCATTAGACAAATTTTTATGTGTTTGAGTTAATTTCGCAAACTTTGATGGTCGATGTTAAAGGTTCCCGTGTCTGTGGTTGTAGTTCAGTTGAATGTTGGACAAAAATAACAGAAAGTAAAAGTCGAGTCTTTAATTTAGAATTTAATGACAGTAACGAACCAGTTTTTTTAATGTTAATGAGTTTAAGAAGTTGATATGAAAGAGAAATATGTAAATGATGTGAATGTTCCGTGTGTGTGTGTGTGCGTGCCTCTGTGTCTGTGTGAGTGTGTGTGTCTTTAATAATCCAGTTTATTACATAACCAGGAGACGCTGTGGGTTCGTTCACATCTGGAGGATTAGTGGGATTTAACGCAGAAACAGGAACAAATGTATAAATGCATTAACTGATAATTGGTTTGAGAAGAATATCCAAAATAAAATGTCAAAAAGGCATCAAATGTTAATTGAAAGTCGTAATTAAAACATGACAAACACACAGTGTGTTAATTTATAAATGTGTGATTTTATCTGTAACGTACGATGGCGAATTAGCAAGAAAATACAAACACTGTCACTACGAGAATCAAGTCAGAATATTATAAAAATAAAGTCAAAATATTATGAAAATAGTCAGAATATTATGAAAATAGTCAGAATATTATGAAAATGAAGTCAAAATATTATGGAAATAAAGTCAGAATATTATGAAAATAAAGTCAAAAATATTATGAAAATAAAGTCAAAATATTATGAAAATAAAGTCATAATATGAAAATAAAGTTGTAATTTTATGAAAACGAAGTTGTAATATTATGAGAATAAAGTCATAGTTTAAAAACAGGTGGAAAAATACCATAATTTACAGAATACAGTCATAAAATATCTCGATAAAACCCATAAATTTATGAGAATAAAGTCATAGTTTAAAAAAAAAAAAAAACACTTCATAATTTAATGAAAATAATGTTGTACTTTTGTGAGAATAATATTGTCTTATTTGGAGAATAAATGCAATTTTTCGAGAATAATGTCGTAACTTAAAAACAGGTGTATAAATATCCTCATTTCCAGAATACAGTCGTACCAACTGATCTGATAATGGCGAACTGGAACATTCTGGGAGGTTCTGCTTTCATTTTGGGTTTACCCACAAATGACCAATACTGAGACTATTAGCCCCGCCCACCAAATACTGAGACTATTAGCCCCGCCCACCATCTACACATTCGCATTAGTTGTCCACGCCAACAGAAGTACAAGTTGATGCTACTGATGTCTAAATTATGACTTTTTATCACACAATTGCAAATTAATTTTCAAAATATTACAACTTTAATCTCATTAAAATACATTATTTTCATTAAATTATGAGTTAGTTTTTTTTTTTTAAACTGCGGCTTTATTTTCATAAAATTTCAGGTTTTATCTCAATTTTGTACGACTATTTTACGTGGACGACTAAATGTTTTTATTTTGTATGTGGCCCTAATATGCCGTCATAGTAAAGAATCAAAACTGAAGCAGAATAATAATAATAATAATAAGAAGAAGAAGAAGAATAAAAACAGCAGAAATTAGACTTTTTTACTAATATGTGACTGAAATAATAAAAACATTCGTATCCAAAACAGTAATAATGTCAGAGAAATGAAGTTAAATAAGTTAAAAATGTAGACGTTAATCTGCTGCTTTTATCTGTTTTAATGGTTGGAATTTAAATTATAATTAAACTAAATGAACTGAATTAAGTCTCATCTCATAATTATTACATTATATTATAATTATTACATCAGGACATAAGGTTGGATCTGTTTTCTTCTAGATTTAAGTCCAGTTTTGCTGCTTTTGTTGAAAGGTTTTGTTTTAACAACTTTAAAAGATTTGAATAATTCTATGATCAATAATTGGTTTGATAGTTTTTTCAAATTAAAAACCTGTTTCTGACAAAAGACGACGTCTCTGACTTTGACAGAATTAAATTAATAAATAATTTAAAAACCATCGTCTGTTTTGGTGGAAAACCTGTCGTAGTTTGTCGTACGTTGTTGTAGTTTATCGCATGTTGTCGTAGTTTATAACATGTTGCCATAGTTTATCGTATGTTGTCGTACTTTATCGCATGTTGCTGTAGTTTATCGTATGTTGCCGTAGTTTATTGTTTGTTGTTGTAGTTTATCGTATGGTGTCGTAGTTTATTGCATGTTGTCATAGTTTATCCTATGTTGTCGTATTTTATCACGTTGTCATAGTTTATCGTATTTTGTTATCGTTTATCGTATATTGTCATAGTTTATCGTATTTTGTTGTAGTTTATCGTATATTGTAGTTTATCATATGTCATAGTTTATTGTATGTTGTCCTAGTTTATCATATATTGTCTTACAGTAGTTTATCGTATGTTGTTCAACGGTGCCATTTATCACCTCTGCCCTGTGTCTCCGCCCCCAGTGTCCCATCATGCCGGCAGGTATGAAACCTCTGGAGAAGTTCCTGAAGAAGCAGACGACGGCGCTAACTCGTGCCGGCGGCTTCGGTGGCGTCGGGGACAAAGCTAGCGGCGGCACTGGGGCGTCGCGGCGCCGGGCTAGTCTGTCCCGGGTTGTCCCCTTCTTCAGGGAGACGTCACCTGAGAGCGGCCAGGCCCGGGAGGTGTTCAGGTGAGTCTGGAGCAAGGCCACGCCCACAGCCACACCTGTGGACACACCCACCCCACAGCCTTCATACAACCAAGAGAAACATTTGGAAACATTTAAAAACATTCGGAAACATTTAGGAACATTTTGAAACATTTAGGAACATTTAAAAACATTTGGAAACATTTAGAAGCATTTAAAAAACATTTAAACATTTAAAAACATTTGGAAACATTTAAAAACATTTGGAAACATTTAAAAACATTTGGAAACATTTGTTATTAAACAGGAAGTGAACCTGTTTGTTTCATTGGTCAGGTAACCTGTTTGACCTTTGACCCCTGCAGCCCTGACAGCGAGGACCCGCCCTCCTGGCCGTCGTCCGCGGGTCCTTGTGTGGTGACGGCACACGCCAATGCCAACGGCTCGGGGTCGGGTTCTGGATCTGGGGGCGGAGACGTGCGCAGTCCGTCCCTGTCCAGTGACGAGCAGAGCTCTGAGGCCAGTCTGATCACAGAGAGCAGCAGCAGCGGAGGGGGCGGGGCCACGCCGCTCCACGCCGACACCCCCGACAACGTGACACTGGCCGTGTTGGACAGTGTGGCGGGAAAACGCTACGGACACTGTACAGGTGAGGACGGGTGTGTGTGTGTGTGGGCATCCATCCACTGGACTGAACTGGTCTCTGTCCATGTGTCCTCTAATGCGTTGTTGTTGTGATGCGTTTACTGACTCCTCGTACTGGGTTTTCTGGTACTCAGATGATGATGATGATGATGATGATGATGCTTCTAGAACAAAGACGTGTTTAAAGACATTTACTCTTCATCATGTACTTTTGTGTGTCTGTTGTGTGTCTTTTGTGTGTCTGTGTGTGTCTGTTGTGTGTTTGTGTGCGGTTACATAATCGCTGTGTCCTCTTTCTGAATGTGCTTATTACAGCTGAAGTGTGTGTTTTTTCTGTGTGTGTGTTTGTTTGTGTGTAAACACTAGTCCTGTGTCCGTGTGTAAATTTCATCTGTTTAATTCATTCTATTTTTCCTTCGTCTTCGTTTTGTCACTGAAATAAACAAACTTAGACATTCAGCCGTTGTTGATCTTGAACGTTATGAACCTGAACACACCGTCAGCCTCTGATTGGCCGCTGTGTGGAGGACGGGGGTGGGGCTTCTAAGGTGGACTACAGTGAACTACAGAGATCCTGGAGGTCTGTGGACCACCCAGACCAGGTCCAGGTCTGTGGACTGCCCAGACAAGGTCCATGTCTTTAACCCACCCAGACCAGGTCCAGGTCTATGGACCACCCATACCAGGTCCAGGTCTGTGAACTACCCTTGTCTCTCATTTCTGATTGTCCTGAGGCTGAAGAATCAACATAAAAATACTCGTATGAAACAAACCGGTTTCAGATGCCGACAGTTGAACGCAGACGCTTCCGGAAAAACACGAACAACCACTGAGCGGTTACTACAACAACGCCTTCGTCCACACCCCATAATATGATGTGAACACCTGTGTGTGAACAGCTGCTGCAGGTCCACAAAGACGGGAGGAGACAAAGCCTGTTACATAACTACGACAACGCAACACACACAACACACAGTAATACACACAACACACAAATGAGTGCGGAGGCGGGTGCAGGCGTGTCAAGGTGGTGCCCTGTCCAATCAGGTAGTGCTGTGTGATGTTGTGGGCGTAGCCTGTGTCAGACTGGTTTAACTGATGAAAACCTTCATCTGGTTTAATTTAATAAATGAAACTCATTTAACTGATGGAGTGGACCTGGTCCAGGTCTGAGTGGATCTGGACCGGGTCTGAGTGGATCTGGACCGGGTCTGAGTGGAACTGGACCAGGTCTAAGTGGAACTGGACCAGGTCTGACTTTCTGAAGGGGTGTTGTTACTATTGTTGTTGTTGCTGCTGAGGATGCTCACCTCCTTCCTCCTCCTCCTCCTCCTTCTCCTCATGTATTGGTGGTTCTCTGTGCCAGTTGTCCTCCTCCTTCCTCCTCTTCCTCCTCCTCCTCCTCCTCCTCCTCATGTGTTGGTGGTTCTCTGTTCCAGTTCTCCTTCCTCCTCCTCCTCCTCATGTGTCGGTGGTTCTCTGTTCCCGTTCTCCTCCTCCTCCTTCCTCCTCCTCCTCCTCCTCCTCATGTGTCGGTGGTTCTCTGTTCCCGTTCTCCTCCTCCTCCTTCCTCCTCCTCCTCCTCCTCCTCATGTGTCGGTGGTTCTCTGTTCCAGTTCTCCTTCCTCCTCCTCCTCCTCCTCCTCCTCCTCATGTGTCGGTGGTTCTCTGTTCCCGTTCTCCTCCACCTCCTTCCTCCTCCTCCTCCTCATGTGTCGGTGGTTCTCTGTTCCAGTTCTCCTTCCTCCTCCTCCTCCTCCTCCTCCTCATGTGTCGGTGGTTCTCTGTTCCCGTTCTCCTCCACCTCCTTCCTCCTCCTCCTCCTCATGTGTTGGTGGTTCTCTGTTCCAGTTCTCCTCCTCCTCCTCCTCATGTGTCGGTGGTTCTCTGTTCCAGTTCTCCTTCCTCCTCCTCCTCATGTGTCAGTGGTTCTCTGTTCCCGTTCTCCTCCATCAGTGTCTCTTTAACACCTGTTCTCATAGCAACCAGTGTTAACCCGACATTTGGAGAAAATGAGTAGGAGTTGGAAACACAAAGAGCCTCAGATTAGAGCCTTTACAGACACTGAGGAACACTGAGGAACATGAAAGAACACTGAGGAACACTGAAGAACACTAGACTCAGTGTTTGGTACCGGATTATACCCATGTTCTGGTTGAGTGTCGGTTCTCCATGTTCTGCTTGTTCTCCGTGTTCCTCTTGTTCTCCGTGGTCCTCTTGTTCTCCGTGTTCTCATGTTCCTCTTGTTCTCCATGTACCTCTTGTTCTCCGTGTTCCTTTTGTTCTCCATGTTGTTCTTCGTGTTCCTTTAGTTCTCCGTGTTCTCAACAAGACGGAAAATCAGTTTATTTCATGAAAATTGAATGAAGTTTTACTGCGTTGTTAGCACTTAGCATTAGCATTACTTTTGACCCCTCATGCAGCCCCACCCCTTTTTCCCAAATATGGTCACTTCAGGCTGCACAATGACAAATGAAACACATATACTACACAGACACACACACATAAACACAGACACACACTACACACACACATTACACGTACACAGACACACACGCAGACACACACATACTACGCACACAGACACATACTATACAACACACTACACACACACATATATACACACACACATACTACACACACACACACTCTCTCTCTCTCTCTCTCCTCTGTTTCTTCTCTCTTTTCCCTCTTCATCCTCTCACTGTCGCCAACGTGGCGTCTCTATGGTAACGCCTGCAGAGAGGCGGGTCCCGGCAAGACACACCCACTGCAGCATGCATCACACACACGCACACACGGACTCACACACAAACACACATACACACACACACACACAAAATACTACACACAGAGTGTCTGTATGTAGTATTTGTGTGTGTGTAGTACTTTTGTGTAGTATTTGTGTGTCTGTGTGTGTGGTATTTGTGTGTGTGTTTGTGTAGTATTTGTGAGTGTGTGTGTGTAGTATTTGTGTGTGTCTGTGTGTGTACTATTTGTGTGTGTGTAGTATGTGTGTGTAGTATTAGTGTGTGTGTGTAGTATTAGTGTGTGTGTGTGTGTGTAGTATTTTTGTGTGTACGTGTAGTATTTTTGTGTGTATGTGTAGTATTGGTGTGTGTCAGTGTGTGTGTAGTATTTGTGTGTGTGTGTACTATTTGTGTGTGTGTGTGTGTGTGTGTGTGTGTGTGTGTGTGTAGTATGTGTGGACTCCAGTGGAACAGGTTTGTCGTCGTGTTACACAACTGCTCTGTGTTGTCGTCGTGACCCCGCCCACATCAGCTGAGTCATGTTCCATTGTTGTGCATCCAAAGGTCGTGACCTCTGACCCTTTGACACAAACGTCCAAACCTGGAATTAAACATGGCCGTTGTGGTTTCACTTCCTGTCTGTGAACATAAACACTACATTACCCATGATCCTCAGCGGTCCTGCTCAGTGTTTCTAAAAAGTGGAATCATTCTCTGTATTTTACTTTATTTTCATCAGATTTTGTCATATTTGTCTTTATGCACCTTTTACACTTTTTTTTTTTTTTTGCGACTTTTTACTTAGTTTTAATTCTTGCACAGGTTTAGTTTGCGATGTCATATTCTCTTATGTCAATAAAAAAAATGAAATGATGAAAATGAACGTAATCCTGGAGCATCTTTTAAAACCATTTGTTGGCTCTAGATACTACAATACCCATGATCCTCAGCTGCTGTTGTCATGGTGAACAACAACAGTCTTGTCTTTGATTCGCTGCTACTTTTAGTTCAGTTTCATCTTGTGTCTTTCCCTTATTTTTGCCATGTTTTGTCTGGTTTTAACATCATATTTCCATCTCAAACTAAAGTCAAACACTACAATACCCATGATCCTCAGCTGCTTTTCAGCTGCCGATGAACCTCCAGAGTGTCTCTGCAGAGTGGAATCATCTCATGTCATCTTAAACTGGAAGCTCTCTTTAGATAGTACACTACCCATGATGCTCAGCTGTCATTGTTATGAACCAAGACAGTGGGACTGCTGAGGTGCATGCTGGGAGCTGTAGTCCAGCTGCATCATAGCTGTTTTCTGTATGTTTTTCTAAACCGGCTGGTTCTCCTTTCTGTTCTGTTTTACTCTCAGGTGTTTCCTTTGACCCTAAACCTGGGGGGGGTGTCAAACTCATTCAGGTTCAGGGGTCACATTAAACCCAGTGTGAGCTCAACTGGGCTGGACTGTCACATGTGTGACACCTCTGCCGTAAACGGTAAACTGTCCGACTCTAATGCCCTATGTGTGTTTGTGTGCAGAGACGCTGCTGGATGACTTCATGTTGACACATCCCATCTTCCTGACGGCCGACAGGTTCCAGCAGGTTCTGCTGCAGCAGTATCCTCCTCTGAACAGAACGCAGGTAAACACGGGCGTCCAGGTATGCGCTGGTGTTCTGCCTGATCACATGTTTGGTGGAACAGCTTCAGCAGGATCCAACAGGTTCCACACAGACGTTTAAGACCGTAATGACAGCGGCGTTAAGATGCGTGTCCAAACTGGTAGAAGGACCACGAGGACCACGTGGAGACAGTGTCAGGCGTGTACCGGGTTTAGACGGATCCAGGTTTAATTCCCCTGAACAGACGTGAGCGCAGAACAGCGGCGTGTACGCGGAAACTCGTATGAATGGCAGTAATCTGATTACAATCAGATGAACACCCCTGGGTTTGTCCCAGTCCTCCATGTCTTTATGTAAACAGGTTCATCTGACGGATTCAGTTCAGTTCCATCTGAACATGTGCAAAAACTATGAAAAAGAATGTAGACAGCAAGAACAGGAAGTTGGATTCTACGTCACTAGAGTCAAACTAAAGTCGAATAAAATAAAAATGAGCAAAACTGAAAAAAAATGTAATAAAATAATGATAAAATGAACAAAATTGGACAAAAATTTAGTGAAAAAATGAACAAAACCAAACATTAATTAAATAAATTAATGAAAAAAATGAACCAAATTAAACATCATGAGTTGACGACAGTAACAGAAGTGGGACTCTACGTACGAACAAACTCTGAAATAAATCCAGTAATGGACTGAAACGACTAAACCAGGGTTTATGGATTATCCTATTTCTGAAGTGACAGTAAACGCATCATCATCTCATTATTACAGTTATTGAATGAAAATCGTCATGGAAACTGGAGTTTATTCATAAATTGCTCATTTTTCTTTGAATTCAACTTGTTTCTTTAAATATTTCCTTATTTCTTCTGTAATTGCGACTTTTATTTTCATATAATAGTTTGACTTTATTCTCATTTTCCGTCCATTAGATCAGATTTTCGTTACGATGTAAAAGGGGGCGGGGCTTGTTCTGGTCTAAACTGTGTTGCCGGTTGTTGATTGGTTGGTTCTGATGGATGGTCCTTAGAAATCCTTTAAGCACCATCACTAGATTCAAAACAACACAGATTTATGTTTGTGTCTATGGAATGATTTCTACTGACATCTACCAGAAGAAAGAAATTAATCAGCACATTTGGGATCGAATGGAAAAACCGACATGACACACTTCTGTTTGGAACACATTTATATAAATATGGGGACAGTTTAGCTCAGATGGACCATGGAAAAGAGACTACAGATAGAATTCTTCACTGGTAAATGTTGAAATAGAAGATATAATAAAAAATTCAGAAAAGTCAAATAGTGAAATAAAGTCATTGTTCATAAAGACGCAGTTTTATTCCATAAAACAGTTGAAACGGTCATCGTCTCCTGAATCTGATGAACGTCCTTTATTTGAAGGAAAAGCAGCCGTTTGTTTGTCATCAGATGGTGTTAAAATGCAGAGTCTTTTCCTTTTCCGTCCAATTCAACACTTCAACACTCACCCACTCACAAACAAAAACACATACTAACCACCGAGTGGGAGGAGGACAAGGAGAAGGAGGACGAGTGGAGGAGGAGGAGGATGAGTGGGAGGAGGATGAGTGGGAAGAGGACAAGGAGAAGGAGGACGAGTGGGAGGAGGACAAGGAGAAGGAGGACGAGTGGGAGGAGGACGAGGAGGAGGAGTGGGAAGAGGACAAGGGGGGCAAGGAGGAGGAGGATGAGTGGGAGGAGGACAAGGAGAAGGAGGATGAGTGGGAGGAGGACGAGGAGGAGGAGTGGGAGGAGGACAAGGAGAAGGAGGACGAGTGGAGGAGAAGGAGGACGAAGACGAGTGAAAGGAGGACAAGGAGAAGGAGGATAAGTGGGAGGAGGGGGGCAAGGAGGAGGAGGATGAGTGGGAGGAGGACAAGGAGAAGGAGGATGAGTGGGAGGAGGACAAGGAGAAGGAGGACGAGTGGAGGAGAAGGAGGACGAAGACGAGTGAAAGGAGGACAAGGAGAAGGAGGATAAGTGGGAGGAGGAGGAGGACGAGGAGGAGTGGGAGGGACAGTCCAGTCCATCTGATGCTTTCAGACCAAAGGACAGAAGGACGATGGTGGTGTTCAGCTGATGTGGGTCCATACCAGTCTGGTCCTTAAATATGGACCAGAACCAAAACCAGTCCAAGTCCACATAGAACCCAGACCTTCAGCTGGTTTGAGTTCAGGTTCATTCAGACCAAGAGGATGTAAAGTCAAAGAATAACAGAGAAAAAAAAAAACCAAAAGAACATGTTGACGTCCGAAAACTGTCTTTAAATAAAGATGAACCTGACGTTTATTCACATAGACCAGTGTCATCATCATCATCATCATAATAATAATAATAATATAATTGTATTTTTTTAGACTCAAACACAAATAAAAGTGTGTTTGGATTCTTTCTCATATATTCTCATATATACTTACTCTGTTGTATTTTCCATCCAGTTGGTCTGAATGTGGAACCTGAACTTAACATGAGTTTCACACAAACACGTTGGCGCCCTCCTCAGGCCGACAGGGGAGGTGCTGCCTTCAGGGACACACTGGAATGTGGGTCATCATGGCGTCCAGTTAGAGAGAAGAAGGAAGAGGAGGAGAGGGAGGAAGAGAAGGAGGAGGAGAAGAAGAAGAACTTGGATCAATAATAAACTGATCTGGAGTCAGATCAGGTCCAAGTTCAGGTCTGAATCCTGGTTCTCAGTGGGTTCTTGATGGAATATCTGGTCCAGGTTGGGATCAGGTCCAGGTGTGGTTCCTGACTGGGTTCATGATGGAACCAGAGCTTGGTTCAGTGAAGTTCTGGATCACGGGTCCACCTGGACCAGATGAAGGTAATGGACCTGGGTTCTTCTGAGACCTGGATCTGGACCTGGATCTGGACCTGTCTAACTGGGTTGATGTCATATATTGAAATAGTGTAAAAAAGTTGAAGGTTGGTTCAACCAGACCAGGTCCAGAGTTGACCCACAACAAGAGCATTATGGGAAACGTGGTTTTCAGATGGTCCAGACTGATGTGGTTTAAGTAAGTTAGTAAGTAAATTTTATTTATAGAGCACTTTTCACAGACAGTCACAAAGTGCTTTATCAATTAACATCAGAATCAAATCAAGTTTACAGAGACCCAACAGAATCCTCCAGGAGCAAACACTTGTGATTGGAGACAGTGGCGAGGAAAAACATCCCTTTAACAGCAGAAACCTGGAGCAGACCCAGACTCCTGAAGGATGGCCGTCTGCCTTGACCAGTTGGGGTTAAAGAGAGAGAGTAAAGGAGGAGAAAAGAGAGAGCGATAGGGATATAGAGAGACTGGGGGGGGGGGGGACGACAACATGTAGTACTTTATGATGACTACATAATGTGTAATCAGTTTGTGGTGGCCCTGGGTCAGGTGGGAAACTGAAAAGACGTTTTGAACAGGAGGGTTTTGAGGTGTTTCTTAAAGCTCTCTACAGAGTCCATGGACCGTAGGTGTAGAGGCAGGTCATTCCATAGACGTGGTGCCACAGCTTTAGAGACCTGTCACCGCGTGTGCTAAAACAGGTGCGTGGAACCATCAGCAGGTGCTGTCCTGAAGACCTCAAGCTACGAGTCGAGCTGTAGGGCTGGATCAGGGAAGCAATGTATGCAGGGGCCTGGCCATGTAGAGCCTGGAAAGTTAGCACTAGGGCTGCACGATTTTGGCAAAAAAAAAAAATCCCGATTTTTTTCCTCTAAAAACTCGATTTTCGATTTTGATTTCGATTTTTGGGTAAAACTACAAAAGACAACAGAAGTCAGCATGTCGTTTTCGTGAGCAGCCCACAATGCAAGGCACTGCTCTGACCTCAAATCTGTGATGGTATCACGTGATGAACCCCCAGAAGGTTATTTTTTCTTAATTAAATCTTTATTGAATGAAATAGAGTATACAAACAATGTATACAACAAGAAAATAACATAAGTTTGCCAGGGGGAATACACTATAATACAATGTCCAAATCAGAGCAAATACTTATGTTTTTTATAGCCTTTTTGTTTCCAGATTTATCTAACAGCTTCAAATAAAGTTCAACATCTTTCAAAAAATAAATAATATTTGTTTTTGTGTTACAGAACTTACATTTGTGAATGAAAAATTTAGCAAGTAAGAGGACTAAATTAATTATTAATTTTTTTTTTTATGTGTGTGTGTGTGTGTGTGTGCGTGCGTGCGTGCGTGTGTGTTGTTGTTTTTTTTAAATTTTATTTATTTATTTATTTTTTCCTGGGTATCTGGGCCCACAGAAGTGATACCAATGTAAGTCAGTGACAGGCATCAGTCGTGCGTGCGTGGACCAGGTTAATATGAGTGATCCACATGCGGTTCTGTTTAAACTGAGGGGTCCGTGCGTGGAATAGACTGACCCAGGACACGCTGGAGGGATTCTATCCTGGAGCGGGTGGATGTGTGTGGGCACAGGGCTGTGTGGGCTCCTCTGCTGAGGCTGATGACCCCGAGACCCGGACCCGGATCGGAAGAAGACAGTACGGTACGGATCCGGGACAACGGAAGATGAGTGATCCGCATGCAGTTCTATTTCAGTTGCGGGATCCGTGCGTGAAGCCACGGCCTACATTGCTGTAAGTACTGCAGGCTCATGAACACATTTAAAGTCCGGTCATTACACGGACTTCTGTGACAGACCGCTGTCACTGATAGGAGGAGGAGCCTACGGGAGCCCGCAAGCGCACGGCCCGCTGGCACGAGAGAGATGAAATCGATTTTACGATTTCCCTTTTTTAAAAATCGTCCTAATTAAAAAATCCGATTTCGATTTAAAATCGATTAATCGTGCAGCCTTAGTTAGCACCAGAATTTTGAAATGAAAACGACATAAAACAGGGAGCCAGTGGAGAGATTTAAGAATGGGAGTGGTGTGGGTTCTCCTGTTTGTGCGGGTCAGAAGCCTGGCAGCAGAGTTCTGGACCAACTGTAGATGGGCCAGGGCCAGGGCCGGGTTTAAGGGGTGAGCCAGTTCCAAAGAAGAAAATGGAACCAATATCTGAGACAGGAACGGGTCAAACTGGACCAGAACATGGGTTTACCCTTTAAAACCCTTTGACCCTTTAAACCCTTTGACTCAAACTCAAACCAAACCTTAAATCCGGTCAGGAAAAATTGAAGTATAAATGGTTTTGTTTTTAAAACTGTGACTGAATCTGACACAAACTAAACCCGTAAACGTTTACGTTCCATCGTGTCGTAGACATGTTTCAGTATCTGAAACATCCTGTTAGGACCTGGATGGAACTGAGCATGTGCAGAAGGACCATGTGTCCAATGACTGCCGGCTGATTCTTACTTAATATTAACACTTATGTCCACATACAGACTACATTTCCCAGCATGCCCGTGGGCCACAGTGGGGCTCATCGATCACTGATCAGCACATGGATCAGTCACTGATGGTCTGGTTTGCGTGCATCCTCGTACGTCCTCGTGCATCTGTGAAATTGTTGTCATCCTTAACGCTGTCCTCAGATTCAGTCTGGAGGGGGAGGGGAAGGACGAGAGGGGAAGTGGGGAGGGGCCAGAGCGAGATGAGAAGGAGGAGGATGAAGAGGAGGCGGAGACAGAAGCGGCGATGGACGGGGTGGAGAGGAAGCAGGCGGTGCTCAACGTGGCGTTCAGGTACCTGGACACATATCGGGAATTACTGCAGGAGGAAGGAGAACGCAGCAACAACTTCCCCAAGGTAACCGCCAAATACTACACACAAATACTACACACAAATAGACACAGATACTACACACAAAATACACACAGTACTACGCACAGTACTACACACAATATACACAAAAACTGCACAAAAATACACATAATATGCACACAATACTACATAAATATGTACAAAATACTATGTATATATATATATATATATATATATATATATATACACACACACACACACACACACACACACACACACACACACACACACAAGTACACAAACAATATAAACACAACAGAACCCACACTGTGTCTGCGAATCGGTGTCAGTAGGGTTAGTCTGCTTAATGGGGATTATTAACCAAGCAGCACTGGCTTAACTAGTCCTGAACCAGTATTGACCAGTATGAACCAGTATTGACCAGTATGAACCAGTCTGAACCAGTATGAGCCAGTATTGACCAGTATGAACCAGTGTGAACCAGTATGAACCAGTATGAACCAGTGGAACAATGGGATTGAACCGTATCTTAAAGGAAAACATGGCTCATGTTTGGGAACCGTTAAAACCAGATGTGGTTTGTTTGGGAGTTTCATTCAACCCTGGTTACGACGGTCACATAACCTCCTGTTACTGACGGCGACGCCCAATGAGTCACAGTGAAAGTGAAACCGTGGACATGGACTTGACCTGTCAGTGTCACAGGTAGATGAAACCTGACCTACACATGATGACGCCGCCTCCTAGGGTCACCATGACGACCAGGCTCCACCCACTCTGACCCACTGGTGTGTGTGTGTGTTTGTTTGTGTGTGTGTTTGTGTAGGAGCTGTATCTGTGTGCGGTCCAGGAGCTGAGTCGGTTCCCGGAGCTGGTGGAGGACGTCCTCAAACTGCAGCGATGGACAGAGATCCTGCACTGCCCGTAAGTCAGTGAACGCACCACGACCACCGTGCAACATGACAACACAACAGCAGCAGCATAACAGTGTGTGTGTGTCTGTGTGTGTTTGTGTGTGTTTTTTTGTCTGTGTGTGTGTGTGTGTGTCCATCTGTGTGTTTTTGTCTGTGTGTGTGTGTGTGTGTGTGGTTTCAGGTCCGAGGAGGAGAAGGAGAGCAGGAAGAAGCAGGTCCGACCTCTGTTCAGACACTTCAGACGCATCGATGCCTGTCTGCAGCCGCGAGAGGCGTTCAGGGGCTCCGACGAGAGTAGGACACGCTCCCCACACACTGCAACACACAACGACACACCACAACACTCCTACACACACACTGAGCACTTGAATGCACCTCCACATTAACACATCTGTCTGCAGCTACGTGAGGCATTCAGGGGCTCCAACAAGAGCAGGACACGCTGAATGTGTAACACAACACAATGGGACTACACATGCTGAACACCTGAATGCATCTTCATGGTGTAACAACACATCTGTCTACAGCTGTGCAAGGCGTTCAGGGGCTCAGATGAGAGTAGGACAAACTGACACTGAACTGCAACTCACAACAACAGAATGCAACACAGCACAAAACTCCAACACACACTGATGCACCTGAACACACCTCTACACTGACACACCTGTCTGCAGCTGTGAGAGGCATTTAGGGGCTCTGACAAGAGTAGGACAAACTGAACACGGTCACAGGCAGAAACACACTTCATCATCCAGTCAAACCTGTAAATGGTCACAGGGGGGCACCACAAGCTTTAAATATAGACAGGTTTGGTTCAGACACATTAAGGCTTCATTTACTGAAGCAGAAAAGCTATGACCTGTGAATGCACCACAGTCTATTAAATTTATAGACTGTAAATATTCACATCAGCAACAAAAAAAAAGTTTCATTAAAATAATAATATGAAGGATATGTCCTGTTTTTATCAATAAAACTGGATTAAAAACAGAAATAAGAACAAACAAGTATTTAATTTAAAGAGTTAAAGAAGTTCGATATTAAAATAAATCAAACTAGAAAAGCACTCAGACAGTGCAGACCTACACCAAGGCACATCAGTCGGCCCTTCCCCGATCACCACCAAAATTTAATCATTTGGTCCTTGTGCCAGTATCAACATTTCCTGAAATTTTCATCCAAATCCTTCCATAACTTTTTGAGTTATCTTGCACACGGACAGACAGACAAACAGACAAACAAACCAGCACTGGCAAAAACACAACCTCCTTGATGGAGGTAATAACGATGGAACAGATGCAGACGTGTCTGTCAAAACTGAGAGACCTGTAAAAGTAGAAACACATTGAATTATTATTTATTAGTTAAGTTAACGAATAGTCCATAATATTAATGAATTAACTGTTTTTTAAGTAAAGTTTTAAACCTCAGATTTCATTTTCACATAGTTTTCATCATATTAAGTAAAATTCTGGATCATTTTCTTTAATTAAAACCAGATTGAAATCATTAAAGCAGACATGAGTCCAGGCCGCTGACCCCGCCCCTAACCCCACTTCCCCTCCAGTCTTCTGCAGGGTCTACACCCCCGACCACTCCTACGTCACCATCCGGAGCCGCCTCTCCTGCCGGGTTGGCGAGATTTTGGCGCTGGTTCGGGAGAAGCTGCAGTACAGCGAAGACCAGCCGGTTCTGCCGGGTCACCTGATCCTGGTTGCCGTGACATCAGCAGGGGGTGGGGCCACGTTTGTCCTTCGTCCGTTAATGCCCACGTGGACCTGTTGAACCCAACCCTAACTCTGGTTCTGTTTCAGAAAAGGCCGTGTTCCGACCCAGTGATGAGGCTGTGTTCACCACGCTGGGCGTCAACACACACCTGTTCGCATGTGAACCCTCCGAACTGGACTCACTGGTGAGCGCCGCTGCCTCGTACCTGATTGGTCCAGGCTGTGCAGGGGTGGGGCGGGGCTTTAAAGCAGGTGGAGGAGGAGCCAAGATGAAACTGAACGGATGAAAAAGTCTAAAGCAGAGCTGGTGTCATTGACACCGGACCCGTTCAGAGGTTCATCCAGGTGGTAACGTCATGAGGCTCCGCCCACAGTGGGTGTGGCCATGTTCACAGCGTCCTCACATTGAAAGTGACTCCAAGTTTTTCAGATCATTGAGTTTGACTTCGTTGTGACGTTTCCCGCCCTCAGCTTCCTCTGCCGGAGGAGATCCACTGGACACCCGGAGATAGTAAACTCCATGACATGTCAGCGGAGGAGGTGGCCAATCAGCTGGTGGCGTTCGACTGGGAGCTGTTCAGCTGCGTCCACGAGGTCAGCGCCGGGGCCACGCCCACTGAGTCAGACACCACTAAGCTACTGTCAGAATCCAAATGTCATCTTTATCTGAGATCGGGTTCTTTCTATTGGACTAGAATACATTAGGGTAGAGGTCTGATTGGCTGAGAGGGAGGAATGGAAGTGGGCGGGGCTTAGAGCAGCAGAGATCAGTCGAGAGACACATGGAAGATTTTTATTACTTTAGTCAGAGTTTTAGTGGTGGATTCTGGTCAATAATTGGATATAATAGTGATAGTGCTGTTCTACCAGTGAGTTTTAATGTGTTTTTGTCAAGTTTTGCTTTTTTTTTTTCCTTTTTTCACTGCTTTTCTCTTGTTTTTTGTACATGTAGTTTAGTTTTCTTAATGTTTTTTTCATTATTTTACTCAATTTTTGTTCAGCTTTGTTAAAAGAAGAACATGGACACAATGATCTAGAACAACTATAATGGATCAACACACGGAAAATAGATAAACGGTTATTTATATAAACTCAGAAAGATTCAACATTTACAGCTCTTTTTCATAATAAATATGATCATTAGTTTTTATTCTAACTTACAGTTTTAATCATTTATTACATATAATAATGTTAATTAATGGACAGATATTGAAAATTAAGTTCTTCCTGAAAAAAGGTTCAAAAGAATCAGAGAAAAAAAATGACATTTTCAGACACTTTCATTGTAAAATCAACATAAATATACGTAGATGTCCTGTTCTAGGGCAGTCCTGAAAGGGTTAACAGGTTCTTCTGTGTGTTCATGTGCATCGTCGTGTTCGTTGTCGTGTGCGTGGTTTTGGTCATATGCGTGGTCGTATGCACGGTCGTATGCGTTGCCGTGGTCGTGTGCGTGGTCGTGTATGTGGTCGTATACATGGTCGTGTGCGTGGTGGTGCTGCAGGTGGAGTTCGTGTGCTACGTCTTCCACGGGGAACAGTCCCGTTGGCGACCTTTGAACCTGGAGCTGGTTCTGCAGCGCTGCAGTGAGGTCCAACACTGGGTCGCCACCGAGATCCTGCAGTGTCAGTCTCTGCCCAAGAGGGTCCAGCTGCTGCGCAAGTTCATCAAGATCGCCGCTCTGTGAGTCCACGCCACACTACCGCTCCCAGCATGCACTGAGCCGCCGTGGTCCAATCAAGCAGCTCCGTTGAACTGACGGTCCCTGTGTTTGCAGGTGTAAGCAGCAGCAGGACCTGCTGTCCTTCCTGGCCGTGGTCCTGGGTCTGGACAACCCGGCTGTCAGCAGACTACGGCTCACCTGGGAGGTACGGACACCCCTGAACGCACCACAGCTCCCACACAACAGGAGGGCACATGTAACCATAGCAATGACAGGGCGGGGCCACAGCTGGTTTTTAATGATCACTTCATCCAATCAGGATCAGTTTAACATCTTACACCTGATCCTGGTTCAGATCCTGTTCCTGGTTCAGGTCCTGATCCTGGTTCAGATCCTGATCCTGTTGAATGTAAACTGTGTTGAATGTTAATCTTCTTCTGTCTGTGATGCGTTTAGGGTCTGCCTGGGAAGTTCCGGAAGCAGTTCCAGCAGTTCGAGAGCATTGCGGTAAGGACCTGATCCACATGTCCAGACCTGATCCACTTGTTTAGACCTGATCCACATGTTTAGATCTGATCCACATGTCCAGACCTGATCTACATGTTCAGACCTGACCCACATATCCAGACCTGATCCACATGTCCAGACCTGATCCACATGCTTAGACCTGATTCACATGTTCAGACCTGATCCACATGTCAAGACCTGATCCACATGTTTAGACCTGGTTCTTTGATCTGGATCAGACTCCCTGTGATGCTGGTTCTTTGTGGTTCTAGGATCCATCCAGGAACCATAAGTCCTACAGGGACCTGATCACCGGTCTCAGACCTCCACTGATCCCCTTCACTCCTCTGCTGCTCAAAGGTAGAACCAGAACCAGACCTTCACCCTCCTCTTCCTCTGCTTTTATTTTGTCGTTCTCTTCGTCTTTATCTCTGTTTGATCCTGGTGGTGGTGGATTTACTGTCACTTCTCATTTTATGGAGGTTTTATTGTTCGTTTGTTTGTTTGTTTGTTTTTTTAGCTTTTCTGGCTTTTCAGTTTATTTGGTTTTTTTTTTTTTCAGTTTTTTCATTTTTTGAGGGGTTTCAGGTTTTTCTTTTTTCAGGTTTTTCAGGTTTGTCATTTTTCATTCTTTAAATTTTTGGGGGGGGTTTCATTTTTTTTTTCACATTTTTTCATTCTTTCAAGCTCTTCAGTTTTTTCAGTTTTCTCAGGTTTTTCTTTTTTTTCCTGGGTTTTTAATTTTGTCAGGGTTTTTAAAAAATTTTGTCTGGGTTTTTCATCTTTATGAGGTTTTTTTTTTTTTTTTTTTTTCATTTTTAAAAATTTTTTTAAAAAAATTCTTTTTGGCTTCTCTTTTTTTGGGTTTTTTTTTTTCTTTTTTTTTCTTTTTTTTCCGGGTTTTTCTTTTTAAATTTTTTTTTCACTTTTTCTTTTTGATTTTTCTTTTTTTTTGGGTTTTTCAGTTATTTCATTTTATTCAGGTTTTTCATTTTTCTGTTTTTTTTTTTTTTTTAATTATTTTTTAATTTTTTCATTTTGGTTTGTATTTTTTCGGGTTGTTCATTTTTTTCAGGTCTTTGAGGTCTCCCTCTTCTTCTTTAGTTTATTTCCAGGTTCTCGTGTTGACTGTGATGTTCTTGAATAACCTTCTTTAATCCTAGTTTCACTGGTTCTGTAAATGTTCTCGAACCCGTTAAAGGCTGAGGTTCTTGTGTTCCCTCGGGTTCCTCGTCTCTAACACAGATCTGGTGTTTGTTCTTTCAGACCTGACGTTCCTTCATGAAAGCTGTAAAACGTTCCACGGGGAACTCGTCAACTTTGAGAAGATGGTGAGTGGACCCTGAACACACCATTAGAATAAAATCTGATCATAAAACTCAAACACAACTGATTTTATTTTTCCTCCTTGTTTTATTTTTTGTGACCATGTTGAATATTTGTCACAGATTAATAATAAAAACTTATGATAAATTCACACTTTTTTTTTTCTGTGTTTTATTAACGTCAAATTGATCCAATTGATATAGTTCATGTTTCTACAGTTTCTTTATAAACAAATTCCAATAAATGTAAATGTTTTTCCTGTAAATCTTTCCCATCATCCAAATAAATGTGGATTAAATATGAATGAACCGGGTTACTGTTTCCTGTGTTGTGACTGGGGGGTAATGTAGTCTTTGTCTGTTTCTCCTTCAGCATAAAGTGGCTGAGATGGTGAGAACGATCCGACGCTACAGGAGCTCTCAACTCGGTAAGCCCCCCCCCCCCCCCCCCCCCCGACAATGCCGACGCCCACACACACCCTCAGACTTTAACCTGTGTTTGCGTTTGTTGTAGCCATGGATACGGAGACCTCACCATCCCACCTGCAGACCAAGGCCTACGTCCGCCAGCTCCAGGTCATCGACAACCAGAACCTGCTGTTTGAGATGTCCTGCAAACTGGAGCCCAAAGACACATGAAGACCAGGACCAGGACCTGCACCTGGACCGGGACCAGAATCTGGGCCAGAACCCTCCTCCTCTTCTTCTTCGTCTTCATCATCTGAATACGAACCAACAAAAAAACAAACAACAAATTCAGTCTTTTTAATTTTTCAGGAGACATTTGCGAATCAGTGAAGACATTAAAACCGTGTGTCCCTGAATGCACCACTGTTCATCTGCGACAAAGCAGGACGAAGAACAAGACGACAGTCCATTGTAGCATCGACGAATGTAATAATGTCATGAAGACGCACAAAGATCTGATGTTCAAATAATCAGAAAACATCAGAAAACTTTTTTTTCGACCCGCAGTTGGTCCCTGAACGCATCACATCAAAAGTAACCTTGACACAGATTCATCATAAAGATGTTTAACAAACCAAATACAGACGTCGTGACAACAGAGTAAAAAGTCATTTTCAGGTCTGGAAGCATCGTGAAATCAGGCGTTCAGGGTCCACAGTCCACGGTGGAGGTGAAATAAGTTTTTTCTGTTTATTCTGATCAAACGTCATCATTTCTTCATCAGTTTCACTTAAAAACAGTTGATTAAAGTAAAAGTAAAAAAAACAAATGACAACCGAAGAGGGAGGAAGTTTATTTCGTTTATACACAACAATGAACCAAAATAAACCACAATTTATTGATATCATTTGTCCTTTAAACACTTTGACATGAATTTAAAATAAACAATTAAAACACAATGAAATTAATGAAGATAAATACAAATGAGTGACAAACCTGGTTTTATCTGATTGTATCGATAAAAACCAGCGTTTCCAAAAGCAACGCTGATGACATCATCAGGTTGAAGTTAAGATGATGACATCATCAGGTTATGCTGATGACGCCATCAGGTTATGCTGATGACGTCATCAGGTTATGCTGATGACATCATCAGGTTTTCCTGCGTCTTCTGGACATTGTTTCATCGTCGGCCGCTTCATCCCATTGGTCCGTCACTCTGCAGGCTCCTCCCCCACCTACTGCAACGGACCAATCAGACAACAGGTAATCTGACTCCGCTCATCGGAGACAGGGATGTCTCAAACCTGTCGCCTGCGGAGACGACACTGATGTAAACATTTTCTTTGTCTCAGATCTGGAACAAACTGATGGAACTCATGGAAACGACTTCATACTGAGTCTATTTTTTCATCAGTCGATAAACGGACAGATGTTTACATGACCTTTGACCCCTGACCTCTGACCCCTCTGCTGAAGCTCCAGATACCTACACTTTCCCTCTGTGATCGAACCCAACAGTGATGATACGTTCACTGACTGCACGCTGTGACACGGATCACGTGGCGTTCAGGGACATGATCTGAGACTGAACTTTTAGATCCAGGTCTTTAAAACCTGCTTCGTTTAAAGGCTCATTCCACTGTTTTATCTGTTAACGGTTGGTTTAGGGTTACACGAAAAAAAAGAAAACCACGATGGTGTCAGTTTATTCAACAAAAGTTTAGAAACAAACGCAGTGATTGGACGATGAAACAGTTTCATGAGACATGTTTAACCCAATAAGACCTGAACCAAACGGAGCAATATCCTGAAACGAAAAACAAACTGACACTAAAACCTACATTCAGACACGTTGAAACACATAAAGGTTTTATTGGTTAAAGGAACATTTACCTGATAAATGTTCCTTAATGAAACTGAATGAACTGAAACCATCGAACGCCAGCAGAATCACCTGCTATCGCTCTGATGTCACAGTTTGGTTAAAATATGGAATGTTCCTTTAAGGAGGAGACAGTGAATCTGATTGGACGGAAATCGGCCAATCAGATGGGTTCTACAGGAAGCTGTTTCTGCTTATTTTACTTTCTTTTGTTTGGGATTCAGACCATGTGAACGGCCAATCGGCTTTCAGGATCCACCTCCAGGATCGGCGGCGGGCGGCCGACGCAATAAGACGGGAAGTGAAGCTGATTGGTCGACGGCAGCGTCAACGAAGCACTTTGCCAAACCTCAGGGCTCAGAGACACTGAGAGGTTTTGTTTACTCTTTATTCTCATGTTTGGTAGAGTTCAGTTCATCGTAATGCGACCGATCGGTTCAGTGTTTGTACAGACCATCACCTTCATTAATGATATAATAATCTATTAACAGGTGTTGTTTTATGCTATGATCTCCGCCGGGTCCAAGTCCACAGTCAGAACCGTTTACGCCCAAAAACAATCTCTGTTTGAACTCGTCTCTTTGTTTAATGAATCAACTGAGGTCACTGTTTATGGATCAAAACCATCCAACACAAAATGTCCAGAACTCAATGCCTTCATGAGGACGTTTGATCCAGATGAACCGAGTTTGGTAGAAGCATGGATCAGATCCAGAACTACAGAAAACCCAACAGGAAGTCGTCTATATCGGATTGAATCTGACACTTTGGTTCCATTTTTACCAATGAACCTGACTCAGTCTGAAAACCTGGGATTTAGGTTCATCTAAACCCTAATGAGGTTCTGGTTGATCCAATGGTTCCAAAGAGAAATCTGTCAAAGGTCCAGTCTCTGTAGTTTGACCCAGATGGACTAAAAACCTCCTGAACCCAAAAGGAAGTCATCCATATTGGGTTCAATCAGACACTTTGGCTCCATTTTCATCGTTTCCAGAGGTTTTTTTCCAGATGTTCCTAGTTAATGTCAGATTTGTCACTAGAATCTAAACCCAGGTTCTGTTTGGTTCAGATAAACACGTTAAAGGTCCAGTTCCTATAGTTTGACCCAAAAAACCTGAACCAATGAACCTCTGGACAAACTGAGGCGTCCCTTAACGGAGGCAGAAGACAGGACATTTTTGATCCATTAGAGCAAAATGTTCCTAAATGAACCGTTGTTATCCTGTTTATTTATCGAATTGACAAAAAAGCAAATGGAGACGAACACAAATAGAGATTTTTTTTTTTTTTTTAGCTCTGAAGTGTTTGATCATCACTTCTCTTCATGATGTTTCAGAGTGTGTTTTATGTTTCAGTTGTGGTTTGTTTGAAACTGTAACGAGGGGATTTATTTTGTTGAACTGTTGGACATGTTGGACTCATGGTCCTGGTTTGATTGAACTTCAGGTGTTGATGAAACCCTTCAGGGTTGGTGTTCAGTGGTCCAGTGGGCGGAGCTTAGACCCGGCAGTCAGTGAGACTTCATCCTCCATCTGTACCATAACATCCTGTTTGTAAAAGCTCAGTGAGGACGAGTCTGTCCAGAGACGAAGTCCACGTCCTTAGACTGGAAACACCCGGAGGACGGACTTCATTTAACGCCTCCTTCGTCGCATGACTCGGATCCGAAACATCATCCGATTAGTTTGACTCGGGACACAATGCAAACTACGAAACCTCTGGAGTTCAACCAGACCCCAAAAACCCCTGAAACCCCCCGAAGGTCAGGATAGGACAGTCCAGAATGAGCTGTGGTTGGTTTGTTAGAAACCAACATAAAAACTCCATCCAACTCTGAAAAACAGTCATTTACACGCCTGAGGTCAGAGGTTAAAGTTCTGAACATAAAACACTTATGAGGACCACAGGTTCAACTTCAAACCCTCAAAACGGAATCTTTAGACCCTTAAAAGCCACTTCAAAGTCCAAGAACTCAGGTCTGAGATTCAGGTTTTCAGGAGAAAATGGAGACGTTAGATCAAATAAAGACAGGTTTTCCCAAGAATCCAGATCCAGGACTGTAACAGCAGGTGGTCAAACCCTCTAAAGACCAGCCTGAACTAAAAACAAGTCCAAGTCCCAGAATCCAACAGTTGAGCCACAGTCCAACAAGAGGAATCCAAGCCAGAAGCAAAGAAATTGTCTCTGAAAACACATTTTAAACCTTGAAGTTTAAATTTCAACAACTTTAGATCCTTAACAACACTAGACGCCAACAACTTTTGTAGAATTTTTAACAAAACCTTAAAACCACTTCAGAGTCCACAAAGTCAGGTCTAAGATTCAGGTTTTCAGGAGAAGGTGGAGACGTTAGATAAAGTTTTCCAAGAATCCAAAGCAGAACTGTAACAGCAGAAGATCAAAGGCTCTAAAGTCAGTCCAAACTCCCAAAAACACAGGTCTGAACTCCCAAAAAGTCCCAGAATCCAACAGTCGAGTCACAGTCCAACAAGAGGAATCCAACTCAACACAAATCTGAGTCTGAAGCAAAAAACACAAACTCCAATTTAGACTCAGAAAACCCACTTGAACTCCCCCAAACTTTGGTTTAAACTCCCAAAAATGCCAGTTTAGACCCTTAAAAACACTTAAAAGTTCAAGAACTCAGGTCTGAGATTCAGGTTTTCAGGAGAAAATGGAGACGTTTGATCAAATGAAGTCAGGTTTTCAAAAATCCAGATCCAGGACTGTAACAGCGGTGGTCAAACCCTCTAAAGACCAGCCTGAACTCAAAACAAGTCCGAGTCCCAGAATCCAACGGTTGAGCCACAGTCCAGCAAGAGGAATCCAACTTGACACAAACCTGAGTCTGAAGCAAAAAAAACTCACAAACTCCAGTTTAGACTCAGAAAACCCACTTAAAATCCCCCCAAATTTAGGTTTAAACTCCCAAAAATGACACTTGATCCTTAAAAACACTCCCTACTCCAACAGCTTTGGCAGAAGTTTGAACAACACCAAACTTAGACTCGTTGAAAACCATGAATCTGAGCCAAAAAAACATGTTTGACTTCATCTGTGGATCCGTAGAAACGTCCAGTCTGCGTCTGGTCTTCCCTCTGTCCGTCGGGTGGAGGCGTGTCTCCAGGGTCTGGGTCTGGGTCTGGTTGGAAGCGTGTCTCCAGGGTCTGGGTCTGGTTGGAGGCGTGTCTCCAGGGTCTGGGTCTGGTTGGAGGCGTGTCTCCAGGGTCTGGGTCTGGTTGGAGGCAGCAGCAGTTCGTCGTATAACGTGTGAAGCCCAGCGAAGACACCATCTCTCAGGACCACTTCCTGGGTGGCGGCGGTGGCGGCGTTCACGTGGATCCCGGTGCCGTTCCGGGCCGAGGTCACATTTATTCCGGAGCGAAACCTGGTTAAAGGTCAAACAGAAACAGCCAATCGTGGCCTCTGCCTGGAACCGGCCCCGCCCACGTGGTCAAACGACGCCTTCACGAAAACATTAAAAAAAAAAAAGTGACGTGTACATATTCAACCTGTAAATACAAAAACTAATGGAGACTCTATTTTACGTATGAGCAGAGAACGACGACAACTCAAGGAGAAATATTTGATTTGGTGTTTTTCGTTTCTTAATTTGTGCGAGAACGTGTACAGCGGTGGCGAGTTTGTGATTGTACAGTGAAACTTCAGTTGATGCTTTGGTTCTTTTTTATCTGCAGCTTTGGTTGTTTCGGTTTCTGTTTGTTTTTTTTGTACAGAAGTGGTTGTTTACATCAATACAAGTCCTGACTTCTGTGATTGGAGCAGAGGCCTGCAGGGGGCGGGGCTTACACAGACGGGATTATGGGTAAACGGCAATAGTGTGAGAAAATTTACAATCAGAAAAACATAAAAGTAATATAATGCAGTGACCCTAAAGATAAAGTTACATCATGTTTGAGTTTACTTTCAGTATAAAGCTGTGAGTTTTTAAATTATCAACTAAAAATGTGCAAAAAAGGCTTAATATTTATACTTTTATCTTTAACCGATGAAATAAAAATCAAATCAGAAGGTTCATTATATTTAAATATTTGGGGAATAACTGCAAAAATGTCTGAATTATACTAATTATAAAAGCCTTTGTGTAACTTTACAGAAATATCTGTAATAAAATGAGTCAAAAGTTAAATATTTACATGAAGTTACAAATGTTGTAATGAAACATCATTTAGATTTTATCAAGAGTCAGTATTAGATTTAACCGCAATGTTAAAAAGATAGTTATTTTTCCTGAAAGATTTAATAGTTTTCCTTTTCAAGACAAAAACTAAAATTTTTGAGATTAAAGTTTACATTTTAATCAGTTTTTGACATAATTAAAACATTAGTGAAACAGTTGTATTAAATTTGCAGTTTTACTAATAGTTCAGTTCTGTTTCCTACAAAAAATTAGTGAAATTTAGTATATTTGGTTTTTTTTTCCATCATGAAACATTTTTTTCTTTTTGTGTTAAAATCTTCAGTTTTACAATTATTTATTTTCCCTAAAAATCATCATAAATATAAGAAACTTTCTCATTAATGCACTTTATTAAACTTATTTACTGTAAAATCAATCAGTCGATTAGAAAAAAAAACATGATCTTTAATGAGACGAGGTTTTAACAATAAAAAAAAAAAACACAAATCAGTTTAAACTGGACTAAAACTGAGGATCCAGGGTCCTGGATCTGGATCAGACTGGATCGTTGCCTCCTGCAGGTTTTCTGCTCCGTCTGTCAATCTGACGCTGAAATAAAACTCTCTGGACAAACGATGTGTTTGTGTCTGTTTGATATTTTAATTCAACTTTTAATCCATGTGAAATTAACGTGTTTGGACGCTCATGAAAACAACAAAATAAAAGGATTTTACTGTCGGATAAAAAGTACAATTATACAAAGAAATAACATTTAATTACTGACTTTTTAAAAGAGTCAAGTTTTAACTTCAGAAAAAATAAAACAAAATCATATTGAATATTTTAGATTTTAATTAAATAGAATTTAATTAAAAATTAACAGAAAATTTAAAAAAAAATGTATTATGTCATGGTGCCATGAAGAAATTGAAATCTTTTTTTAAATTATTTTTTTTAAATTGTTCAAATTACCAGAATTTTCACCAAGTAAAGAAATAAAGAACAATAAACTGAATTACACAAACTGACAGAAAACATTAAACACGCCAAAGGGGCTGATTTAGGGGGGTTTACTACTGGGATGTCGATGCTTATCAGAGGGGCCCCTTTCGGGGGGTTACCACTGGGATGTGGATGCTAATTGTGTTTGTTCAAGGGGTTCTGATCACTACCACTATTTGGGGGTAGTGTTTGTTGGCCCTGGGGGGCCCCTGACAGCGTTGTGCCCTCACAGTCATCAGCTGTGGGTCTGTCAGGGACATGGTTTGGACAGTACGAGGAACATCATGTGTCCTGAAGGTCCAGGTCGGATTCATGGGTTTCGGATTCAGATGGATCTGATGTTTCCAGTGTTTGGATCCAGGTTGAAGGTGCGTTAACGTTGCCTCTGAGTGTCAGCCATAGTTATCATCCACAGAGTTATTGTGTTGATTTCATCGTAACCATGGTGATATGTCTTACCTCGACCCTAACCAAACCTTAATAATGTCACAGGTTGTTCTCCTGAACCTCTATCCAGTCCAGGTGGGAAGTCTGATGGTTGGACAGGATGATCTGTGATGGACATCAAGGACCAGAGGATAAGTAACTGCAGACGCAGCTCGATGGCGATGGTGGTAGCACTTCAGGGTTCTGGTCTAAGTGCATCACACTGTACCAGGTCTAAAAGTGTGGTGAGTGGTGTGTGTGGGGGGGGTGCTTTAGGGCCCTGGTTCCCCCCCAGGACTGAAGAGTCCAGGCCGGCGTCACCTCGAGGACAGAGCTTTCCATCCCTGATTAGGACACGGTTTATATTTAGGTCAAATATTCAGGCTGAAATCTGGGCGAAGGGTGAAGGTTGGACGATTAAAGGCATTCGACGGCGACGGCGACTGTTTCCAGGACTTTGTTATATAAGAGCAGCAGAATAAGACAGATGTGGGCGGCTGACGAGGCTCCGGGTAAACTTAGACCTTCTGGACTCACTGACTCCAACACTCATCCATTCACCTGCTGCTTCACTCAGTCACAACAGGATCAGCTGTCGACGTTTCAGCTTAATTTAAATCACACCTGGTGATTCAGCCGGTGCAGAACCCACGCTGAAGAACCCCCACCAGAACACCACGTTATTTATACCATAGAAAAAACACTAGGTAGAGTCAGAAAAAGAATGTAGATGTAAGGAAACATTCACCAACAGATGGACGATGCAAAATAAAACTAAGAGATGAATTAAATCTAAAGGAGACGAGTACAAACCACAGATATTTGAGTTCAAATTCACCTTAAAAGTCATCAAATGACATAAAAACACCTGGTTTTACATCAGAAAAAAAACCCTACAATGAACTGAGACCATGAACGACACTGTTTAACTTCATTATTATTATTATTATTATTATTATTATCATTATCATTATTATTATTATTATTATTATTATTATTATTATTATTTCATTCATATAATCATCATTTTAATGAACTTCAGTTGGTTTCACTCAGCAGAATATACATTATATGTCTCAAAACTCACGTTTAACGTATTATTTTTCATTACTTTCAGTAAATTTCTCATTGTAGATCATTTTTCATTATTTTCTTGAAGTTTCTCATTATTTTAAGGTAACTTTTCATTATTTAGAATAACTATCTTGTTATTTTGAGGTTTGAAAGACTGTAAAAAGGACAAAACACAATAATAATAGTAACACTCATAATAATGTCTGTAAACCTGTTCTTATGTACTTAAAGCCACTGTTTCAACCTGTAAATGTTCATCAGCTGAAACGTCAACTCACATAAAAATAAATCTGACTCATTTCCCTCATTTATCCAGAATCATCACTGTTTAAAGAGATTCAATCTGATTTTCATGTCCTGCAGTTTTTTCTACTTGAACGTCATCAGTTTGTAAAAGAATCCATCAATAAAGTCCAGCGTTGATAAGAAAAATCTCCCAAACTTGTGTGAGTGCATAATGATTTCACTGGAAACAGAAGTTTTTCTTTTCTGTTTAACCCAGGGGTGTCAAATATTCGGCCCATGGGCCAAAACCGACCAAAACTAGCCAAAACCAGCCAATACTGACCAAAACCAGCCAAAACTGGCGAAAACCAGCAAAAACCGCTACCGTAGTCCCCGACCTTGGCCATCAATCTGAATGTGAATGTCAAATCAATATAGACTCATGATATGAGACTAAACCCATGGGGTCTGAGGTCAAACCCATGGGGTCAGAGGTCAAAGTAACCTGGACGTTTTCATTTCCTGTTAAATCTGTTGGTTTTGTTCTGTGGCTGAAACTGGTTCATATGAGGAACAGCAGAAGATCTGACAACTGGCAACACGGCACACAAATGCACCCTCACCCCCTTTGCCCACCCCACACCCCACACCCCCCCCCACACCCACCCCCCTCAGACCACACCCCCCCAGACCCTTTAAATACTTTGGGCTCTGTCTGCTCGGCCTCGGTGATCGCAAATTCTACCGCCGGACCCAACTTCACAAGTTCAACGGAACTCCCAGAACTGAAGGTAGATACTACACACAACTACACACACACACACACACACACACACACACACAATTATTCATACATGCACACACACACACACACACACACACACACATACACACACATACAACTACACACAGACAAAATTACACATGGACACAAAACTATACACACACACAGACACACACAACTACAAATAGACACACACAACTACATAGATACACACAACTACACAAACACACACAACTACACAAAGACACACACAACTACACACACAGACACACTTTACATAAGAATACGACAGTTAATCTTAGTTAATGTTTTAATAAGGACTTACTAACAATTGCTAACATTAATGAGCTAATTAACAGTTTTAACTTTGTTCACTCCTAAACACAGTAATTAACTGTTAATTAATGTTACTTAATGTTTATTACTGTGTGACTTAACCTTATATCACTGCACTATACAGTTAATTACATGTTTGTAATGTTATTTATTTTATTATAACTGTACTTCTATGATTACGGTTTATTTTTGTGAAAATAAATTAATTAAGTGTATTTTCATAAAGTTTATAGGTTTATTTTTAACTAATATGTATTTTTAAAATTGTTTCCTTATTGTAAAATCATTCCGTAACAGTCAAAAATCTGTAAATCTGAACCAAACTGTGTCTGTTCTTCATTAAAGTTGTGTCTGAAGTCAAACAGAACGTGTTAAAAAGCTTTAAAACACATTAAACATGTTAAACACATTAAAACGCGTTCAAAACTCGTCACCGCTGTGTCCTCGACTCGTCATGAATCTGATTGTTGAAAACGTCAGTGTTTCATTCTGACTTTGTTGAACAGTTGAATCTGACACACCATAGACTCACCATGTGCTCCATAACAGCTGTTAGACCTCCCCCCCCCCGGTCAGAGCTGAGTCCTGATTGGTCCCCCCCCCCTCCCTCCCCCCCCGGTCAGAGCTGAGTCCTGATTGGTCCCCCCACCCCCACCCCGGTCAGAGCTGAGTCCTGATTGGTCGCCTGTGAATGAATACAATTTCTGATCAGAATCTGTTTCTACAGTAACACGAAGAGTATTATTTTTATCGACTGTATGTTTTGGACACCTCCTTCATTCTGGGGGTGGGGCCAGGGTGGGCGGGGCGAGGCAGTGGAGGGGGGGGGTCAAAGGTCACTGGAGGAATTTGGTGTCGTGTTCGAGACTGTCTCCGTTTGTTGTTGGAGATAATGAACCGTTTATATGTAGATGGAGAACGAGGAGAACCTGAAAGCATCTGATGGAACATGAGGAACAAACACCGAGTCCTAAATATATTTAATTTATAAAAACTTAAACTCAAATTAATCTAAAACCCGATATTAAACCCAAGGTTAAACCTGTCTCTTAGATTTTATTTATGGAGTCGGTTTATTCTAGTTCTGGTTTTAGTTCCGGTCTTGGTTCTAGTTTTGGTTCTCTTCTTAGATTTTGTTTTGGTTCTGGTTCTAGTTCTAATTTTAGTCCTGCTTTTTGTCTTAGTCCGGGTCTTCGTCCTGGTCTTAGTCCCAGTATGGGTCCTGGTTTTAGTCTTGGTTCTGGTCCTATAAATCCAGTCTTTGTAGTTCAGTTCAGTTTTTTTCTGCTTCAAACACAAACATCTGACTTCAGTTAACCCTGACACCGTATCGATGGCGTATCCAGGGGGCAGGTCCAACCGCTGTCAAGGGTTTTGTCCCAGAAACACCTGCTCCTCCTCAGATCACGGATTCAGTAAAATTAGATCTGGATCTGGATTTGGATCCAGGTTAAATGTAATGGCTTAAATCCACTGGCTGGAAATGAAGAACAAATGATCCAATTCTATGTCCCAGTATTTGTTTGATTCATACAAATAGATGTGTGTTTTTGTTTTTGGATCAGTCACATCAATCAGAGTTTGATTTCCGTGTGTTTATTTATTTTTAGGTTAAACAGATTTGATGTTTGATTCCTAATTCTTCTCCTCACACAGAGTCATGATACGTTAAAATGACATAAAATGACTCATTTCTGTTTATTTTTATTGACGATGATCTCATTTTCAAACCAACATGGACCTGATCTGGTTCTACTGACCCTGGTTCAGGACCTGATCCGCGGTTCTACTGATTCTGGTTCAGGACCTGATCCGTGGTTCTACTGATTCTGGTCCATCCCGGTCCGACCTCATGAGGCTGAAAGTTTAAAACTGGACGAAGACGTTAAAAAACTGTTGGTTCTGAAACGCATCAATGAAACGATACGACTTTACAGCAAACATCTGTAGAAAAAGAGAACATATGTTTCTGGTTCAGGTTCTGGTCCAGGTCCAGGTTCTGTGCTGACCCATTCTGATATGAAAGCGATGACATTCCTGTCATTAACTGCATCTGTGGTTGTGTTCTTCTTCGTTGGTGCCGTAGACATGAATCCTAACCCGTGTGTTGTTCTTTGTTGGTGCTGTAGAAATGAACCCTAACCTGTGTGTTCTTCTTCATTGGTGCTGTAGACATGGAGCGTACCTTCATTGCCGTGAAGCCCGATGGCGTCCAGAGGGGACTGTGTGGTGAGATCATCAAGCGTCTTGAGACAAGAGGATTCAGGCTGTGCGCCGCTAAGTTCATGCAGGTATACGCTCACCGGGTCACGTGACCGGGTCCCAGACGTTGAACCGGGTCATAATCAATGGTCCAGTTTGTGGCTGTGTGATGCTAACTGGTCCATCCGGTCTTGGACGTGTCCCTGACCTTTGTCCTTGTGTCCTTCAGGGCTCTGAGGACTTCATGAAGAACCACTACCTGGACCTGAAGGACATGCCCTTCTATGCTGGTCTCTGCAAATACATGTCCTCTGGACCCGTCCTCGCCATGGTAACGGACACACCACAACACGCTAACACGCTAACACACAGCTGTCACCTCAGCTTCTCATGTTCAAGGCCTCGCTATTTTTACCAGTCATGTGATCAGACCAGAACTGACCAATTACAGAGCAGTTTGTCCTCATTTCAACTCCTATTTGGTCATTTCCTCTCCTTCTTCCTTTCCTTCTTCATCTCCTTCCTTCCTCTCCATCCTTCATTCTTCCTTCCTCCTCTCCTTCTTCCTCTCCATCCTTCCTCCTCTCCTTCCTCTCCTTCTTCCTCCTCTCCTTCCTTTAGGTGTGGGAGGGTCAGAACATTGTGAAGCTGGTCAGGATGATGCTGGGTGAGACCAACCCCGCTGACTCCAAGCCCGGCAGTATCCGTGGTGACCTGTGCATCAACATCGGCAGGTGGGTAAAGGTTAAAGACACACCAAGCCCTGGAGTCATGGTTTATCCCACAGCTTTGAACGCATCGTCCACAGCCTCCTGTAACCTCATTAGCATCTGATCGTCCTGGTCATTTAGGATCATTTAGTCCTTTGTGCTTTTAGAAAACGTCAGACTGCTAATCTGATTGCTGGCGTTTGTTCTTCAGGAACATCATCCACGGCAGCGACACCCTGGAGAACGCCAAGAGAGAGGTGGACCTGTGGTTCAAGGCCGAGGAGTTCGTCAACTGGACCCCCTGCTACCAGCCCTTCCTCTACGAGTAAACCGCCCAATCAGACACCGAGAAACCACGCCCGACCCGCCCCCGGACCCGTCCCCGCATCCATCCCCTCCTACGACAAACCTCGACTCTCTACAGCTGACCCACCCACTTGGTTTTCATCGTCCAATCACAAACATGCAGCACTGATCAATAAAGTGTCATGTTAACGAAGTTTTGTGGTCGCATTTTACATTTGAGAGGATTTATACGATGTGGATAGATCTAGAATAGAATAGAACACAATAGAACAAAATAGACTAGAATAAAACAGAATAGAATAGAACTTTATTCTTGTTATTTTACAATGAAAATCCATTTTCTTCAGCAGTCGCAGTAAACAGTGATAATTAACGAAATAATCCACTAAAATGCTATGAAAATACAATAAATAGGCAATAATAAATAGAATAAAATGGTGTAAAATATGTTCATGAGGTAAAGTCCATGGGTTTGAGGAGTTTCCTCTTAGGGTGGAGGTTCCGTACGTTTCACTGCCTTAAATAAAACTTCATAAATAATGAACTATTAGTATAAAGTGTCACAGAAACAGGTGAAATAGGTCAGAAATAAAACACAACAACAACGTTTAAGTCCATGAAGAGTAAAAACAGATCAGCTCTAGACTTAAACCTCCAGTATTTAAGTCCACACACTGATCCAGCATCTGTAAAAACTAGGGGTGGGAATCTTTTACTACGTCATGATTCGATTCAAGTCCGATTTTCGGGGCTACGGTTTGATTCAAAATCAATTTTCGATTCAAAACAAATTGATTCCTACTGATTTGTGCTTCAGTCTATAGGTGTGTAAAGGATCCTCATGATCTACTCCAGTCTGCTTTAAAGACAGAATGACAAATGCACACATTCAAATGTCTTTTTCACATTTATTCAGTTTTAAACATGTATCCATGCTTGGCAGGCGTTTGCTGAGGTCCAGTAGTGTGTGTTGGTTTTCCTCTGGTGTCTGACTGTGTCACCGTGTCCTGAAACTGTGGCTAATGCAGCTGACAGACTGAGCTCATCAAATACTGTTGGATCAGACCACACTTTATTGCATTTGCTGTGCTATATGTACGCATTTTCATCCTTTCACGTGTTATTTAATGCCATTTGATGGCATATCAGTGCGCTAGCCACTAATCGAACTAACCGCTAATTGCGCCAGCCACTAATTGCTAACTGCTAACCCCATAGCTAACTCTACCTCTTCCATTAGTTTCCTCTTTGTTTTGGTGTTTACTGCTCATGCGTATGTTCCAGAACCGGCTGAGTGACGACGTCAGGACGTCCCGTGTACAAAACGGAGGCAGACTGCCGGCGGATTCGTGTTATTTTTTTAAAATCCATTTTGGGACCTTTTAAATTGATTCTGAATTGCAGTAAATGAGAATAGTGATTTTTATATGAATTGATTTTTTGCACACCCCTTGTAAAAACACAGACTTTCTCATTAAAATTCCACTTTATGTAACTGAAAACCATTATTTCTGAGTTTTAGGATCCGGACGTACAAACAAACAAACAAACAAAAAAAACATCAGTCATGTGACTTCGGTTTATTCCATCACTAACCACATGGTGGCACTGTAACCAATAGGTAAATATAAGTTTCTATAAATACTGGAAACATGGAGCTAAAACTGTAATAAAAGGGGCATGTCATCCCAGTGTTTCCATGGTAACAGGTCAACATGGGTCCAGTTTATAGATACTGGATGTACATAATTCAACAGGTAAAAATATTCCTGATATGAACTTCATGGATAAACTTCACATGTTCATATGAAGTTGAATAAAATCAGCTTTAACTGTATATTTTATACGTAAACATATTTATCTACATCTATGTGCATATGAACAGGAGGTAGATTATTTCATGTAACCTGTTCCTTCTGCATAAATAGTGTTAATATTCTCTTATTTACCAAGTTCTAAAGTTTAGAACAGAAGAATCACAAGGACTAAAGGAACCAATGACTCCGCATTTAAAGGGAAAAACCTCTGGTTTAGAACATTTACAACCTGATCTACTTCAGCTGACATTTAACTGAAACAGTTGTCTTTTCTTCTTATCTTTCTATTTATTTGTTTATTTTTAATCTGAGTATAATTACTGATGGAATGAACGGGTCATGTGACCAAACAGGTACAAGTCCCATTATCCTCCATCATTATCCAGGGGACTCTGTCACTGACTATGTTTTGTTGTTCATTAATTCTGTAAAATAAACGTAGAAACTCAACTGTGGAGAATCTAAACTTTAATAAAACAGGACCAAGGCTCCTGTAGTCCAACGTCATATTTAAAGACGTTAATTGACATTTGTCTGACCTTTCAAGGCCACCTAAGGTCAAAGGTCATGGCACCAAATGAATAGCCCTTATGTGATTTCCTATCTATTACCAATACTAATTACTATATCAATATCTTCAATTGTTTTCACGTTCTAACACTTTGAAATGTGTCCCATTATAAACCAGTGGGGATTTGGAAAAGTTCAAAAATTCATAAAAATTCAAAATCAATATTTCCCAGTTCTTTGGACAAACTTGGTAGACCTTACCCCAAAGATGTTCCACAACAAATATCAAATCATTCTGACGGTTTCAGAGAAGAAGATTCTAAAACAATTGTTTATGGACAGACGGAGGCCAACTGGTCCTAATAGTCCATCGGACCGTTCCATCCTGGTTGTTAGACTAACCAGGTCTAACATCAATAAACTGACTAAAGTTTTATGGGTTTTGTTTATTTAATATAAAATGGCGACTGGATCAACATTGGGATGAAAGGGTTAAAACATCAAAGACCAAAAAAAAAAATACAGAGCCATTTACTGATCTAAATTGTTTAATACCTGTTGATCCACTAATCCTATCATTCCATGTCAATAATAAAATACAGTTCTTCATCTTTTCATGGTCATCAGATATGACCATATTTGGACATTCAGAGGCTCCGTAGTTACCGTGGAAACACCATCTTCTCCAACACTGATTCCCCAGTGAAACCAGAGGAGTTGGATCAATGACAGTGGATGGACACACTGGGTTTATGTTCAGTTAATGACAGACTGAAAAGAAAAAGACACTGTTTATTCAGTTGGATCTGTTTGTGATAAAGTAACCATCAACTTTAATCTGAGCTTTAATGAACATCTACATGATCAGAGAATTAAATATAGAACAAGAAAAACACTCGGAGAGCACAGACCTCCACCAAGACAGATCTGCCACCCCCCCAATCACCAAAATTTAAGCATTTCTTCCTTGTGCCAGTATCAACATTTCCTGAAATGTTCATGAAAATCCATCCATAACTTTTTGAGTTATCTTGCTAACAAACAAACAAACATGCAAACATGCAAGCGTGCAAACACACAAAGCAAAGTGATCCCAATACCTCCTGGCGGAGGTAAAAATACAGGATTTACACTGAAAAATGAAAAATACAGAGAAATGGAGATAAATCACATGATCAAGGTTAAATTTGAAAGTCACCAAAAATAGTTTCTGTCTTTAAGGGTTCTATGATGGTCCACGTTGATGTTCTACTGTTGTTCAGAGTTCTGCTGCTGTTCTACTGTTGTTCAGAATTCTGCTGCTGTTCTACTGTTGTTCAGAGTTCTACAAAGTTCTGCTGTGGGTCTACTGTTGTTCAGAGTTCTACAGAGTTCTGCTGATGTTCTACTGTTGTTCAGAGTTCTACAGAGTTCTGCTGTGGTTCTACTGTTGTTCAGAGTTCTACAGAGTTCTGCTGATGTTCTACTGTTGTTCAGAGTTCTACAGAGTTCTGCTGCTGTTCTGATCCAATATGTGGTTCTGTCAGAGGTTCACACTATTTAAAGCTCATCTCTGGCTTCAGGTATAAACGTTCAGTCAACCCTAATCAGCCTGTGAGTCGGGGGGGGGGGGGGGGGGGGGTATCACAGTTTACTGCTGGGTCAGTCAGGGGGTGGTGGTGTCACATGTCCATATATGAGTGGGTGGGGCTGAATATCAGAAATCAAATCTTCCAAAAGTAACAGATGTAGACGGTGGAGAGAGAGGCCAATCCACCACCCCCCCCACCAGCAGCTGATGGCTCATGTGCCTGTGCCCCCCCCTGACCTCCTGGGATCTGCTGGGCGGCGTCCAGGAGGAAAACGCATCATCACCACGACAGCGAAACATGAAGACAGACGCAGCATCTCTATGTTTATCCACGGCTGAACTGAACCTAATATGTCATTATGTATTTTTAATCAGAGCTGACGATGCAAAGGTGTTTTAAGACCACCACTTAAAGACAAACATTAGCAACATTAGCATGTGTCAGGCGGACCGGACTGTTTTAAGACCAACCAACCACTTAAAGACAAACATTAAGCATGTGTCAGGAGATAAAGTCCACATTTTTCACCACTATATATATATATATATATATATATATATATATATAGGGTGGGGAAGCAAAATTTACAATATTTTGAGGCAGGGATTGAAAGACAGTGTATGACCAATTAGTTTATTGAAAGTCATGAGAATTTATTTGCCACAAGAAAATTTACATAATAGAAAATGTTTTTATTGTATGTGTCCTCCTTCTTTCTCAGTAACTGCCTTCACACGCTTCCTGAAACTTGCGCAAGTGTTCCTCAAATATTTGGGTGACAACTTCTCCCATTCTTCTTTAATAGTATCTTCCAGACTTTCTCGTAATAGTTTTGCTCATAGTCATTCTCTTCTTTCCATTATAAACAGTCTTTATGGACACTCCAACTATTTTTGAAATCTCCTTTGGTGTGACGAGTGCATTCAGCAAATCACACACTCTTTGACATTTGCTTTCCTGATTACTCATATGGGCAAAAGTTTCTGAAAAGGTATGGATAATAGTGTTAGGTATGATTATGACATTAATATATGTTTGGTTTCAAAACAATTGACGTAGTGCCTGCTGAGAAAAAACAACTAAATGTTCATTGTAAATTTTGCTTCCCCACCCTGTGTGTGTGTGTGTATATATATATATATATATATATATATATATATATATATATATATATATATATATATATATATATATATATATATATATATAATGTGATAAAGATGACAGTTTGGATCAATAAACCAACAAAACACTGAAATAAGGAGGTAAAAGAATCCATGTTCAGCAGGGTAGACTGAGTCTGTTCCATACTAACATTTACCAGTAAAAACCATCTGGATCAGGACAGTCCCACTGAAGTTACCGTCCATAATAAATGAACCAGTTCCAGTTGGTTCAGTTGGTTTTGGCACCGCCCAAATGGTACGGTCCATAATAGGGGGATCTGACATGGTTTACAGTAAACTGTTCCTACACTAAGAGGAGTTGACTTGACTGTTTTGTTGGTTTATTGATCCAAACTGTCGACTTTATCAGTTCAGTTACTGATCATAGTTCAACTGAGGCTGCTCCAGTCTAAGATAACGTTAGCTAACTTCTTAGCAGGATAAGCTAAATCTGGATTTTAACCCAGATTAGTACATGTTAATGGGGTCAAATCGATTATAATTGTCCAAGGACACAAACTCCATTTGTTTGATTCTCATTTTATGCTGAATAATAAAGTCCAGTAAGTGACACTGTTGTGGAAGTTTACACTAAACATGAACCAGTTCAAAGGTCAGTTCATTTAACCCAGTATTTCTGTGCCTCTCATTTTCAGCTAAAAATTTAATCTCCCCAAATTTTGTTACACATAATGTTTAAGTGCTTATAAATACCTACACAAGTATGTAGAATACATGCATATAAGTTACTCTGATTACATCAGATCAGACCCATATGTTCAGTTCAGTTCACAGAACCATAAATGAACTAGTTCATGTACAACAGCGATCAGTGAAACCTCTGGGCCAACATTCAAATAACCAGCTAGTAGACTAGGCTAAACAGTAAGACCTATTATTGGAAATCAGTTTGCATTGTTTCTACATCCCATAATGTCTGATTTATAGTTAGATATTTGTGGCTTCACCTGAGAGTCCAGATACTATTTAATGAAATTAAGATTTGATTTTATTCTCAGAGATACTACGAGGAAAAGGAAAGGACACACAGACATCAGGCCCTTTGAAAGAGTGAGTGTGAAATACTGACACTGATCTACAGACTATGACACTAACAATAAATATGAACTACTGACACTGATCTACAGACTATGACACTAACAATAAATATGAACTACTGACACTGATCTACAGACTATGACACTAACAATAAATATGAAATACTGACACTGATCTACAGACTATGACAGGAACAGTGTGGGTTCTGTTGGGTTTGACCCACTGACCCAAAGACATGAGGAGGACATTCAGCAGGAGGATGGAGACAGCGGGAGGAGCATGGAGGAAAAGGAGCAAAAGTTCAAATGAAACCAGATCAACATCAGTGTTTCCCCTAGTCTTGCATCCTTGGGGGGGGGGGCGTTGCTTGGTTATGTTGTGATGTGGCCACTAATTCATTCATTCATTCATTCATTCTTATTTATCAGCTGGCTATCTAGCTGTTGTCTCCATCCATCTGTCTGTTCTCTCTCTGACTCTGCCTGTTTGTGTCTACTGTATTTCTTTTCTACCTCTTCCTTCTTACCCAGGTCAGTCTGGTTGGTCCAGGATTAGGGTCTTCCTTCTTACCCAGGTCAGTCTGGTTTAACCAGGGCCAGTATTTGGCCTCTGTCGGCCAAACTGGATCTAAACTGTTCATCTGAAGGTGACATGACTGAGGCTACATTTAGATAGTAAAGGCTCCACAGAGTCAGCCGTACTGTGTGTGTACTGTGTGTGTACTGTGTGTGTACTGTGTGTGTACTGTGAGCAGTGCAGACCCCGCACAATGTAAAGACTTCCCGTCCAGTAGTCTGTTGTGTGACACTGAGTATGCGTTCACCGAGTCCACGGAGTCAAGTATAGCCGACTGTGGGGGCCTTAACGATCTGAACTGAAAACACTAAAGTGGCGTTGTGTTCTCACTTCTAATTCCGCCTTTAGACGTGTGTTTTGGGGGGAAAATCTGCATACAGATGGACACGCAAAAGTGTGTGAAATGTCCAGTTTATCAGTGTAGTGTGAACGCCAGGTCAGTGGCGCCTGCAGCTGAACGTCCGTACTGCATAATGCCGTGCCACTGTACTGCTGTACCATTGTACTACCGTACTGCTATACCACCATACTGCCGTACCACTGTACCACTGTACTACCGTACTGCTATACCACCATACTGCTGTACCACCGTACCACTGTACCACCGTACTGCTGTACCACTGTACCGCCATACTGCTGTACCACTGTACTGCTGTACCACCTTACCACTGTACCACCGTACTGCTGTACCACTGTACTACTGTACTGCTGTACCACTGTACCACTGTACTGCTGTACCTAGGGGTGTGCAATTAATCAAAATTCAATCATGATTTTGATTATTACACTCAACGATTACAAAAATTATGTAATCGAGAAAAAACGATTATTAAATTTGAGTTTTAATTCATGCGCACGCAAGCTACCATGAACTGCTCCGCCCCACCCCCCTCTAAGCTCCAGCTGCCAGCTAGCCTGCAGGTCCGCCCCACCAGGACAGTTGTACCTAGTGGTCTGGAAAAATGGCAGGAGAATCACAGCAGAAGCGCTTGGTAAACAAAAAAGACAAGTCAAATTCAATTGTATGGAATCACTTTGGGTTTGATGAAGAAGACGAAGAGCGAAAACACATCACATGCAGAAAGTGTTTGGTAGTTGTGTCCGCGTCGACCGCTAACACAACAAACCTTTGTAACCATCTAAAGTTGAACCACCGCCACCTTTATGATAATCTGATGAAAACCAAAACACAAAAAAAACAACTCCGTCTACAACTTCATCCGCAATGCAATGTTCAATCTCCGAATCTCTTTATGCAGCAATTCCCTACACATCAACATTGGAGAGACACCAAAAGAAAACAGACTCCATTGTCCATTACCTGGTTAAAGGTATGTGCTCCATTAACACCACTGACAACTGGGGCTTCAGACAAATGGTGAATCCACTGGACAAACGCTAGGTTTTGCCTTCAAGATATCATTTTACATGAGCTGCTACTACACTGAACATACTTGAATTTATAATTTGCACTTTACGTGAGGTTTTTTTTTTTTATTGCTACAGTTCTATGGCAAGTCTATAGCAGTTTAATTCCAGTGCACTATTTGTTTACAAAAGGAAACATACTTGCATTTACAGTATACTTATTTGATTTCAAAGATTTTTTTGTTTTGTACAAAAGTGAACATACTTTGTTTTAGTGTTTAAAAGCTTTATTTATGTTTAAAGAGTATATTTTACATTGTTTTGCAAGAAAAAACAAACAACTTTAAGGTTAACAAATAATCATTTTTAATAATCGTGATTTCAATTATTGCTAAAATAATCGTGATTGTTATTTTTTTCTATAATTGAGCAGCCCTAGCTGTACCACTGTACTACCGTACTGCTGTACCACTGTACCACCATACTGCTGTACCACCGTACCACCGTACTGCTGTACCACTGTACCACCGTACTGCTGTACCACTGTACTGCTGTACCACTGTACGGCTGTACTGCTGTACCACTGTACTGCTGTACCACCATACCACCGTACTGCTGTACCACTGTACTGCTGTACCACTGTACGGCTGTACTGCTGTACCCCTGTACCGCTGTACCACTGTACTGCTGTACTGCTGTACCCCTGTACCGTTGTACCACTGTACCACTGTACTGCTGTACATGGTACTGAGTGACATTAGAGACAGAGACAGTGATACATATAGACACATAACAGAGCTGATGAAAAGCCTTACTCAGAACTGGATTCGAGGTCTGAGGGGCTGTGAGCCACCGGCCGGGACTGTGCTGGTCTGCGTTCTTGGAGGGGGGTTCAGATTGTTTTTCCAGGTTTCTACATCTGGATCAGATTCACAACGTGGACGATACCGTTATTTGTACCAGAACACCGAAGTTTTAGGAAAAGAATGAGAACAGATAAAATGAACACAGATAGAACTAGAAGCACTCGGAGAGCGCAGACCTCCGCCAAGGCTGATCAGTGGCCCCCCCCCGTGGGCCCCCCCACGCCAAGGAGGTTATGTTTTTGCCAGGGTTTGTTTGTCTGTCTGTCTGTCTGTCTGTTTGTTTGTTTGTCTGTCCGTTAGTGTGCAACATAACTCAAAAAGTTATGGACAGATTTTGATGAAATTTTCTGGTCTGCCCCCCCCCCCCCCCCCGATCACCACCAAAATTTAATCATTTCTTCCTTATCCCATTTCCAACAAACCCTGAAAATTTCATCAAAATCTGTCCATAACTTTTTGAGTTATGTTGCACACTAACGGACAGACAAACAGACAGACAAACAAACCCTGGCAAAAACATAACCTCCTTGGCGGAGGTAATGAGAACAGATTCAAGTGAATTTGACATAATATTTCGTATTTCGGTACAAATCATGTGTTTACAAAAACTCCATCAAACCTTTGCCGTCAGACTTTAAACCTCAATCACCTTCAGTTAGTGGTTGTTTTTTTCTCTTAGTTTGTGAGAAAAAAATAAAAATTACATTATAAAAATGTTCATAACCTGAATAATCATGCACAACATTAAATGTATTTATTTATTTAAACTTATTTCTGTAAAAAAGTAATAAGTGTATTATTTAAAACCAGGGTTGGTCTGTATTAAGTGTTTGATATTTTTCTGTGACGTTCATAAATCCTCAGATGTTTGAGGCTGTTTCTGACGATTATGTCTCCCTCTGGTGGTGGAAGAGTGTAACTACTATGTACAACACCAGCACGATCATTTCAAACAAATGACAAACATTTTCTAAAAATGTTCTAAATGTCATCAGATCAGGTCAGAACCATCAGAATCAAACACCGGAAAAATCCTTAGAAGGAAAACAGAGCCCATCAGAACCGACGCAAGGATCTAAAAACTGCACAATGGAATATGAAAACTAGATTAAAGTACACGAATACTGACCCACATTTATCCTGTTGACGACACCACTAGAGGGTGCTGGTGACTGACGAAAAACCAGGTGAACCACTGTGAAACTAGTCCAGTTTTCAAACCAGACCAATAGAAGATGGTTTGGAATGTGTCAGGGAACAAGTTCTAGAACAGTAATGATGAACACATGTCCAAAAGGTCCGTTTTAGATGCACCATCAAATGACAACTGCAGCATGTTCAAGCAAACGGTGCAGCTGGACCGAATGTTTGAGTTGATATGTTTGTATTTATTAGTTAAGTGTTTTTACCTTCGGCCTTTTACTTTTGGTGATGATTCTGAACATGTGACTTTTACAAATAGAAATCAACTTATTGGACTGACGTATTTATAGTATTTGTAATACTTATAGGACTTACAGTATTTATAGTAATTATAGTATTTATAGTACGTATAGTACTTATAGTACTTACAGTATTTATATTACTTATAGTATTTATAGTACTTATAGCACTTACAGTATTTATAAAACAGGGTGGGGAAGCAAAATTTACAATGAACATTTAGTTGTTTTTTCTCAGCAGGCACTACGTCAATTGTTTTGAAACCAAACATATATTGATGTCATAATCATACCTAACACTATTATCCATACCTTTTCAGAAACTTTTGCCCATATGAGTAATCAGGAAAGCAAATGTCAAAGAGTGTGTGATTTGCTGAATGCACTCGTCACACCAAAGGAGATTTCAAAAATAGTTGGAGTGTCCATAAAGACTGTTTAGAATGGAAAGAAGAGAATGACTATGAGCAAAACTATTACCAGAAAGTCTGGAAGATACTATTAAAGAAGAATGGGAGAAGTTGTCACCCGAATATTTGAGGAACACTTGCGCAAGTTTCAGGAAGCGTGTGAAGGCAGTTATTGAGAAAGAAGGAGGACACATAGAATAAAAACATTTTCTATTATGTAAATTTTCTTGTGGCAAATAAATTCTCATGACTTTCAATAAACTAATTGGTCATACACTGTCTTTCAATCCCTGCCTCAAAATATTGTAAATTTTTCTTCCCCACCCTGTACTTGTAGTACTTATAGTATTTATTGTACTTGTAGTACTTCTAGTATTTAGAGTACTTATAGTCGTGTTGCACCAATAGTTCTCATTGGACTGGAGTCTGTCTTTTGTTGACTTTTCCGTTTCTTTCATCACCATCACTGGAACCTACTACTGTGTGCTAATGCTAATGCTAACACCAATGCTCATGCTAACACCAATGCTAATGCCAATGCTAATGCTATGTACTCTTTGTATATTCAGATGCCGAGGACAAATTTCCCTCCAGTTCTAATGAAATGAGTTCACATCATTTGTGGAGTGTACAGCCTTCCCCCAGGGCCACTGGGGGGGCGCCTTCCTGCTGGACCACTGGGGGGGCGCCTTCCTGCTGGGCCACTTGGGGGCACCTTCCCCCAGGGCCACTTGGGGGGTGCCTTCCTCCAGGGTCACTGGGGTCGCCTTCCTCCTGGGCCACTGGGGGGCACCGATGACCAGTCCAGTAAAGGTTTGAAACATTCTCAAATTCTAAGAGTCCAGTAAATAACACCAGGAAACACAATGCATGAAAAGTGTAAAAGGAGTCATTTATTGGACCCTTTTCCTTCTTCTTTTCTGTACAATCATGCTGCCAGAAACTGCACTTAGTAAAAAAGCTCCATGAAATGTCCATGGGTTCATAACTACATTTACTGTGTTGTACTTCTACAGTTTGTAGATCTGTATCTATATATAGACTGGTTTAGAGCTCATTAAACATGTTCACAACACAAACATGTGGATGAACGGACATGGACGAGGTGGGCAGGTTCGTCGACCAATCAGGATGCAGAGACGCTTCTATCCACTGGGACGTTTGTTTAGACCAGGCTTTGGTCCAGTTTTAGTGACTTGAACTGAATTCTTTCTGACACACACATATTTTAAGTGTCATCAGATTCCAGATTCCACTGATTTTCAATGTTTATGTGTAAACAATGGAGCATTTGAAAAGAAATGATCCAACATTTAGACCCAGGATTATAGAACATTTTGTGCTAAATTAACTTTTTTCTGACAGTTTAGAATAAATTTACCCTGAAAACCAAACTTAGATCTTAGTTTAATTCCTAAATAAACCATCTTTGTTTTCTTCATAACCTCATCTGTTTGATTCCCGACTCGTTAAAAACACTTTCACACTTTATTTCGTCTCCGTGTCTCATGTCGTAGTCAATTAAAACTCTGCCATTAACAGGTCACATAATACAGACATATAATTAAAAAAAAAAAAAAAGAAATTAGACACTTTGTTATGATTAGAGAATTTGAGTCGAAGCATCAGTCACGTCACATGGCATGGAATTTATTGACAATTTGAAAAATGGGTTTGTATGGGGGCTTAAAATAAACGAAGAAATATTTGAATTGATTTGATTAAGACAAATATGATTTTTAGCTGTTTTCAGGTTTTTAATGTGACCTTGAGAATCCAAATCCAACTAAACTGTACAAATATAAAACGGATTAGATTATTTTTCCACTTGTTCTATTTTACTATCAACATTTTTTATGTTCACGTGATGCAACAATGACTGACACCTGGACCAACAGTTCTATGATTACAGCTGCGTTGTCCTGTTTTTACAAATTACAGGATTCATCAGAGTCTAATTTCCGTTTTCAGTAAAACCCGACAGGATAAACTTCTGTCCGTTTGTTTCACATATTGAACATTAATCGCAAACTGAAGGAGAAAACGCTGAATTTAACGGAAACACAATGGTCGTATTCACATTAATGTCCCATTTTGTGTCGGTAAACCCGGTGTTTTCTCCTTTTAACATACGTAAACATGTACAAACCCGTCGCAAACAACTGCGACGAAAACACTAGAAAGACATTCGTCACCAACAGTTTGTGAAAATGATCCGTAAAAACACTATAAACGAGCTGATGATTCCTCCGATTGATAGCACCAGATACGAAGAAGACGACTGAGATACAAAAAGACGGCAAACACCAGCGTCGACGTAGAAAACGACCACGAGATTCACTACGAAACATCGACACAAACTACGATTTACAGCATGAGCAACAGGTCGGAACCGTCATCAGATGTACGGAAGCTCATTTAGACCACAAAACAAGAATCTCATGGAACGGACGGCGTTTAAAGAAACATCCGATGAAAAACACGACAAATTAACTAAATATTCAACAAAGTCTAAACCCCAACTTAAAATAGATATTTCATGTTTACTTTATCATTTTTATTTTACTTCTGTTTATTTTTAACATTCATTTCCCAGTTTTTCTCTATAGTTTTAATTTAGAAAAGATCCTTTATTTTAAACTATAGTTGATGATAGATTTATTAGATAATACATTCATTAAATAAACTTTTCTTAAAGTTTTTTTTTTAAAATAATGTTCTTGTAACATTTTCTTAAATTCTAATTTAATCTTTTTCTTTGACGTTTTAAGGCCAAACTGAGGATTTAAGAGGAAATGTGTCATGTTTTGAGAAAACACTACGACTTTCTCTTGAAACATCCAAACTTGATTTTTCGTGTAATATTGTGACTCTTCTGCTCAAAATATTGGGAATTTATTTTCTTGTAACATAGACTTTTTCCCTTGAAATACTGCAGATGTAGTTTTTTCAAAATACTGTGACTTTTTTCCTGAAAATCGTGCAGATACATTAATCTTGAAATACTGCGATTTAATTTATTTCATAACATTACAACTTTTTTCCTTCAAATTCATTTGTCACAAAATATCGCAACTTTATTCATCCCAAAATATTGCCTCAATATTTTACTTTTTCCTTGAAATATTCAGATTTTTCTCTCTAAATATGAGTTTTTGTTAAAATATCACTTGTTTTCTAATCATCTATTTAGTTTTTAATTATTAAATTCAAGTGAAGATGTTAAAATAATTAATAATAAACTGTGGCTCCAATATTTTTTTTAACAACTGCAACTAAAAAAAGAATTTTTTTTTTTCTTTTTGATGAAGACGACTTTTCCGTAGAAAAACTGTATAAAACCTTTCGCCAAACTTCTTTTATATTTTGCTGTTTTTTTTTTTCTTCCCGATGTGTTGAACAAATGAAAGGAACGAGTTTGGCTCAAAACAAACAAAAACAAGTAAGTGCATTAACGTTTGTGGCTCTTGTCGACTGTTTTTCTTCCGAACCACTGGTTTTAAATGACTGTTAATCTCAACATGACATTATACAGCATCAGAATCCATATTTTCACGTCCAGTTTGAGCTCCTGAACACATCACAAACACGTACAAACAACAAACATCTTTAAATAATCAGCATAAAAAAAGTGCTTTTTTTTTTCCCCTCAGAGGAAGCGTTTGAGTCGTCGTCCTCCTCCTCCATCGTCTTTTTTTCTTTTTCCATTGGATGAAACAGTCCGTGTTCATTGATGAATGAAGGCTTTGAAGGTCACGTGACCTCAGGAGGACCCGTTGGTTTCTGTTTCCGTGGTTACCGTTGTTGCCTCGGTCTGTTCGCTCGTCTCCTCTTTGATGGTTGAAGCTGCAGAAGCAGACGGAGGCGTGTTGGATTAGTTCACCTGCTCAGCTTTCATGGGTTTTTCTGATTGTTTTGGGATAAATTTTCCCTCAAATGTTTCTGGATGTTTTTTTTTTTTTAATCTCCACCAGGTTCTACATATCTGACTATATGACGTTCATCTTGGATCCGGGTTGGTCTGTGTTCAGTGTTTAATATTTTTCTGTGACTTTCATAAATGCTCAGATGTTTCAGGAGTTAACATTGCCCTCTGGTGGTGGAAGAGTGGAACTGTGCTGGGTTTGTTCAACACCAACACCATCTAAAAACCTTCTAAATGTCCAGACTAGAGATCAGAACCATCAGAACCAAACACCTGAAAAAGCCTTAGAAGGAAAACAGAACCCATCAGAACGGACCCAGCAACACCTTCAGAAGTATCTGAAAACTTCAGAACCACATATGAAAACTGTACAAATACTCATTTATCTTCATGACGACGACACCACCGGAGGGCGCTGTGACCTCTGAGACCATGGTATGGAATAAGAGGCCTGAATACCTGCTGTCCGCTCCGGTCCAGGACTCCCTGGATCTGCAGACGAGGGCTGGGCTGCTGATGCAGGAGGAGGGGGTGATGGGTAATCGGGCGGGGTCTCATTCTCATCTCCTGACAAACTCCTGGGTACGCCGGTTACCATGGCGCCAGACAGGCTGACTGGTCGCTTAGCGATGGGCAGCTTCCTCTCTGACAGATGGAAAGAGGTTTAGAATCAGGGTGAGACCAGCCTGAAGAACAACTTAAGAACCTCTGAGAAACATCTGAAGAACATCTGAGGAATATCTGAAGAACATCTGAGGAATATCTTAAGAACATCTGAAGAACATCTGAGGAACATCTGATCAAATGTCAACACTCACTCTTCTTCTGGCCTTTGTACTGCTGAGACTTCTTCCGCTGTTTGGACGCCGCCCCCTGCAGGTCTCTGCAACCTGGAACACAAACACAACATCTACCATGTGATGAAACTCCAAACGCTGACAATCACAGGTTACTGAAGTCCACAATTCAACTGGATCGGTTCAATCTGGACCAGAAACAATCTGGTGGGTGGTGTTAAGGGTCTGGTGGGTGGTGTTAAGGTTCTGGTGGGTGGGGTTTGTTTCTGGTGGGTGGGGTTTGGGTCTTGTGGGTGGTGTTTCAATCTGGTGGGTGGGGTTTGGTTCTGGTGATTGGATCTAGTGGGTGTTAAGGTTCTGGTGGGTGGTGTTTTGGTCTGGTGGGTGGGGTTTGGGGGGTGGTGTTTGGGTCTGATGGGTGGTGTTTGGTTCTGGTGGTGGTGTTTGGGTCTGGGGTGTGGTGTTTGGGTCTGGTGGGTGGTGTTTGGGTCTGGGGGGTTGTGTTTGGGTCTGGGGGGTGGTGTTCAGGTGCAGTTGAACCTGTTCCAACGGCCGGCGGCTGCAGCTGGTACCCAGTCAGCTGACACCATCCCACCGGGTACAGGTCTGGAGACTCACAGTCCACCCACTGGTCGTACTCGTCCTCCCAGCCGTCGAAATGTATCCGTAGCAACCGATGGATGACACGGGTTACCGTGGCAACGCAGACCAGCCTGGGTTCCATGAGGTCGACGGCCTCCAGCTTCATACCTGGACGGAACCCATGGTTCGGGACGTCCTGAAGCGGAGGAGGAGGAGGAGGTTTTATCATGTGTTTTTATTTGTTTTATCATGTGTTTTTTTGTCCTTTTTTTTTTAACATCTAATTCTCGTTTTTTTATTGTCCTTCACCTTGTTGAAGAGCTGGACCGGCGCTGCCACAGACCTGGTCTCCTTCAGATAATCAAACCACCTGAAGGGAAGGTTCACGTAACCTGAACACAAACAGAACCCGACCAGAACCAGTCAGACTCAGACATCCCATATCCAGCCTTCTACATGTGTTTTGGATAGGACTCATCCTGGTCCAGGTCAAACCTCTAGGTGGCGTCAGTTCGATGCGGTTGATCTCACAGAAGCCGGCGGGAAAGATGGAGGGGGAGGTGGAGTGGTAACAGAACCAGTCGGACCCATCGGCTGCCTCCGACCCGTCAATGCCAATCATCAGGTACCCGTCAGCCAGGACCTGGACCAGACAGAACCGGAGAGAACCGAGGCTTTAACCAGGGTTAACCAAACGTCCACCTTTAACCCTTAAAGACCCAAACGTCCACCTTTAACCTAAACCATCTACTGATCTAAACTGTTTAATACCGGCTGATCCACTAATCCTGTCAATACAGGTCAGTAATTGGTGTCAAATACAGTTCTTCATCTTTTCATGGTCATCAGATATGACCATATTTGGACATTCAGAGGCTCCGTAGTTACCGCGGAAACACTGCCATCTTCTCCAACATTGATTCCCCAGTAAACCTTCGACCTCTGACCCATAGGACACGCCCCCACCACCCCTCACCTTTCGAACCGTGGCGACGCAGATGGCTGACAGGTTGAGGGGGTCGATGGCCTCCAGTTTCATCCCATCCTGGAACCAGGACCCGGTTTGGTCCACCTCCCTCACCTGGACACAGAACAAAACCGACGGTGTTACACGACGTGGAAGAAGGAGAAGAAGGAGAGGAAGAAGAGACCAAGAAGAAGAAGGAGAAGAAGAAGGAGAAGAAGAGGAAGAAGGAGGAGAAGGAGAAGCTTCTACCCCCCCCGCCCCAAATCTGGTGGCGACACCTAAATTCTACAGATGCAGGAGACGCTCATGACGGCACTGATGTTCTCACCTTGGCGAACAATTGTCCTGGAGCGTCCATTTGTCCATCCATCTTCTTGGACACGTCTGAAACAAAGACAATCATCTTCATCTTCATCAGCAGAAGGTGATTAAAACTGATCGACTTATTGGTCTGAGCATTATCAACACTGCAGCTTCAGATCCACACGGACATAATGTCTTCAGCTCCGCCCTCATGGATCAATGAACCCGTTTCCATGATGATATAAATTCAATAACTGTTAATAACCTGATAACTGGAATAATCAGATGTGATGCATTTACAGTCACTTTGTAAATAGGATAATCCATAAACCTTGGTTCCATTGTTTCAGTCCATTATTGGATTTATGTCAGAGTTTGTTTGTATGTAGAATCCAACTTCCTGTTCCTGTCATCTACGTCACTTGTGTTTTCTATGATTCAGTAGTTTTTCCACATGTTCAGATGAACTTATTTACATGTGTGAAGACATGGAGGACTGGGACAAACCCATGAGGTGTTCACCTGATTGATTGTAATCAGATTACAGATCAAACAGATCAGATTAGACTGTTTACATGAACAATAATAATCAGATATTGATCAGAGGATCAGTGTAAACGGGGTCATTGTGAGACTTAAGGAACCTGAAAAACCCGATTCTGCCGTTCCTAACATGGACACGTCTTCTACACTGAACTCTAAAGTTGTCGTACTCTTGGTTCTGGTCCGAGGTGACCCACCTGAGCGTTTGAAGCGGTGTCCGATGGACCGGGACCATCCGATGCTATGGATCAATGGGCTGTACATGTGACACCAGAAGTCATCCGTCCCGTCCTCGCACTCCTCGTACACGAGTCGCAGCCGGCCGCCGATCACCTGGAAACGCAAACGCAACGCCATCAGGAAGTCACATTAAACGACAGCGAACGCATCGCAGGAAAGGGGGGGCGGCGGCAGAGACCTGTTCAACCAGCGCCACACGAGTCCGACACAGGTGAGTCTTATCCACCACCTCCACCCTCATCTGCTTCTTAAACGGGAACTGCATGCTCTCCTGAACCTGGACCGGGACGAAGACAGAGGACGTTAGGAGTTGTCTGGCGTTGACCAGTGGAAGAACAGATAGCAGACTGTGAGATGAGGACCAGCACCGACCTTCTACAGATGGTCAGCGTTGGAAGGACATTTCTGAACTAAACCTCATGTCAAATTAATGTGATGTGATGATGATTAAACACGTGAAAATAGTGAACCTTAAACTTCAGTCCAGTAGGAAACAGGAGGATGTAGAAGGAGGATGACCAGAGAACCTGGGTTCTACCTCCATCTGGTTCCACCACTGGTTCCTACTGGCTGATTGACAGTTTTACTGTTTTGGGGGGGGACCTTGAGGGTGAAGTCCGGCGGCAGCGTCTTGGATCCAGTCAGTCTTTTAATCAGGAAACTCTTCCAGTTGGTGAATCTGTGCAGGATGGCTGAAGACACACATTCATCTGTGTTAGACCATCACAGGTTCATGGAAAACAGAAGTTCAACCAGAGAACAAGACCCAGCACCTCTACAGTCCACAATCTGGAGGTTCTAATGCTGAAGTTTCCACTACGTTGTACCACCTCGACTCGACTCAACCTGTTAACGTTTCCATTACGTAAAAGAACCTGGAATCTGGTACCTGGTACTAGGTTTTTGGTATCCGCTCCACTGAGGTTTCAAAATGGGGGAAGGGATACTAAAATGTGACGTGTAAACACTGCAGACCACTAATTGGTCAGAGAGTTGTCTCTGCATCATTGTGTCATCAATGCCTGGCCTGCCATTTTAAAACAAAACAGATTCTGACGTTGACAGTAAACATATCAGTAGGTTCATCCATTATGAACGCCTACAGAACCACACCGTGGTTGGTCCAGGAGGTTCAGACAGTTCTGTCCTTGGTGGACGGTGAAAAAAATTCAGCGTGAGCTTGACGGGACAACACACAACAAACGACTTAATCAGCAACTCTTTGAGCAGCTGTCACAGAAGTTATGTGCAGTGTCGCTATGACAACCAGGTACTCTAAAGTCGGTAGTATCCTGTAATGGAAACGGTCTCCAGGAATAGGACCTGGTACCAGAGTTGAGTGGAACCAGTTCCACATAGTGGAAACATGGCATAAGTGTCTTACTCTGTGGGGGGACCAATGGTTTTCCTCCGGCTGCACACCACCCCACCGGGTGGATGTCCGGGATGCACAGGTTTAACCAGAAGTCTCTGGCGGAGTCGCCATCGAAGCCCTCGTACCTCAGAAGAGCCTTGAAACCTGTTCCCAGAACCAAATCCATCAGGGCTGACATGAACATCACACACATCTTGTCTATGAAATGTTCAGATGTTTTTACCGGCCAGTTTGATGACGCCAGCTATCCAGTAGACCTTAATGGGTAGACTGCAGTCGGTGTTGGGGACCTCGACTCGGACACCTTCACTGATGTCGCCCCATGACTTCCCCATTGGCACCTCCACAACAACAACATCATCAACAACGACATCATTATCAATACCACAGTGTTTTGTATGTTTGGACTTTAAGGTGTGTTGTGGTCATCAAGGTCGGTCTGGTATTGTTTCTGAATCAAATGTCCTGACCTGAAGACCTGACCTGCCTGTGCTTCGTCTGATTTATGAGTTAAAACCTTTCCTGAGATTTCTTGTAAAAGAAAAAAAAAAAACTTCATCCTACACATCAAACCAGGACCTGGACTCCAAGCACAAACTCTCAGACGTAACATCAGGATCTGCGTTCAGGTGTCATTGGTCTGTATTTAATGTCCAAACAAGGTGTGGTCTCACATGTTTGAAGCAGCTGACGGGGGCTCCTGCCACGTCTCCATCTCCGAGGTACCGACCCCAGTCGAAGGCCTCCACAGAAACTGAAACACACAATAAACAGACCTTCGACAACTGTGATCAGACTGAGATCTGAACCAGATGCCCCTCGGTGGTGGACTTACGGTTCTTCTTGGTGCTGCTCTGCTGCGAGGCCTGGTGTTGGGCGTACGCTGCCAGTTTGGTCATCAGGGGCTGTTTCTGCAGGACTTTTGCCTTTTTGGTTGGAGGTTTCCCCTTAAATACACAGACACGTCACAGTGAACATCAGGGTTGGTGGTTGTTATGGTCATGGTTTTCATGTCCAGGCCATCGTGGGTGTGGTTTTCATGTTCGGACCTGCAGTCTGGCGAGGATACTGGCCTTCTTAGAGTTGGATGAGTAACTTCTGGAGCAGGACACGCTGCAGAAACGTTTGGTTTTACTGTAGAAGGCATCTCGGACTCCGATCATCCCACACATCTCACAGGTTGCTGAGGAAAAAAGGTTTGATGTTAACGGTTAAAATATCACAGCTTCATTTACCCTCAGGTTACTTTATCCAGAGGTCAGCTGGTATCTACACCTGGGTTTGTCCTGGGTGTTAGGGGGTATAGACCTAGGTTTGACCTCTTTTTGACCTGGGTTTGACCTCTGTTTGACCTGGGATTCTGTCTAGACATCTCTCATCTTATGGTCTTTTGTGTCTCAGGTGGACTGACCCATGCCGGCCTTCCCATCGGGGTAGGTGTACACCTGTCCATTGGTCTTGATGACGGTCAGGCCGGGTGACACAGAGGTGGGCGGGGCCAGCTGAGGCTCCTCCTCCTCACTGTCCTCGGGGCTGGAGGCGCCACTGCCTGCGCTGGACTCAGTGCTGCAGCTGCTACGATCCTCGTCGCCACCGTCCAACATCCCAAAGGAGTCACGCCGCTTCCTGGATGGACGCTCCGCCTGGGGACAGACGGGGTCACGTGACTGATGACATCACAGACACACCTGACTGAAGTAAACCTGCCTGTAGATGTCTATTATTATTATTACTATTATTATTATTATTATTATTATTATTACTACTACTACTACTACTACTACTACTACTATTACTACTACTACTATCATTATTATTATTAATATTATTACTATTGTTATTTGAATTATCACTTTTATTATTATCATTATTATTACATCAATAACAATAATTACTATTATTACTATTATTATTATTATTACTTCTATAGTTTCTGTTATTAACTGTTCATTCACATCAGATGTTGTGGTATTTACATTAAAATGTAGGAAATCCTCGTCCTTTGACACTGCTTCATCAGTTTAACGCTTGACTTTCTGTGTGTTTTCTGATTAAATGCTGACAGACAGACAGACAGACAGACAGACAGACAGCTGTTGCATTGACCACCGCAGTGCGGAGAGAGAGAGGCAGAGAGAGGCTGACTGACAGCGAGGAGAGGGAGACACAGAACCGGAGGTGGCGGCGGTGTCAACCCGCGGACTCCGAACCGGATCGTCCCCAAAAATACACCGATTTAACGGTGTTTTCCGTCGGCCGGCCTGGTTTCAGCCTTTCCGGCCAAACCAGTGGCTGTCTGAGACTCCGCTGAAGCTTCTGTTGAATTCGGCGTCAGTTTCATTCACCTGCAGCAGCCGCATCTGCCTTCATCACATGTCATTTACTGTATTTAACTCCTCTGTGCGCGCAGATGGGACGTTAAAATGGGAAAATCGCAGTAAAATCTAGGTTTTTTCCTAAATTAAAACCAATTTGAATGTGTGTTAAAGTGTTTCTTGACAGGTTTTATTTATTTAAAGTTGAGGTCAGTGAAGCGCACTGAGGGTTGTCAAAGCAGACAGCGGAAAAAAGCAGCCAAACGGCCATGAATGGATCCATTTGGGGAGAATTACGCACGAGTTTGCAGGCGACATGTGCGCCGAACGGACACTTGTTTGCGCCTCCTTCAGATCTGGTCTTTGTTTTATTTCATTTCTCTGGTTCTTGTCGTGGAGGACCCACTGAACTTTAAAACCCGTGCTTTGTGAACGGGGTTCCGCCTCCGTGCCGGACCCTCCGCTCTGGGTCACAGACACCGGACGCACCGGGCAGAGAAGCCGCACAACTCACCAGGTCTCTGGGGTTTTCCATCAGGCTGGGCCGCGGGAGGACGCGCTCCGAAAACCATCAATAATCAATAATCATTTAAACCCGCAGCACACATATCAACACAATTAGCGTCCTCCTAACGCGCATGCGCCAGAACTGCAGCCGCTGGGGTCTCAGTGGCTGCTGCTTCTGCTTCGTGTGAGAAAACAGAATGAGATGAGGACAGTGCGCCCCTGGTGGACGCATCATGTAACTGCACTACACAACAGGCAGGGCGGGTTTACTGCTGTCAAGGGTGTCAAACGGACGGCCCGCGGACCAAAACCGGACACTATTAAAAATGACACCAAAGATATAAACAGTTAAGGATGTTAAAACAACTTTAGCTCAAGTTCCACATTCAGATTCACATTCAAATAATAAGAGAATAACCTAGAAATAATGACAAATACTAATGTTTCCCTTTGTTTAAGAGTTAAAAAAAAGAAAGAAAGAGGAAAACTATATGAAAATGTTCACATTTACAAATTTCCCCTTAAAAATATGACCATCCTGAACTGTATTAATATAATCAGTGTAATTGGACCAATATTCAGTCTGTTACTAATGTGTGTATTTGTAGATCCACTGTATCTGTACATTACAATGAACATGAATAAATGATAAACTGAGACAGAATATTATTAAAATTACACTGATTTATATGAAGACATGTCATGTTCATATTAGTCACATTTTTTAAAGAATAGTTTGTAAATGTAAACATTTTCATTATGTAATTGAACTGTTTTCACTCAAAGATAAAAGGGTGTGTACGTACGTGTGTGTGTGTACATGGGTGTGTCATCAGCATAATTATGGAACACAGTACTGTATGTTCTGTTATTTCTTTGTGCTTCTGTTGGTTCTGTTATTTCTTTGTGGGTCTGTTAGTTCTTTGTGGTTCTGTTGGTTCTTTGTGGTTCTGTTATTTCTTTGTGGTTCTGTTGGTTCTTTTTGGTTCTGTTATTTCTTTGTGGTTCTGTTATTTCTTTGTGATTCTGTTATTTCTTTGTCGTTCTGTTAGTTCTTTGTGGTTCTGTTGGTTCCAGTGTTCTCTCCTGGTTTTGGTTCTAGGTCATGTTCTGTGTCTGGGTGCCGGTTTCCTCCTGGAGCCTGTTTTCCTTTGAATAATCATTATGTAAATGTTCTGGTTCTGGCTTTTCTTTGACACATGTGAAAACCTGTAATGTTCATGTCTTGATGTGGGTGGAGCCTCGTCGTGCTCAGACCTGCCCATCATGGAACCAGACGTTCATTAGAGAAACCAGGACCCGGGTCCTGACACACCTGAAAGATCCACTGAGGACTTTACATCCTGTCACCAGGTCCACAGAGTTCTCTGAGTCCACCAAGTCCACCAGGTCCACTGAGTCCATCAGGTCCACAGAGTCCACCAAGTCCACCGGGTCCACTGAGTCCAGGAGGACACACCCAGAGTCCACAAAGAGGATGTAGGACATCCAGATCCTGGTCTGAATCTGGACCTCATCCTTCACAGTCCAGATGTCACATGTCCTCCGAGCCCAGGGTTCGACCTGGTCCGCCCTGGGGTACCGGGTCCAACGTGGACCGAATGTCTCGGTTCATTATAGCACGGCTGCAGCTGGACCTGGACCCAGGACCTTCAGTCTGACCCGGGACAAGGAGACCCTGCAGACCCTGAATGGGAGGCTAGAGGTCTACCTGAACCAGGTAGGACACTTGATCCCAGAACCAGGACCCAGTGAGTCCACCTAGTCTGGATCCAGTACCGGGACTGGACTGGACCAGGACAAACAGGCACAGATCCGGGTCTGGTTCTTCATCCACATCTGATCCACATGGACCTTAAAAGACTCAGATGTGAAGATCAAACCTTTGAAAACATCATTCAAACTGATTTTCATTTGTTAAACCTTCATTTTATTTAGATTTAAAACATAAAAAGTCAGATTTCACTGTTTTTAAACCTTGATAAGATTTAGACCAAAGACCATTAAAAACATAAATTTGTAAAACTGTACTGTAAAATGACAGGATTATTCTGTCAATTAAATGTCATTCACTGATTATGTTGATGTTCATTGAAGCATAATGATCATTAATTATTTTATAAAAACTGGAGAAAAATTGACTTTTTTCAGTTAAATATATCATTAACTGAACATAAACAACATTATTTTACTCATTTTCCTTCATTTTTTAAATTCTATTTAATATTTTGGTTTATTCTTTTGCTTATTTTGTTCCTTTTTTATTTTTGTTTAGTACATGTTTTGCTTATTTTTTCATGTTAATTATTATTTTGTACACTTGTATTTATTTTTGTTGGTTATATGTATTAGTTCGACTTCACATCCATGTTTCCGTCTTTGGTTTTCGATGCAGATTCAGAATCTGGACTCAGTCAATCAGAGGCTGGAACAGCAGATCCAGGAGGAGCTGGACAGGAAGTGCCCGAGACACCTGAGGGGGCCGGACCATCACCTGAGGGGGTTGGACCATCACCTGAGGACAGCGTCTCATCTCCAGAACCAGGTCTGGTTCACAAACAGTCACAGGTTTACAGTCTGAGTCCAGCAGGTACAAACAGGTCCAAAAAAGTCCAACAGAGTCCAACGGGTCCAAAAAAGTCCAACAGGTCCAAAAGAGTCCAACAGATTCCAACAGAGTCCAACGCGTCCCACAGAGTCCAACAGGTCCAAAAAAGTCCAACAGAGTCCAACAGGTCCAAAAAAGTCCAACAGAGTCCAAAAAAGTCCAACAGGTCCAAAAGAGTCCAACAGAGTCCAACGCGTCCCACAGAGTCCAGGTTCTTTACAGTCCTGGTCCATGTCAGAACTAAACTATGAAGCTAAATGAACCCAGTCAAAGTCCAGGTCGGGTCCAGGTCAAGACGCCAAACAAACCGAGACCAAACAAAAAACCAATAATGAAACAGGCAACAAAACGAACAAAAAACTAACAAAATAATAAATAAAACGAACAATAACAGAGTCTGGGTTCTTGGTCCAGACCCGTTGCAGACCCATTAAACCTCCTCATTGTCTTCTTCTTCTGTTCTGGTTTCAGATCTGTCGCTGTCTCTCGGTCCAGTCGGAGCTGAAACTGAAGCTGCTCGGTGCAGAACTCACTGTGGCGGACGTCAAGGACAGGTAGGTCCAAGACCTGGGACCAGGTCCACAGGTTTTAAATTTTACTGGACTGTGAACTTGTGATTTGTTGGGGTAAAACGTTCCAGAACCTCTTTAAATGGTTCTGATTCTGTTTCCAAGTTAAACCAGTTCAAACTCTGGACGGTCTGGGCCTGAAAAACCACCAGAACTGTGGAACTGGATCCTGAAAGTGAAGGGGAGCCGACTGGTTCCTGGTTCTGGTTCCAGTCCAGATGTCATAGACATATGGACCACAGGCCAGATCCAACTCGTAGGCAGGTACAAGTTCACCTTTAATAAAAGACGCAATGTTTTTAAGGCAAGTGCAACATTTAGCCTTATGGACCTGGATCTGGCTTTAATGGACCTGGATCAAGTTTTAATGGACCTGGATCAGGCTTTAGTGGGAACATTTATTTAATCACCAACAGAACAGACCGGAGTGGATTAGAAACTTGTCGTAGCCAAGAAAAGAAGCAGCAGAAGTTCCAGAAAATAAAAACCTAAAACACAGTAAAACCCTAAAAATATACATAAAACACACCAATAAATGAAAAGGCACTAAAAGTATAATCAACACTGTTCCTTAAAAGCATCTGAAAGTAGAAGCCGATTCAATCCGTTTGAAAACATCTCCATCCAGATGGATCCTATTGATGCAAAATGACTTAGAACATATTTAAATAGACTGGTTCCTTCAGTTTGACCTTCTGTAGGTTCTGTTCATTCAGTGGAACCAGAACATTTAAAAAGGTTCCTCTCCAGTTCTGTTCGGACGTTTGGAACACATAGATATAACAGTTCCTGGGACCGGAGAACATAAATACTCAAGTTATTCCATCTCATGTAGACGTCTGATATAAACACATAGAACAGCATCTGTAAAATAAAAAGAACTGGACCCAGAGTGGAACCTTGGGGAACTCCACACTCAACAGGGTTTGTTGTAGAGTGGCCGGGGACAGTTGAAGGCAAATGGAGACAGATAGAGACGGTTGAAGACAGTTGGATACAGTTAGAGACAGATGGAGGCAGTTAGAGACAGTCTGTGACAGATGGAGACAGATGGAGACAGTTAGAGACAGTTGAAGGCAGACGGAGACAGATAGAGACAGATGGAGACAGTTGGAGATAGTTAGAGACAGTCTGTGACAGATGGAGACAGATGGAGACAGAGACAGTCTTTGACAGATGGAGACAGTTGAAGACAGTTGGAGACAGATGGAGACAGTTAGAGACAGTTGGAGACAGATGGAGACAGTTAGAGACAGTTGAAGGCAGATGGAGACAGATAGAGATGGTTGAAGACAGTTGGAGATAGTTAGAGACAGTTGGAGGCAGATGGAGACAGTTAGAGACAGTCTGTGACAGATGAAGACAGTTGGATACAGATAGAGACAGTTGGAGACAGATAGAGACAGAAGAAGACAGTTGGAGACAGTCTGTGACAGATGGAGACAGTTGGAGACAGATGAAGACAGTTGGAGACAGATAGAGACAGAAGAAGACAGTTGGAGACAGTTGAAGACAGTTGGAGACAGATAGAGACAGATGGAGACAGTTGGAGACAGTCTCAGAGGACTCTGATGGTCAGTGTTGGACCACCTTCGATGGTTCATCCAGTGGCTGAAGGTTCAGAGGGAGTGAAGTTCTGATTTAATCATTAAGATGCAGTAGAAGCTCCTCCCACTTTGACGCCATGGAACCAGGACGTTCCTTAAATGTCCCCTGAGGCCTGTGGACGCTGACGAGTCATGTGTTGGTTTTTGTTGAACTCTCAGTGAAAACACATTAAAGTCTTTAACGTGTTAACAACGCCCCATTTTTCGAGGTCGGTTTTGCTTGAGGCGTGTCTCGTGAACAGCCAATCAGGAGCAGCAGTAGGTTGGTCCTGAGGCGACGCCGTCGTCTGTCATTAACTGATGTTGACGACAACCTCAGGGTTAAAGCCTGTCATATGACACAAACACATTCCAACGCTGTGGGACATTTTTACAGCTGTTGAATCTGAATTATTTCTCATGAGAAAATGACAAACTGTTGATGCCTGTTTCAGCTCGACATCGATCAACCACGATGATGATCAATGGAATGAATGTGACAGGAATGTTCTGGATACGTTTGAATAAACCCAGAGAAACTCACTGCACCTTCAGTTCGCCTGGTTTGTTTATGAAGATGATGATGATGACGCTTTCCTTCATCATCTGAGCAGGTTGGACAGAGAGCATGATCATCGCCACCGTCTGGAGGCGGAGCTTGTGGACCTGAAGGTGTTCTGGGAGGAGCTAAAGAACCACCATCTGCCGGAGCTTCAGGGACAGATCGACGCACAAACACAACAATTGGCCAAGCTGAAAACACAACACAAACAGGTAAACAACAACAACAACAGGTGAACAACAACAGGTAAACAACAACAGGTAAACAACAACACCAGCAAGTAAACAACACCAACAGGTAAACAACAACAAAATACAGACACTACAACAGGGAAACAACAATAACAGAACATAGACACAACAAGTTAACAACAAAAACTCAGACACAACAACAGGTAAATAACACCAACAACAAGCGGTAAACACAAACACCAACAAGGAAACAACAACAACAAATAGACCCACAACAGGTAAACAACAACAAGCCTCCCTTCGACTTTATGTCTGATCCTCCTGGCTGTCGCTCTGGCTTTGTGTCACCTGTGCAGGATCTTCAGGGTCTGCTGGTCCAGGGTTCAGGAGGTGTCACTGTGAAAATGCAGGATGTTCAGGCCTCGGACCTGAGCCAGCAGCTGAACCATCAGAGGAACGTCAGCAGATTCAACGTTCAGGTACAAACACAGGAACACACCTGGAACACACCTGGGACACACCTTGAACACACCTGGGACACACCTTGAACACACCTGGGACACACCTGGAACACACCTGGGACATACCTGGGACACACCTGGAACACACCTGGGACACACCTGGAACACACCTGGGACACAGGGCCAGGTTCTGATGACTGGAGTTTTGACGTCAGCTGTTGTGTTCTGTTCAGGTTTCCATGATGGGTCATCCAGGGGAACCCCTTAGATCTTTGGGGGGGTCAGAGGTCGCTGAGCTGATGGAGCTGAGGAGATCGGCAGCAAATCTGGAAACGGAGCTGAATCAACTGCAGGCTGTGGTGAGAAGAAATAATATCACTGCTCTTCTCTGACAGTGCCTCCATCTTCTGCTGTTTATTCAGGTCTGGGTTCTGAGTTCAACTGCCTACGAAGTCTCCATCGTTCCACCACTTGTCAACAAGACCTTGAGATACCTAAACTTGTCCAGTTCAGACATAAACCCTTTTCCACCACAGTTGTTTGGTTGAGGTGTTGGACTGCCACTCTTTAACCCATACCATGTTGTGTTTGTGCAGAATGTGATGCTGGAAGCTTCAGCGCTGCAGAAATCCCAGTCGTATGTCCTGCAGCTGGGTGTCCTTCAGCAGAGAGCAGATGTTCTGTGCACAGACCTGGACTCGGTGCTTCAGGCTGCAGCTCAGAAGGCGAAGGACCATGAGGCCCTGCTGGACATCAAGAACCAGCTGGAGGCTGAGATTCAGGACTACAAGAGGCTGTTAGACGGACTGAACATCCAGAGGTAGGGAACTGAAACCTCCAAGTCCAAAAGGTTCCTCCATGGGTCAACACCAGTCATCCTCTTGGTATTTGTTCTCATTGTCTTCATGCTTTGTCGTCCACAGGGTCTCAAACTCTAATCCTGTGGTTGCATCTTTCCACAATGCATTCATTCCTGCTAGTAGAAACATCCCAGTTAGAGTTCAGAGAGGAACAGTTGAGATAGCAGCAGTTCAGCCAGTCTCCAGAGGCCACATTAGTTTTTCCAGACCTCAACCTTTAGAAACAGTGACCAGATTTCAGCCAGTCCAACATCTGCATGGTTCAGCAACTATTAAGGAAGTCAGTTTGCCTTCAACAAAAAGCCAGAATGTAGCTGGTAGGCAGGACAAAAAACTACTGGAAGTAAAGCAAGAAACAAAACAGTCTGGACAGATTGTGTCTTTGAAGTCGGTGGATTCAGTGGAAACTGGTAGGGATGGAGATGAAGGTTCCACTGCAGTTTTTGACATGATTGGATCTGTTGTTTATAAATCTGTTGCGTCTCAGGGCAAAGACTCAGTGGAGAAGAAAGTCCAAGTCGTCAGATTAGATCAGAGGTTGTTGGTGTCTGATGTGTCCTTGAGTAAAAAAGTCACAAAGAACAGAGATCCAAGGTTAGGAAGACCAGAGGAACTCCAAACCAGTAGTAAAACTGTGGTCAGCAAAAGCAGCGTGACACTGACGCCCAGAACTGAGCTTAGAAAACCATCTGTGGATGTAAAGGAGACTGAAACAGTCGTTTTGGCCTCAGGGTCTGAGGATTCTCAAGTCTCAGGTGAGGTGTCTTTGGTGGATGAAAAAAACAGAAAAGGGCCAGACAAGATGGACGAAGAAGAAGAGGTACGACTAGATGGTATTTCCCATGGTGTCAGATTAGATCCGAGTTCACTCTCTGATGTGTCTATGATTAAACAAGTCACAGATTCAGAGTCAGGAACATCAGCTGATCTCCAAACAAACACTAGAACTGGTATCAGTGGAACCAGGGATCTTCTTAATACAGGGATTGTGGGGATTTTGCCTGAGACATCCCAGATGGATGAGAAAGATATGATAAGACAAAAAAAGAAGGTTGAAGAAAAACAGGTAGTGGTTGGAGGTAGTTCGCAAGATGCAGGTACGGAGTCAGGACGACCATCTGATCTCCAAACGAATGCTAAAACTGGTGTCAGTGGAACCAGGGATCTTCTGGATGCACAAATAGAAATGTATTTAACTCAGACAGTGAAAACTGAACCTAACGAACCTGTCACTGAGAAAGACAAGAATGTTAAAGAAAAGAAGGTAGAAGAGTTTGAGGCTGAGGGTCCCTCACTGCCCCTGAAGTTCAACCAGAGTTTGTCTGATTCATCTGTTACCAAACAGGGTGAAGTCATTGAGTCAGGGAGTCAAACCACAACTTGTTCAATAAATTCAAGTACAACGATCTTGAGTGAAGAGAAGCATGAAGGGTTAGCAGACAATGATAATAAGGAAGCAGAACAGGAAGTAGAAGAAGGTACCTCCCACGCTGTTAGATTAGGTCCAGGTTTGTCCTTAAAGGGTGAGTTGATTGGTAGGAAAAATAAAGTCACACAAGATGAAGAGTTAATGTCGGAAAGACCAGCTGAACTTCAAACAAATGCTCCAATTGGCACCAGTGGAACCAGGGATGTTCTCAGTGCAGATGTAGGACTACAAGAGTCTGGTGCACCAGCTGGTGTTCAGGTAATGAAAGACACTCCAGCAGTAATTTCATCTTTGTCCAAAGAGGTATTAGATAAGGATGAAAGGGTACAACAAGGAAAGAAGGGTGAAGAAAACCAGGTGGTGGTCGGAGGTAGTTCGTATGATGCAGATTCAGGGTCAGGAAGACCAGCTGATCTACAAACAAGTGCTAGAACTGGTATCAGTGGAACCAGGGATCTTCTTAATACAGAGATTGTTGTGATTTTGCCTGAGACATCCCTGATGGGTGAGAAAGAGATGGAAAGACAGGAAAAGAAGGTTGAAGAAAAACAGGTGGTGGTTGGAGGTAGTTCGCAAGATGTAGGTTCAGGGTCAAGACGACCATCTGATCTGGATGCACAAGTAGAAATATATTTAAAACAGACAATGAAAACTGAGAAATACAAGAATGTTAAAGAGAAGAAGGTAGAAGAGTTTGATGCTCAAGCTCCTTCACTGCCCCTGAAGTTCAACCAGAGTTTGTCTGATTCGTCTGTTACCAAACAGAGTGAAGTCAGTGAGTCAGGGAGTCAAACCACGACTTGTTCAACAAAGTCAGGAAGACCAGCTGAACTTCAAACAGATGTTCCAACTGGCACCAATGGAACCAGGGATGTTCTCAGTGCAGATGTAGGACTACAAGAGTCTGGTGCACCAGCTGGTGTTCAGGTAATGAAAGAAACTCCAGCAGTAATTTCATCTTTGTCCAATGAGGTATCAGATAAGGATGAAAGGGTACAACAAGGAAAGAAGGGTGAAGAAAACCAGGTGGTGGTTGGAGGTAGTTTGCAAGTTGTAGGTACAGAGTCAGGACAACCATCTGATCTCCAAACGAATGCTAAAAGTGGTGTCAGTGGAACCAGGGATCTTCTGGGTGCACAAATAGAAAAGTATTTAACTCAGACGGTGAAAACTGAATCAAATGAACCGGTCACTGAGAAAGACAAAAATGTTAAAGAAAAGAAGGTAGAAGAGTTTGAGGCTGAGGGTCCTTCACTGCCCCTGAAGTTCAACCAGAGTTTGTCTGATTCATCTGTTACCAAACAAAGTAAACTTGCAGGGTCAGGGAGTCAAACCAGATCAACAAATGCGACTATGAAGATCTTGAATGAAGCAAAGATTCATGAAGGGATACCAGATAATGGTTTCCATGACACCAGTGACCTAAAGACCTGTCCTTCAGAGGTCGTCAGTGAGGTCGTAGCTCAAACAGGTCAAGACGCTAAAAAATCGCTAAGTCTGACAGACTCTGGTGTGGTTTGTGTGAGTTCATCAGAGCCTGAACCTGATGTAGATCCAGTTTTAAGCCCAAAAGATGCAGAAATAGACCTGGACACAGTCGAGACAGAGGAGTTTATGATGGATGAAGTGTTTGGTCCAGTTGATCTCAAAGACCATCCTGAGTTATTTCTCGATCCAAATGACTCAGAGATGTTTCTCTTCCAACATGACTCAGAAATTTGTCCAAATGATGAAGACGACGATGAGGAATTCTGTCTGACTGAGGCAAATGTGAATGTGAGACCAGTGGAAAAGTACATTCTATCAACTAAAGAAAGCCCATCGATATGTTCAAGCGGTGATGGAGATGTACCAGATGAGGACAGGAACAGGAACGTCATGGTTTCGGTGGAAGTCAGGAACAGTTTTGGATCATTAGTGAGAAGTGAAAGAGACTCAGAGTTTGGTGAGGGGATCATCACAGACAAAGAGGAGCAGCTTGGCTTTGGAAGTGACAGGAACAATGGCAATGCTTGTGGCTTCGCAGACAAAGTCTTGGGTCCAGGTGTGGTTGAAGGAGTAGATGTAAACTGTGGCAACACTGATACTGGAGCAAGTTTTGATGGCAAGGGCGGTAAACCATCAGGTAGGGTCAGTGGTAAAGTGGGAAGTTTTGGCCAAACAAACACTGGAAGAAGAGAAGATCATTTTGTGACCACAGTATCTGCTAAACAAACTGTGAGGGTCGGGAGCAGAGCGAGTGGAGAACAGATGGTCTATGGAGGACAACCTAGATGTATGAGCAGCGGTGCAGGCAGATCTAGTGTAAACAGTGCAGAAAGCAGAGCAAGTTCATTAGTGACCAAGCAACTGTCAACGAGTCCACAAGGAGCAGTGAGATTTGGCAGGAGAGGGAGTGGAGACTGGACGGTTTATGGTGGACCTGCTGGAGGTGGAACCAACCATCCCAGCAGTGCCTTACCCGTTGTAGGAAGTAGATCAGAGTCTACACACTTACCAGTAAGTCCACTAGAGAAAGGAAGGATTGGCAGGAGGGACAGTGGAGAGTGGGTTCTTTATGACAGGAACCGACTCCAGAGTGCAGAAAGTGAAGGTAGTCTACCAGTGGTCCCGCAACTGGCAACCAGTCCACCAGGACCAGGGAGGTTCAGTAGGAAAGGCAGTGGAGAACATGTACTTTATGGTGGAAGTCTTATTCGGTGGAACAGTTTTGATGGCACATGGGTTGAAACAGGACCGTCACTGGTGATGAACCCTCCTGACCCTTGGTCTGGTAGAAGGGGAAGTGGGGAGGGAGTGGTATTTGGAGGTCTGCAACGTACACACAGCAGTGACATCGAACAATTTCCAACTGAGTCACCTCATCTGATGAGTCCACCAGGAGCAGCGAGGTTCAGGAGGGGCAGTGGAGACCGGGTGGTTTACGGCAGAAGTGAAGAAAGAACGCCGGTGACCAGACAACGAGCCACCAGCTCATCAGGAGCTCCGAAGGCAGGGAGGTTCAGCGGCGAGGAGGACAGGGAGCAGAAGGTTTATGGAACAAACCCAGGGGGTGTGGTCAGGCGCAGTGGAAGTGTAGGAAGTGGCGGCAGGTTAACGAGGTCAAGCAGCAGTGGGGAGTCAAGTGGCAATCGCAGGAGCAGCGTGGGGAGTGTAGGGCGACCAGGCGGGGGGGCGATCATCAGCACCAACCGAGCGCCAAGCCCCGGGGTGAGGATGAGCTTCAGTGGAGGCAGCGGCGGGTGGTCGACCAGTTTGACGGCCGCCGCCAAACGCATCAGCCGAGCAGGAAGCAGCGACAGGCTGAGCGGAGGGCGGGTCCGGAGTTCCTCAGTGTCAAGCGGTGGAGGGGGGAGGGTCATTACCAGCAGCAGCAGGAGCACCGGCAGCACCGGGTCCAGGTCCAACAGAGACCGGATCAGCGTCTGCAAGATGGCGGCGATGTCAATGTCAGCGGCGGGAAAAGAGAGGAGTCAGGACCAACAAAGACAACATCAGAGGGAGGCGGAGCCGGCGCCGGATGGTGAGGAAAAACGAAAACACCAAATATACATTATGTAAAATTAGATTATCAATTGTCATCCGACTGGAGATCAGTAATACGAACTGATCGATCAGATGCCGTTTATCATCAGAAGGAAAAGAATGAAATAGCCTCGTTTTCTGTTGATACTTTGTTTATTTACTTTAAAATGTTAAATTCACAAACTGTTATCGGACAAACTAAAGAAATAATTCACTTATTAACAGGAAATAAATATTCCTGTCAATAAAACATGATCAACATTTTCACCAGATAATTAACGAATAAAAATCTGATCGATCTTAATTCATGTAAACCACAGGTGTCAAACATGCGGCCCGGGGGCCAAAACCGGCCCAACAAAGGTTCCATTCCAACCTGCAGGATGAAAGTTCAAAAATGAACCTGAACAGTCCAGGTTGTCCAAATCATTTTGGTTCAGGTTCCACATACAGACCAATGTGATCTACAGTAAAAAATAACAACACAATAACCCATAAATAATGACAGCAAAATTTCTTTGTGAAAAATTATGTGGAAAAAATTTAAGTGAAAAATTAGCATTACACGTGAAAATATTTACATTTACAAAACTATTCTTTCACAATAAAATGCAAATAAATACATAACTAAAAACAAAGATGAACAACCCGAAATGTGCAATTTTAACAATATTCTGCCTGTTACTAAATGTTTATGTAACATTGTGTGTAATGCACATGTATAAATAATAAGTCAAGGCATAATATTGTTAAAATTGCACTAATTATTCAAACAAAATTTCAGTTTTTTCAGGTTATTCACATCTTTTTTTGTAAAATGTAAATATTGTCATAATTTAATTGGGGGCTTTTTGTACAAAAAAAAAAGAAAAACTTGGATTTGTCATTATTTATAGATTATTAAGTCACTATTTTACTGGTCTGGCCCGCTTGAGATCAAATTGGGCTAAATATGGCCCCTGAACCAAAATGGGTTTGACAGCCCTGATGTAAACGGTCGATCGCAGCTTCTGTAAATAATAATTATATCAATAAAACGTTAAAGTGATTTTTCTCTGGATTCGGTTCACTTTGTGTTTGTTGTGTTTCTGTTTTTCATCAGTTCCGTCCGCCGCCGCCGCCGTCCAGCGCTGGTTGACCTCCGGTGACCACAGGGCCAAACCAGACAGACCCGATGGCAGCGCCTGATTGGATAAGACGCAGGAAGTGGGTGGAGTCAATGGAATAAAAGTGTAGTTTTATCCCTCGAAAACCAACACAACTCCATCCTTTTCTATTGTTTTTACTTTTTTGTAGTTGGTGTTTTTAACCACACGATGGCAACGTTTCACTAAATAAACGAATCTAAAAAGATGTCAAATCAGTTTAAACTCATTTTATTGTAATATTTATGACTTTATTAAAGATAACATTAACATAATTGATTGAAAACCAAAATAATCAACTACAATAAGTGATAAATGATTTTTCTAAATGATTTCTTTCTATTTTGATAATAATAATAAATTGCATTTCTCAAACTCTTTTCATTAAGTTCTACACAGACGACAGTCCAATAAATAAATAAAATAAATATTATATCAGAAAACAGATGGAAAAGATTTGATTTTAAATGTGTCTTTGTTTCACATCCATGTGACTGTTTTTCTCTATAATTTTCTCAGATATTTTAGACGATTTTTAAAGACTTCCATCAAACTGTTCAACTTTAAGTTCATCGACTTTTACTGCCTTTAAATCTCCATATTTTTCTTTTTGTTTCCATGGTTTCATGTTCATGTTTCTCATGTTAATCATAAAATAAAAAGACCTTCAACATTTTTTGTTTGTGCATTTGATCCAATAAATGTGATGTAAAAATATTCTGTTTTTAACGCGTCTTTAATGATCAGTTTGTTTTATTTCTTATTTCAGTTAAAATTATTCAAATTAACATTAGAGGGAAATGGAGAAAAAATGAGAACCAGGACCATTTGATCCAGAACCAAGACCCTCTGATCCAGAACCAGGACCCTGAGATCCAGAACCAAGACCCTCTGATCCAGAACCAGGACCATTTGATCCAGAATCAGGACCCTCAGATCCAGAACCAGGACCATTTGATCCAGAACCAGGACCCTCAGATCCAGAACCAGGACCATCTAATCCAGAAACAACAACAGAACCAACAGTAGAACCGACAGTAGAACCAACAGCAGGAAATGGAGTAAAAATGAACAGTATTGAATATTTTCTACTTCTTGATCTAATATGTAATATGATAAATATGTTATATATGATAATAATAGATATAATAATATAATAGATTTAATATGTGACTTAATGCCTTGAGGTTAAAAAGAGTCAAATCAACTAAATATTTAAATTTTCCTGAAATTAATCTAAACAACTGGACCCATTTTGTAAAACGTCATCTTTCATTCGTCTCCATAAAGTGAATCAAACTCTGTCTTTACAAACAAATACATGAAACTGATATAAATGAGACGTTTGAGTCCAGTTCTACTTGTGTCACTGATGGTTCTGTTCTGGTGAACCCATGTGGATCCGACCACCAGGGGGAGCACAGCTGCAGCTTTACTGTTGGTCCTGGTTCTGTCTCTGATCTGTGGCTTTTATCCACTGACTGATCCGGTCTGTGGTTCTGGTTCTGAGTGTGTTCTGGTACCACACTGACCCCTGCTGCTCAGAGTTGAACATCAGTACTACACAGAATCTGCACAGAACCTACACAGAACCTTCAAACATCACCTCAGATAGGCCTGGATCCAGAACCAGGACCCACTGATCCAGAACCAGGACCATTTGATCCAGAACCAGGACCATTTGTTCCAGAACCAGGACCCTCTGATCCTAAACTGGGACCATCTGATCCAGAACCCACAGGGCCCTCTGGTCCAGAACCCACAGCAAAACCAACAGTAGAACCAACAACAGAACCACCTGTAGAACCAGATTCAGAACCAGGACCCTCTGTCCTAAAACCAGGACCATCTGATCTAGAACCAGGACCCTCTGGTCCAGAACCCACAGCAAAACCAACAGTAGAACCAACAGTAAAACTGACAGTAGAACCGACAGTAGAACCAACAACAGAACCGACAGTAGAATCAACAGTAGAACTGACAGTAGAACCGACAGTAGAACCGACAGTAGAACCAACAACAGAACCGACAGTAGAATCAACAGTAGAACTGACAGTAGAACCGACAACAGAACTGACAGTAGAACCCATCCCATGGTTGGCTTGGGTTCTGTGGGTTCAGGTCCTGATCCAGTACAGTCCATTTCATTCATGTGACTTTAACTGGTTACAACTCCCTCTTCCTCCTCCTCTTCTTTTCTTCTTGGTCCTGGTCTTGGTCTTGGTCCTGGTCCTGGTCCTTGTCTTGGTCCTGGTCTTGCTCCTGGTCCTGGTCTTAGTCCTGGTCTTGGTCCTGGCCTTGGTCCTGTTCTTGGTCCTGTTCTGGGTCCTGGTCTTAGGCCTGGCCCTGGTCTTGGTCCTGGTCTTGGTCTTGGTCCTGGTCCTGGTCTTAGTCCTGGTCTTGGTCCTGGCCCTGGTCCTGGTCCTGGTCTTGGTCTTGGTCTTGGTCTTGGTCCTGGTCTTGGTCTTGGTCCTGGTCTTAGTCCTGGTCCTGGTCCTGGTCTTAGTCCTGGTCTTGGTCCTGGCCCTGGCCCTGGTCTTGGTCCTGATCTCATTTCCTGGTCTTAGTCTTGGCCTTGGTCCTGGTCTTGGTCCTGATCATGGCCCTGGCCCTGGTCCTGATCTTGGTCCTGGTCTTGGTCTTGGTCCTGGTCCTGGTCTTGGTCTTGGTCTTGGTCCTGGTCCTGGTCTTGGTCCTGGTTCTGGTTCTGGTTCTGGTCCTGGTCCTTGTCCTGGTCTTGGTCCTGGCCCTGGTCTTGGTCCTGGTCTTGGTCCTGGCCCTGGTCTTGGTCTTGGTCCTGGTCCTGGTCTTGGTCCTGGCCCTGGTCTTGGTCCTGGTCTGTGCAGTTGGAGGTCTTCAACAGGTCCACACACAGAGAACAGTCGATTCTTCTTCTCTGGTTCTGGATCATCTGGACTCTTTATTCTTTTTCATTCTGCTGTCGTCTTTTCTTTCAGCAGGTGTTTTTTTTTCTTTGGTGTTTTTTATTTTCATAATCATCCACTTTCATCTGTGGTTTTTGTTTTTTTAACCATTTTCTTCCACATGTTTGAACCTGATGGTTTTTTTAACTGTTGTTTTTTTCTGAATCCTGTTGGAACAAAGTTCTGTTTATTTAATTATGATGTTTATTTATTTATTGATGTTGTCAGAGAGTTAGAACCAGATCAGAATTAGAACCAGATCAGAGTTAAACCAGATCAGAGTTAGAACCAGATCAGAGTTAAATCCAGATCCAAATTTAGAGACTGAAGCTGAAATAGAGTGTCTGTGTTTGATTGACATCCAGGTGAACCACCCCTGTTCCCTCAGGCTGTTGAAGCCCCGCCCCCAGGTGTTATGTCATGGGTTATGTAATCTCTGCAGGATCCTGGGCTGTGATTGGCTGCTGAGGGGGTGTGGGT